>NC_056624.2:174379325-174724325 GCF_002870075.4 Lactuca sativa | reverse complement strand
CGAGTTCCCCAAACTACCACATACCATACACATCTACTGATCCATACATAATCCTGAGCACATAACCATATACTGGGCTCCCGCCCACTGCATTGGACCTCGCCCGCTATCGGACCCCGTCCGCCACTAGGCCCCACTTGGCTTTGAGCCCCGCTTGGTATACATATATGTTTTCTATAGGCCCCGCCTGTCTCTGGGACTCGCCTGCCATACATATTAATACAAGCAGGTATCATACTAGCGTACAAAACATAATCCAACTCTATCCTGATCTAAGGCCTCGCGTGACTTGGGCCTCACCCCTGGACTGCTACTGAAGTAATGGAACCCAGTCCATACTCCTATTAGTAGTGAGATACGGTCCCCCGCCCACACTCACATCCTTTCCTACCTGACTTGGGCCCCGCCCCTGATATGCTAATATTGAGATATGGAACCCCATCCATACTCAGCTAATGGTGAGATACGGGACCTCGCCCACACTCACCTCCCTACCAGGCACATACAAGTATCAATGAGACAAAAAGTATAATTTAACATACCACTTAAGAATCTTCCTCGGGCTTACCCCGGCGTCGGACCCCCGGTCCTGAGACATTCTAATATCTACATACTTCGGGCCTACCTCGACATCGGACCCTCGGTCCGTTACCTATCATACTGACACATGCAAGAATCTCAAAGACCTCTAGCATCCTAGCATTCCCCGGGCCTCGCCTTTAATCTGGTCGTAACCTGGAACATATATCAATAAGAGCCTAGGGCTAACCCCCGGGTCTTCCTTCTATCCATAAGCATAAACATGAACATAAACATAATGGGCCGACATTGGTGCCTTAGACCCATGCACACAGTGAGGAGACTCACCTTGCACTGCTGAATACTTGCTGAACACTTCTGACTGCTAACCGACACTTCTGAACCGCTGATCCCTCGGCTTCCCGAACTATCAATACCCAAAACAACATGCATACCACAATAGTCCAAAAGTCAATCCTAGTCAAACTTGGTCAAAGTCAACTTCCAGTTGACTCGACTCGTCGAGTTGTTCTACCAAATCGTCGAGTCCTTAATCCTCCAATTCCAAAACAACCCCGACTCCACACGTCGAGTCTAGCAACAACTCAACGAGTCCTCCTTCAACCATACACTCGGGACTAACTTGAATCGACTCATCGAGTTCATCCATGAACTCGTCGAGTTCATCATCATCCCATGAATGTCTAGACCATGACTCGCTGAGTTGTATGAACAACTCGTCGAGTCCGCCTTCATAACTAAGGAGATTTCCCCAGACTCGCGCGAGTTCCTCCTTGAACTCGTCGAGTACGATGATCATCAAGACCATTATGGACTCAGGCTGGCTGAGTCCCTAACCAACTCAACTCACACCCTTAGCAGAAAGGTTTCGGGGCAAGAAACTGGTCCGACTCGCCGAGTCCCACAATGGACTTGCCGAGTCCCTCTATCTCCAACCATATTCATACGATTTCAGACAAGCTCAATGCATCCAAGATCCAGATCTAGCCTCTAGGGGTCAGGATATCACACAAAGTCACCACCTTTGCACCCATGCATGGCCCTTTTTGCTCAAAAGGCCAAAACAACCCCTTAAACCTTGCATGGGGAGTCCTAGGGGCATAAAGCTCCCACCTTTATGCTTTCCCTTCTCTAAACACCTCTAGATCTGAAGGGATCCAGCCTAGGGACATCCAAATCCCACAAAGCATCAATCTTGGTCCAGTATTTCATAAAGAGGGACATGAAGAGATCTAACAAATAACAAGGCAAGGAAGGAACTTGATTACTAAAATGAGTAGCAAATGAGATGAATCTTCTGGATCCACAACCTTCCTCTTGAACCCTCAACTCCTTCTTCTTCTTCTAGACTCCAAGAACACTCAAAATCCTTCAATAATGGCTCACACACTCAAAGAGAGCACTAGGGTTTCGTGGGATAGCTTATGGACAATAGGGGCTACAAATGAGGCTGATAGAAATAGAATGAGATGCTTAAATAGGGTACAAGTCCCGCATTAGTGTTTCCCAAAACCTGGCCAACTTGCTGAGTCAGTCTTCTGACTCGTCGAGTAGGTCACTAAACTCGCGACCAAATCGTATCCCAACTCGTCGAGTCACCCATCTACTCGACGAGTCACTCCTCAAAAGAGACTTCCTTCTCTTTCCAAGCCTTTTGAATTCAAGGTGTTACAACTCTCCCCCATTTAAACTAGACTTCGTCATCGAAGTCCACCATGGTTAACTTCCTTACAAATCGCATACCACTACCACTACTTCTGAGTACAACACTTTCACCCAACTGGTAACCCTACCGACACTCCCAGTACACTGGCACTGATACACAAGGGGTTCATCCCTTTTTCCCTGCACTGACTCTGGCCTTTCCAAGGCACTTCCCACAAGCAAACAACCTTTCCGATCTCGATGAATGAAAAACCTTCTGCTAAAACTGCAATCCTGACCACTCCCAGTGTTGGCAACCACACCAACACTCACAACTTACTTCCTTCGAGTAGCAGATCCCTCTTTGCTACCGATAAGACTCAATTGGGAACTATACCACAGATTCCATACAATTGCTTTGAGATTACCTGATCTTACCGTGAGCAACTTAGCGTTACCCGATCAGCTCACTCCTCTCCGCCCTAAGTCCCTTAACACCATTCCTGACTGAAGTCCTCTTGACTTCCATCCACCTGCCGGATGAACCGACACCATCCTGGTCCCAACCGATCTACCGTTACTGAAAATAAAATACCAGTTACCGAACGCAAGAACATGCCCACAGCCGCTCTCAGCAACTTAAGAAGATACCGCAACTACCTAAACTGCTATACCAACCTATCCACTATGGCTCTAGAAGATCTGGGATCCTCGATCCCCTACCTTACCCTAAGGTCTCTGTCAGGTCCCACCTACTGCTATAAAAACACAGGCGTCGCCCACGGGTCTCACCCAAGTACACTTCGGAGTGGCCTCTCCCAAAGGTCTCACTTATCCAGGGCTATGCAAGCCCACTCCTCCTCTAGTCTCATCTTGCTAAACTTTCCTGACTCTTATCATACTAACTCGGAGATATGGGCCCCTGCCCACACTCCGCTAACTCAGCTGCTAATGAACACTACGGCTTACCCGCAGTCTTACGACACTTTCCTCACGACTCGCTGCTGGGGAATGATGTGGCTACCCCACAGTCTTATATCCTGCCTAAACTCGCACCTGGCGAAGGCTCTGCGACCTGGTTTCCCCGAACCAGTCATCAGCTAAACATGAATACACAAACTCAAGGTTGGAAAGTTTCTCCAACTCCCAACTAACCTGATCCTCAATCCAAACAGCCACGTGATTTGCTTCCTTCCTTACCAAGACTGCGAAACCACCCCAGTCTTATACTTACTTCTATCCTTGGCCACACGGATGGCTCTCCCCCACTTTGACTTGACTAGCTCCTCACAGCTCACAGCTCAGAAGAATTTCCAATTCTTCCTACCATCCCCTGGTCACTCCGCTGAAAACCCGACTTACCACAATTGGGGATCTAACCAATCCATTTCCAATCGACGCCTTCCCGAACTAGCGAGGCACTACCTAGCCCCTCACAGGCATGCTACATATAATGCATCCTAAGTAACCCGCTCTAAAGGAGAAGAACTCCAACTATCATTCTAACATCCAAGGTATGCAGATGGCATATAAATCCATCACAAGCAGGCCGCAAAATTCTGAAATATCATTATTGATGGCATGCCTAGGGCAGCACAGCAGAACCGTGTCTAGCCCAAGAGCTAGGCACGCCAACTAAGCTCAGGCCAGCAGGCTCAGCACCCGCTGGCATCCCCGGGAGCGAAGCACACAGGTGAAAGGCTCGCGCCCGCCAAGAGGCGCTCCTGACTCCACGACAAAAGATACGGTCAGGGGACAAGCAGTAGGATCAGAGCATTATCGTCTGAGCCAATGAGAGCGCTCTAACGGTTGAAGGTGCATGACCCTCCAATCAGCGCCTCTGATCCTGTCTCCCCAAAAGCGATCCTGTCTGGTACGACTCATGCAGGAGCGCTAGGTATAAAAGGATGTGCTCTCAGACCTGTGAGGTAAGTTCTCCAAGCTTTCTAGAGAGAATACTCACACAAACCCGAAAATACCCTCTAACTTGACCGTCGGAGCGTTCTTCTGGGAGCTCCTCCCGGAAAGCGGCTGATGGCCTCTGTTCTTGTGATCTTGCAGTGTTAGTTAGACGATCGAGAGAAGCTCACGGAAGAAGTCAAAGCAAGGTCGCATCAATTATCAATACCGATGCAGAACCATAAAAATAAGACCAAAACATCAGTTGATAGAGAAATGAAAGAAGATATGTACATGACACATCGGGTTGCTCACACCTCATCTGAAACCAACTGATACGCCCTGCTCCTCGCTACAGGCGTCTTTGCCCGACCCTGACGGCTGTCGGTGATCCTCATGGTTGCAGGGGCAGGTGCTATCATATGTCCTGCTGAATGCAAACTCGGACATTGGGCCTTCTTGTGACCCCTCTGACTGCAATGGAAACATAACAGGTCTAGAGAGAATACTCACACAAACCCTAAAATACCCTCTAACTTGACCGTCGGAGCGTTCTTCCGGGAGCTCCTCCCGGAAAGCGGCTGACGGCCTCTGTTCTTGTGATCTTGCAGTGTTAGTTAGGAGATCGAGAGAAGCTCACGGAAGAAGTCAGAGCAAGGTCGCATCATTTGACGCCATCCATTTGTGAGACAAAGAACACAAACGAAAAGCACGAGAGCAAACATCAATGGCGTCCAACGGCATTGAGGGACGACTGATTAGTCCCATACGTCCCATGACGACGTTGGACGAAACACCACCGTCTACCACGGTCAACAGGACCATTTTAAGCGAAGGAAGTTCTACAGTACTCACCGGAAACGTTCCACAACCACCGCTCTCTTAGGAAGGAACGACTTCGGTAGGGCCGCCCCCGTCTACACAATTTCAGATGCCACCACTCTTTGCACCACCGCTGCAGCAGGCACAACAGGCCCACCCAACAACATTTCCATTGAGCCGCGCTTTCAATATCTCGGCATCGTTTGCAACACTGTCGTCCTTCCAGATGACAAGTGGACAGAGTTCAACAATCTCGTTACCGCCACTGGCACAAACCATGATAAATCACTCACCACCTATCTAACTGATGGCCGGTACTACCTTCCACATCTATCTCGTTACCGCCAGGTGCCCATACTACCTTCCACATCTATCCGTACTTTCCTCAAGAGTTTCCTCGACTCCACCAAGTCCCTTGCACGACTACCACTGCTCCCAGCATTAAACTTATCCTAGGCCTACCCTAGGCAAATCTCTGACCCAAACCAGTCCTCAGCTGCTGAAGGTCTCCTTGTAATGCCAATTAGCCGTCACATGAATACCATCACATGTAACGAGGCTCGGATAATCCTTCAAGTAAGGGACTCATCGTTACAACGGTTAAGACTCAGACGAGAGCTACGCAATAGGGTCAAATCCAATACTCTGAGATTATTCAACCATGATTACATGTGACTTAACGTATTCACCTAACGGCTAACTCCCATCACTCGGAATCCCACAAATCACAGAGCAAGCAACATTCAGACAAAGGTAAATCTAACCATAACATAATCAAGCAATCATATTCACACATCAAGAATCTACACTAGCATGCAATATAAGCTCATATAATCAGGCATAACCTAAACAAGCTATCCTACTACTGTTTAACCAATACTAGCATATAGCTCAGTAAGCACATGTAACAGGCACATAAGGCATCCTCCTAGATCCTTAGCCCTAAAGCTAACATACTAATCACATAATCATATCATAACATAAACTTGTATGGGTACTTTGGGAGAACTTACTTGAGCTCGGCTGATTGCATGCACCACACCCTTTTCTCTTTCTAAAGTTCTCATTCCTTTTTGAAACCCCTTTTCTTTTCAACGTTCTTTTTATAAAACGGTTTTTTTTTCAAAAAGAAAGAAAATTTTCTTACCAAGCCCTTCAGTTTGAGTTCAGTCACACCCGAGAGTGTGCCCGAATCCCTCAAACCAAGGCTCTGATACCAACTTGTAACATCCCAAAAATCGTGACCAAAAATTTCTTTTTAAACATTACTAAACCATAATATTGATTCGTTTCAAGCATACAAAAAGGGTTATGCGACAAATCAGAGTATCTTTTCCGAAACACTTATTCATTTTACCAGAGTAAACATCCCAGGCTATCTTCTTGGTGTGTTCCATGCGATCATCCCGAGCTCCTCATTCTGCTACTAAGAATACCTGAAACCAAAACTAAAATCCGTAAGCAAGAAGCTTAGTGAGTTCCCCAACCTACCACATACCATACGCATCTACTAATCCATACTTAATTCTGAGCACATAACCATATACTGGACTCCTGCCCACTGCATTGGGCCTCGCCCACTATTGGACCCCATCCGCCACCAGGCCCCGTCTGGCTTCAAGCCCCGCTCGGTATACAGATCTGTTTTCCATAGGCCCCGCCTGTCTCTGGGCCTCGCCCGCCATACATATTCATACAAGCAGGTATCATACTAGCGTACAAAACATAATCCAACTCTATCATGATCTAAGGCCTTGCCTGACTTGGGCCCCGCCCCTGGACTGCTACTGAAGTAATGGAACCCCGTCCATACTCCTACTAGTAGTGAGATATGGGCCCCTGCCCACACTCACATCCTTTCCTACCTGACTTGGGCCCCGCCCTTGATCTGCTAATATCGAGATATGGAACCCCATCCATACTTAGCTAATGGTGAGATACGAGACCTCGCCCACACTCACCTCCCTACCAGGTACATACAAGTATCACAGAGACAACAAGTATAATCTAACATACCACTTAAGAATCTTCCTCGGGCTTACCCTGACGTCGAACCCCTGGGTCCTGAGACATACTAATAGTCTAATATCTACATACTTCGGGCCTACCCCGACATCGGACCCTCGGTCTGGAACCTATCATACTGACACATGCAAGAATCACAAAGACCTCTAGCATCCTAGCATTCCTTGGGCCTCACCCCTAATCTGGTCGTAACCCGGAACATATATCAATAAGTGCTTAGGGCTGACCCCTGGGTCTTCCTTCTGTCCATAAGCATAAACATGAACATAAACATAATGGGCCAACATTGGTGTCTTAGATCCATGCACACAGTGAGGAGACTCACCTTGCACTGCTGAACACTTCTGACTGCTAACCGGCACTTCTGTACCGTTGATCCCTCGGCTTCCCGAACTATCAATACCCAAAACAACATTCAGACCATAATAGTCCAAAAGTCAACCCTAGTCAAACTTGGTCAAATTCAACTTCCAGTTGACTCGACTTGCCGATCCGTTCTACCAACTCGTCGAGTCCTTAGTCCTCCAATTCCAAAACAACCCCGACTCCACACGTCGAGTCTAGCAACAACTCAACGAGTCCTCCTTCAACCATACACTCGGGACTAACTTCAATCGACTCGCCGAGTTCATCCATGAACTCATCGAGTTCATCATCATCCCATAAATGTCTAGACCATGACTCGCTGAGTTGTATGAACAACTCGTCGGGTCCGCCTTCATAACTAAGGAGATTTCCCCGGACTCGCACGAGTTCCTCCTTGAACTCATCGAGTATGATGATCATCAAGACCATTATGGACTCTGGTTGGCTGAGTCCCTAACGAACTCAACTCATACCCTTAGCAGAAGGGTTTCGGGGCAAGAAACTGGTCCGACTTGCTTAGTCCCAGAACGGAGTCACCGAGTCCCTCTATCTACAACCCTATTTAGATGATTTCAGACAAGCTCAATGCATCCAAGATCCAAATCTAGCCTCTAGGGGTCAGGATATCACACAAAGTCACCACCTTTGCACCCATGCATGGCCCTTTTTTCTTAAAAGGCCAAAACAATCCCTTAAACCTTGCATGGGGAGTCCTAGGGACATAAAGCTCCCACCTTTATGCTTTCCCTTCTCTAAACACCTCTAGATCTGAAGGGATCCAGCCTGGGGACGTCCAAATCCCACAAAGCATCAATCTTGGTCCAATATTTCACAAAGAGGGACATGAAGAGATCTAACAAATAACAAGGCAAGGAAGGAACTTGATTACCAAAATGAGCAGCAAATGGATGAATCTTCTGGATCCACAACCTTCCTCTTGAACCCTCAACTCCTTTTTCTTCTTCTAGACTCCAAGAACACTCAAAATCCTTCAATAATGGCTCACACACTCAAAGTGAGCACTAGGGTTTCGTGGGATAGCTTATGGACAATGGGGGCTACAAATGAGGCTGATAGAAAGAGAATGAGATGCTTAAATAGGGTACAAGTCCCACATTTAGGGTTTTCCCAGAACCTGGCTAACTCACCGAGTTAGTCTTCTGACTCGTCGAGTAGGTCACTAAATTCACGACCAATTCGCGTCCCAACTCGTCGAGTCACCCATCTACTCGACGAGTCACTCCTCAAAAGAGACTTCCTTCTTTTTCCAAGCCTTCTAAATTCAAGGTGTTACAGTTATCCTCTTTTATGATTCATGTATATTTTCTTTTATGTTGGCTTCTGAAATATGAGATATTTATGCATATATTAAACTGTGAATGAGCTGTTTAGTACATTGAAATATTATATTATACTTGTAAATGGGTTTTGAATGTATTGTATGAAACTATGAATTTTGTGTATTAAGCTGTGAATTTTTATTCAAAACTCAATATAATAAATTCATAATTTAATACACATAATGCCTCCAGATATGAACGTATACATGTAAGTTATAAGTTGAGAATATAGTTTTGAATATATCTTTTTATTTGTATTAATCTGTGAATTTATCGTATCAAGCTGTGAATTTTTTGTATTAAAAATTGAATTGATTGTATTAACCTGTGAAATTTTTTATGGATTTTGTTTTTGATTCTATGAGAAGAAAGAAGCATTATAAATATATATATATGATATTCTTTAATTTTAAATAAATTACAAACAATTTAAACTATGAATATTATTAAATTAAACTTTGAATAAGCGCTACCCTCTGGATCTAAAAGTATAAATGTATGTTTTAAGTTAAGAATATGTAATTATTTGCATTAAACTATTAATTAATATATTAAGGTATGAATTTTATGTATTAAATGGTAATTAACTGTATTAAGTAGTGAGCTGACTGCATTTGTTGTGATTTTTATTATAAATTTGTGTTATAATATGAATTATTCATGTATGGATTTTTGTATTAGTTTTCTTGTAAATATATTAATTTTTTTATGTGTATAAGTATGTAAGAATGCATTAATTAATATAATTGTTTTGCATTAAATTTAAAATGAGTGAATTAATAGGTTTGTTAAATTGTGAATGTAGTATTTAAGGTGTCAATGTATGACTTGATGTATAGATCTATTTTGGAAAGAAGATGGTCGCGACGTTAGCAAAAGTGGTTGGTGGCGGCGTGCGTTGGTGGTGGTAGTGGAAGAGTTTGGGTTTGATTTTTCTAAATCTGTGAATTTGTGTAAAATAGATTGTATTAAGTTGTGAATTTTTATGTATTAAACTGTAAATGGACTGTATAAAGTTGTTATTTATATCAATTTTATGTTAAAATATAAATGAATGTATGAAAGATATTATTAGACTATATAAATTAAGATTTTGCCATTTTCTTACGAAAAAGACAAAAATCGGGATTTTAACATATTTAATGATACTCACAATACATGTTTACTAATAAAATGAAGGTTCTTAGGAATCTTAACCTTTTTTGGTTCTCATTTGAACCAATATATATATATATATATATATATATATATATATATATATATATATATATATATATATATATATATATATATATATATATATATAAATTGACTTCATTTTGATTATAAGACACAATTTCTTTTATTATTAGCTTGTTCCTATTGTTTTTAAACTCATATTATTTTTCATTTCATGATTCATCCCCAACATTTATATATATGGAATGTGTTTTCTGTATTAGACCTCTAGTAAACTTCATAACTTTCTTTGACACCTATCTTATGTATATTTCTATATACTTGCACAGTTTATTTGTTTTTTTTTTTATATAAAAATAGGTTTATTGAGTTTTTTAATAAACACTTTTAATCTTTCACTGTTGGTTTTTGTATTAAATTTAAATATGAAGTTCTATAGGTAGTTTGTAAAATATTTTTTTATTCGGTTTGTGGTGCAAAATTAAACTTATAGAACTTCATAAACAATATATACAAAACCTAACATAAGGTCTAATAGAGGATGAATGAAAAATGGTAGAGAGATTAGATTATATTTTGTTAAAACTATATAATTATATATATATATATATATATATATATATATATATATATATATATATATATATATATATATATATATATATATATATATATATATATATATATATATATATATATATATATATATATATATATATATATATAATTTGAGATTAGAAATGATACATATGGTGTGGGTGCACCATTCATTATATGCTCAAGCAAAGTATGTTACTTTACTTGAGCGAGTGAAACTAGAATATTTTTAATGTGTTGTAGTAAGATTTGCATAGGGTTGAATTTATAAATATATTGCAACTATAATGAACAATCACGATATGAAATTTGTACATATATATCACATTCAAACCACAAAACATACTACATGATTCCTACATGTCGAGAAAGACTATTTAAACAAACACTAATAAAATTATACTATAAACGACTATTAAAAGTAATAAGTAGTTGTAAAGTTTAAAAGCTAAATTCAAATACAAATAGGAGAATATTAGGAAATATAAATTGACATGGGGTATAATAATAATAATATTCCACGAGGGCAAGGAATTGAAAAAAGCAAAACAGTGGGGGGTAAGCAAAGGCAAGATGCTCAAAACGACGTGGCCACAAAAGAATTAGTCGGTGCCAAATGCATCCCACGTGACACTTCATACAAACCACCATTATGAATTTATTTATTATTATATTTCATTTAACTAGTTTGTTATTTAAATATCGTATTTGTTACTTAAAAAATCAAATAAAATAAATAAAATCTTTAATCGTTCATAGTTTCATACACGATAGTGAAAGTTAAATGTGAAAAAAAAGTCGCTGTGATTGATTGAGACATGCAGCTGAACGTACATATATGTCTACCATATGTTAAATATATAATTGATATGGCCGTACAATATGGTTTGCATCAACCACCACCCATAAATCTTATAAGATAAATAATTGTATTTTAATAACGAAATGAAAATAATACAAGTGATAAATTATTCATTTAAAATGGAAAAAACTAAGAAAATAGTAAAAATTTAATAAACGATTTACTCATTTTACTTGGCATTAAGCACGATAAAAAAGTGTGCTCTCAATTACACCCCCACCAAAACAATTTTTTGAATTCATTTAATAACAGGCCTTTTCTCCTAACATTACTTTCTAATATCAATGCTAGAAAATGAAATAAACTATTTATAATCTTGAAAGCAATCATTAAATTGTTACTCTTCAACATTTTTATTATTATTATTGTTTAATCTTTAACTATATAGAAAATAAGCATCTTTTAATGAACATTCGCCCTCTAATTATGTTCATCAGCCAATAATCCGGAAAATAATTTACTAAATTAATTCATCTTTACACTTTACATTACTTAAACTAATAAAATAAGCAATTTATTTTATGTATTTATAATAAAATATAAAATATTTATTATTCTTTTATGTATGTATTTATTAACAATTAACACATATAAAATTATCATTGGTAAATTGTACAGGAGATTTACGACATAAACTAACGATAATGAGATAAAATGTGCTCAATATAGATAACCTTCAAGAGAACCTGACATGCGGATCCGATGACATTGCTATTTTTTTTTATTTGGAAGGTAACAAAATTGCATTCCGAAAAACAACTTGTCATTTTAAAACTTTTATTGTTATATTAAGATATTTTTTATTTGGTTATAATTTTTTTATTTACTATTAATATTGACCACCTATTAAATTCTTTTCTTTAGAGTAACAATTAATATTGATTTTCCTTTATATTTTGTTTGTCAACTCCATATTTAAAGTATCCATGGCTACAGAACAACCATTGATATAGCTATTGATATTTAATAATAACACATGGCTAAAACGAGCGTTTGCAATTATAAAGCCCGTACTTAGATTTTTGGTTGTATCGACATGTCTATTTTCATATGTCATTCTTACCTTAATTAGTTGGTTTGTACTTCCAACGTTGTTATTTTCAAAAGATTAGAATTCTCAAAGTAAACCAATTACCTATACCGGTATACATTCCCAAAGATAAAATATCGAATTTTGGTCTTTTTTGATTTATAAAAAACGAGCAACTTGGACGATAAATATGTATATGATATATGACACTTTTGTTTATAGGAAATTTGAGGCATATAAAAATAAAAAGTGCAATTCTTGCTGACGTCACTCAAACACTAAAACCCCATCTTCCCCCAATAGAGTGAGAGAAAGAGAGCATCCAGATCTTGCAGACTACGGAAGCTTCACAAATCCCATTGCTTATTATTCTCTCCTTCTCTCTCACACACACATACATCGAATTGGTAATCTTGATGACACAAGAGAAGAAAACAGACCCAGATAACATGAACCGAGTGAAACAAACAACCAATAAGGAATCAGCATTAGCAACATGATGAGACTTCTTTTTATCTTATCTTTCTTAACTTTACTCTCCGCCCATCCCACCAGGAGAATTCTCCACCAGCCACTTTTTCCGGCGAGTTCAGTTCCGCCACCGGAGACAGAATTACCACCGCCTACAACCATCACCACTACCAATCCCACTCCCGACCAGCCGTTCTTCAATGAAAACCCAAATGGGCAGACACCAGAACCAGATCAGACCCAGGTGCAGCCACAGCCACAGCCACCACCAACGCCGCCGTTGGTGGTGGGCGCCGACACTAGTAACACCAATTCGGTACCACACCCCATTGCCCCACAGCCAGCAATAAAACCGGCGAAGAAAATAGCAGTTGCGATTTCAGTTGGGATTGTGACTCTCGGAATGCTGTCAGCATTAGCATTCTTCATCTACAAACACAAGTCGAAACACTCGACTGAATCTCAAAAGCTCGTCGGACGACGTAATTCCGACGATAACGTACCCATGCCGCCGTCGAGTTTCCTCTACATTGGAACCGTTGAGCCGACAAGATCCGTTACTGAAACAACCAACGGACGGCCAAATGTTTCACCGTATCATAAACTCAGCTCCGTTAAAACATCTGACCGGTATAGGCCGAGTCCTGACCTTCAGCCACTTCCGCCGTTGAGTAAACCCCAGCCACCGCCAACCACCATTTCTCCACCGGCGATGTCTTCTTCTTCTGACGATGAAGAAGAAACCCACGATTTTTACACCCCTCATGGATCAATTGCGAGCACGGAGGAACGGAATTCGATTCCCAAATCAAAATACCGTCATTCCATAAATAATAATTCTCGATCGGTGATCCAACAAAGAAGCACTAGTCCAATCCCTCATTCCAAGCGAACTTCACCAAAATCGAGGATTTCAGTTTCTTCTTCCCCAGATACAAAACAAATAACCTCGTCATCGTCGTCGTCTTCGTCACGAAAGCTTCCTTCTGCTACTCCTCCACCGCCGCCACCACCACCGCCGCCGCCTCCTCCTCCTCCTCCTTCAGCAATACCACCACCAAAAAAGATGAGAATTTCTCCAGTGAAGTCAAACTCAATGTTTCTGGAATCACGGGTTCCGAGTCCGAAAGTAATTCCTGGAATTGTAAAATTGAAGCCATTGGAGGAAGTAAACAACAATGACGTTGAAGCTGATGACGCCGATGGGTTAAAACCAAAGCTGAAGCCGTTACATTGGGACAAAGTCCGGGCAACTTCCGACAGAGCAACCGTATGGGACCAGATTAAATCAAGCTCATTCCAGTAAGTAAATACTCAAAATTCAAAAACCATATCATTATTCATACTCCTTTTTATCAACCGTAAGATTTTCCATTTGTCGTCTAGACTAAACGAGGACATGATGGAATCCCTTTTCGGATGCAATTCCGGTGGCTCAACAAAGAAAGAAGACACCCGGAATCGGAAATCAGTTCTACCTCCGGTGGAAAAGGAAAACCGGGTGTTGGATCCAAAAAAGTCGCAAAACATAGCCATATTATTACGAGCATTGAATGTGACAAGAGACGAAGTATCCGAAGCACTTCTAGATGGTATGTAATTACAATTCTACCCCTATATCACTAATATAGTTTTACTTTTGGCGTCTAACATCTTCATCAAGTGTATTATCATATACTCCGTTTGGGTGAAAACAGGAAATCCAGAAGGTTTAGGTGCTGAGCTTCTAGAAACACTCGTAAAAATGGCGCCAACGAAAGAAGAAGAGATAAAACTTCGAGATTATAAAGGTGACATGACAAAATTAGGATCTGCAGAGAGATTTTTGAAGTCAATTCTTGATATACCATTCGCATTTAAAAGAGTGGAAGCCATGCTTTACAGAGCAAACTTTGAAACCGAAGTGAAATACCTCAGAACTTCCTTTTCAACCCTAGAGGTATTAATTTCTTAAATTTGTATATAATATATATAATAATTTATAATTTATATATAAATTTCTATCAGGAAGCAAGTGAGGAACTGAAGAACAGTCGTCTTTTCCTTAAACTTCTTGAAGCTGTTTTACGAACTGGTAATCGGATGAATGTTGGAACAAATCGTGGAGAAGCTACAGCTTTTAAACTCGACACACTTTTAAAACTAGTAGACGTAAAGGGTACAGATGGAAAAACGACATTACTTCACTTTGTAGTTCAAGAAATCATAAGATCTGAAGGCAATGAAACCGAAGGGCATTTCAGGAAACAGGGGTTACAAATTGTTGGTGGGTTGAGTAGAGAATTGAGTAACGTGAAGAAAGCAGCAGGAATGGATTCAGATGTTTTAAGTGGGTATCTTGTAAAGCTTGAAATCGGGCTTCATAAAATTCGATTAACAGGTCAAGAGAAGAAAAACATGGAAGAAAAAGAAAAAGGAAACTTTTTTGAGTCGATGAAAATGTTTATAAAAGAAGCGGAAATTGAAATTGCGAAGATTAAGATTGATGAAAGAAAGGCGTTGGTGTCTGTGAAAAATGTGACTGAGTATTTCCATGGTGATACTTCAAGAGAAGGGGCACAACCTTTTAGAATATTTATGATTGTGAGGGACTTTTTGGGAATATTGGATCATGTTTGTAAAGAGGTGGAACAAATGCAGGAGAGAACTACAGTGGGTTCAGCAAGATCATTCAGGATTCCTTCAACTGCATCGTTACCAGTTTTAAACAGATATCATGTTCCTCATTGTATCAGTTCTGATGAAGAAAGTTCATACTCGAGTTAGAAATGAGAAATGCATCTTACATGTACAAAAATATGTGTATCTTATTTTGAGCTTGGAAAAATGGAAGATGAGATGATTAATAACTGGATTAGAAATCAAGTGCTTAAATCTATAATCCAGATAGTCAACAAAAGGTTAAGAAAATGATGATGATAATGATGGATCTTCTGGAAACTTGGAATTTCATGGATCTTCTAACGTGGTACAGAATACAAACTGATAATTGAAGTAGTCTTGTTTGTTTACATACATTCTTGAAAGGAAATAAATGTTTAGTTTGAATTTTAGTAGAGCATTAGTTTTCTTTCATGGAGTTATTTAACTTCTTACTAATTTTTATTCTCTTTGGGATTACTGTACTAAATGTGTAAAACTCTATTTCCGGATTTTGTCCACCTTTTATATAGTTAAATATCATGGTAGAAGATCCAATAATCCAGATAAAACTTGAATCCAGTTTCAAAATCATGAGAGTGTCAACACTTGGATGATAATCAATTAAAAATAAAACTTAGAGATACATTTAACATTATTTGTGATCTGAAGATCAATTTAAAGATAGTGTTGCTTTTATCTAATTGAATAATTTCAATCTAGATTGGTATCTAGTCTAGATCCTAGAACTTTGGGATGAATGTTTGTCACTTACAATGTTAACACGCACCAAGTGACTGATAAAATCGCTCTGATATGAAGCAATCAGGTTCAATCTCTCCTTACTCAAGTTATCTATCTAATCAACCCTTCCTACAATTATCGAACAATAGAATGAAGAAATGAAACTTCTCAAATTGCATTCGAAAGAAACAGAGTTCATATATTTGAGAAAAGAGTTCATCTAACTACCATAACTAACTTGATAAATAATTACACTTTAACCTTTCTAATAAAACTATTTACATTTCTACCCTCTAATATTCCCCCCTCAACTTGGAGCTAGAGAATAGATGTTCTTCAACCCGACTTGCTAATAAAAGGTAAAAGCTTTGAACCTGGTAATGGTTTAGTGAACATATTAGCCGATTGCGTAGCTGAACGAATTGGAAGTAACTTGATTGAATTATTTTCAACTTTCTCACACACAAAATGACAGTCAACTTCTATATGCTTTGTGCGTTCGTGAAATGTGGGGTAAGTTGCTATTTGAATTGCAACCTCATTATCACAAAACCGCAATGTAGAATCAAGGGCATTCATTCTAAAATCTTTCAAAAATTGTTGAAGCCAAACAAGTTCAAAAGTGGTAGTCGCCATAGCCTTGTATTTAGCTTTAGCTGAGGATCTAGAATTTGTTCGTTGCTTCTCGATTTTCCATGAAATGAGAGAATCTCAAAGGAAAATGCAAAAAACAGTAATAGACTTTCTTGTTTCTTTACACGTGGCCCAATCAGAATCACAAAACCTTTATGTATAGAGAAGAATCTTTTGAGAAAAATAAACCTTGTCCAGGTGATCCTTTTAAGTACTTAATAAGATGATAATCTGCTTCAAAATGAGGAACACACGGATTGGACATGAATTAAGACAAACATTGAACTGCAAAAGATATGCTTGGACGTGTGATGTTCAAATATAATAATCTGCCAATGAGTCTTCGATATTGAGAAGGATTAGAATATGTTGCACCGACATTCTTTTGAAGATGCATTTTAGGATCCATAAGAGTGTTTTTGGGTTTAGCAGCTAAAAAACATGCATCTTCAATGAGTTATAAGGCATAATTTCGCTGAGAGACAAAAATACCCTTGTGTCCCAAGAAATATCCCAAATAATCCAAAATCTTTCAATTTAAATTCATTACTCAATTGTTGCTTCGAGAACCGATTCCTTGTTTGTTTGGACCAGTGATGATTATATCATCAACATAAACAAGTAAAGCCACATAATTGTCTCTAGCACCTTTATGAAACAAGGAATAATCGGATTTTGATTGAGTGAATCCCAAAAGTAACATGAATTGAGAAAATTTGTTGAACAATTGTCTTGAAGCTTGTTTGAATCCATAAATGAATCTATTCAACCTGCACACCATTTTTGAACCATTGTGATCCCCCTTAATTTGAAAACTAGGAGGAATGTCCATAAAAACTTCTTCCTGCAATTCTCCATTGAGAAATGCATTATCTACATCGAGTTGAACCATATCCCATTATTGAGTAACTAAAATGGCTAAAAGCATTTTGATAGTAACAAGCTTAGCAACAGGAGAATATGTTTCAAAAAAATTGACTCCTTCCTTTTGGTTAAAACCTTTAGTAAACAATTGAGCTTTGTGTCTTTCTATAATGCCATCACTTCCATATTTGATCTTGTATACCCACATGCATCTAAATGTATTCTTATTTTGGAGGTAAGGGAATTATTGTCCAAGTATTATCTACTTTCATAGCTTCTAATTTAGAATTCATAGCATCACACCATTCCTTGTATAGAGAGTCTTCTTTATAGTTTTTGCGTTCAAAATTAGTTGAAATGTTCATGAAAAAACTCTATGGGAAGAAGAAAGAGATCGTGTGACAAACAATTGTCTAATAAATAAGGTGTATTTTGAATTTGTGCCTTTAGCAAACTTACAATGGTAATCTCTCAAGTCTCAAATAAGGAAGATTACGAGTTCTAATAGGTTTAGAAGGTAATGGTTATGAAGAATGATCACAATCATTTGTAATAGTGGCATTTTGATTATGGGACAAAAAAGATGCAGGGGTATTTGTGGAAATTTCATTATCAGGCATGGAAATTGGTAAAACAATGTGATCAAAAGGATCATGATCAATCAAGGTATCATTGTTTTGAAATGGAAAGATGTTTTCATGAAATACATCTCTAGAAGTGAAAATTTGTTTTGTCTCAAGATCAAACAACTTGTATGATTTCATGTTTGGAGGATAGCTTAGAAACAAACAAGCTCTTACTCTAGGATGAATGCATAAGCTAGACAACCAAATGACCTTAAGTGTTTATATATGGGAACATTGCCATATAATTGTTAATAAGGTGTTTGATAAGAAAGAAATTTAGAAGTAGTTTTGTTTATTAAATAAGCAGATGTCAAAACATAATATCCCCATAAATGAATTGGAATATTTGATTGAAACAATAAGGATCTTGCCACATTAAGAAGATGTTGATGTTTCCTCTCAACTACAGAATTTTGTTGTGGCTTTGCAAAACAAATGTAACATTCCGATTACCATGACGAGTTAGAGGCCCCAACTAGCCGAGTAGATATGGAGAAAGCCACATGATTTTTAGAGTCTACTCGACGAGTTGGAGGACCCCAACTCGACCAGTTGGAGCTGATTGTGAAAACCCTAATTTTCAGGGTTTGTTTCCTATTTAAAGGACCTTAAGCCTTTCATTCCGCCTCCCTTATCACCTTAACACACTGAGAGAAACCCTAATCGAGCTGTTACCATATGAGATTGAGAGAGAGAGAGAGAGAGAGAAAGAGAAAGAAAGATAGATAGATAGATAGATAGACAGATAGAGAGGCTAAGATTGTATGCTTTAGTGCATTCTTGGAAGGAGATAGAGAAGAAAAAGTCTTGGAACGAGAAGAAGCCCTTGGATCCGGTTGGTATTTGGAGGTAAAAAGCTACCACCTTGATCATTGTTTGGTTAGATCTATTCACGGGGGAGTTTGTGGCCATTTCCATCATCACTTTGAGTCTTTAAGTTATTTGAGCATAACATGAAGTTGAGATCTCAGATCTGGACAGTATGAGGTCCCTTGGGCCTAAAGATTCAAGCTTTATTAAGCTATTGGCCAACTTTCATACATTAAACCCTCTATAGAGCTTTGTTTTGGCATTTTGAGCACTAGGTGCCATGCATGGACGTAAATAGGCCTAGCAATGGAGCGGGTTTTGACCCTGATCCGATCCAAACCCTTAACAATTATATGGGTTTGGAGCATAGTTTTTGATCCGTTTACCCGTTAACGACCCGTACCCGTTAACCCTTTTATTAAAAGGGTCGGGTATGGATCATCACCGATTCGCTCCGTTTATAACCTGCCCCATATAAATTTTAGAAATATAAATTTATATTTTATATTGCCTAAAGTTTACATTAAATTCCAATCAGAAGTCCAAAGAGAAAAGGCCAAAGACTAAATTGTTTTTACATTGGACTCGAGTACTCAACTTCTAAGACTTCTAGTCTTCTCCTAAGAGTCATGATTTCATTTCATTTATATTTCATCATGTAATCACCAATTTCATTTATAAATCAATAAGGTCATTTATCAACCGGAAGAAAGTTTGTAATTGCTATTCTCTATCAACGCAATCAACGATCAAAAACCAATCGAAAGTAACTAAAATAATGGTTTTAATTACAATAGAAAGTCCTCGAGTACACAATGTGTTTTCTAAATCAAAACTTAGTTTTATTTAATAAATGTGATTTTATGATTTAAGTAAAATGTGTTTGATTATTCAAAAAACCTACGGGTTACGGGGCGGGTTAGGATATTTGCTGATTCGGTGGATAAGGGTATGGGTTTGATTATTCAAAACCCTGCGGGTTACGGAGCGGGTTTGGATCAGATTTTGAAATTTGTTAAAAGGGTTTGGATCAAGGTCGATTCGCTCCAAACCCGCCCCATTGCCAGGTCTAGACGTAAAGCTTGTAGCTTTACGTGATACTTCAGCCTTAGAAGGCTAGATCTAGAGTATGGGGCCTTAGTTCTGCTTAAAATCATCTGAATGACAAAATGGACGGAAGCGACTCGACAAGTTGATGAGTCGGTTAGGGTTTTCCCAAATAGTCTAGACACGTGAAAACTTGACGAGTTGATGAGACAACTCGGCGAGTTGAGTTGGAATTTTCCCGATTTACTGAGAACAGGAGGAACTCGAAGAGTCGCATAGATGCAGTCGACGAGTTGGGTCAGCATAGACTGTTGACTCGAGTGTTGACTTCTGTTGACTTTTTGGGTTTGGTCAAGTTATGGATTATGGAGACCATGGAGGGGTAAAATGGTCTTTCTTCCTTTCTGAGAGTTACAAAAGGGATTAGCTTAACGTCTTTAGTGTGGTTGTTATAAAATGTTAATTAGAGATGATTATAATATGTAGGCGGAGTCTAGACCGATCATTGAGTACGAGACCTACTTACTTACTTACGAGGTGAGTTTTCTCACTATACTTAACTGAGTGGTAATATTGTGTAACCAAAGGGTCTTATTTGATTTATTGACCGGATGGTCTTATCTGAGTTATTGACCGGAAGGTCTTATGTGCTTATTCTGAGTTATTTGTTATCATGCATTTTGTCTTTGTGATTTATGATGTATATTATTCTGTGTTTTATTGAGTTAATTAGGACCAGAGGGTCCAAATCGAGTTGTGAGACCGGAGGGTCTTCACTGATATACCAGACTGGAGGGTCCGACCCGAGCTGTGAGACCGAAGGGTCTTTACTGAGACACATGATCGGAGGGTCGTTATTGAGATATAGCCATGAGAGGCTAATTATTTGTGTGTGGTATTTTAGGGAACCCAATAAGATTCGTGCTTACAGTGTTGTGTGAAATGTGTTTCAGGTACCTCTCAGGATCGCGGGAAGGCGTCGGCTTGATTGTACACACCAGCTTGAGATTATGTTGTTTTGAGGATTCTGGGATATTATCAAACATTTTATTTTCTTGTGTTTTAAACAAATTATACATTTGGGTTTTGGGAAATGTGAGATTGTGTTTTATGTGAATTTAAAAATTAAAAATTTGCTTGAAAATTTAGAGTGTTACAAGTTGGTATCAGAGCCTTGGTTTGAGGGATTCAGATGTACTCTCGGGTATGTCTGGACTCAAACTGAGGATTTGAGAAAAAACTTCTAAAAGAAATGATTTTTCTACAACGAGTAAGAGCTTTTAAGAGAAAACAAGATGAAGCAGTGTGTATAATCAGCCAGAGCCCGAACGGTGATTTCCAAAAATACCATTACTTGTTTATATTCTGAGATACTTATGAGATATTAGAGTTGTATGCAAGAGGATAGGCTAGCGATTTCAGGAATTTACAGCTAGAGTTGCCTGATTCATGATGCCTTAGCCTAGGGGATGTTATTGATTGATATTATCTGCTATTTTCTCTGTGTATGTGTTGAGTAGGAGTACCTAGCAGGAACCTTTTAGATAGAGCTTTGAGTCGAGAAGTGATATAGGAGAGATACCTAGATGTGAATTGAGAGATCTACTGAGAGAGTAGTCTTATATCCGTGAGGGATGGATACAATACTTTTGAATGAGGATCCTAGGAGGAGGACTTGGGGTGACTACATAATGGTGTGGAAGGTAGTATTGGGTCGTATTACTGAAAGCACCGGATTTTTATGTGACCCAAGTAAGAACCTTAGGATACTATGGAGAATGTAGGGGTGGGAAATGGCTTGTGTGTGCTTGAGCTAGTCTCTGATGATTTTCGTGCTTGTATTTCAGAGACACTATGGTGATATGTTGGGTTTTGTGTAGTATAACACTCCTATGGTGCATATACAACCCTAATAGCTTTGGATCTAAGTTTTCTCTAGTTGTACATGCAACATAAATTTCCAAAGCTTGAAACCTACTAGCATACAATTTGACATATGAATCATAAAAGAAAGTTAGAAGCTTACCTCTTTGGTGTAGCTTGTAGGAATTGGTCTTTCAAAAGCCTAGCACGTCAAGTGTGATGCCTCAAATGTCTTATAACAAACCAAGAACAACAGGAGGAATTTGAGAGAGAGGTTTGGAGACACAAAAATCATCTAGAGCTTCTTAGAATCACTAGTGCTCGATTTGTGGCTTTAGAGGAATACATATATAGTGTAGAATTCCAAGAGTCATAAGCAAACGCTAGTTCTTACACTTAGGCTTATGATCCACAATTCATATGGACTAATATTTCATGGACTTTCACATAAGCTTAGTCCATCATGGATCAATAGCCCAAAACATATGTATCACCGATTTACACAATCAGTCCCCGCTAATTTAATTAGTCTCTTTTGATCACTAAATTAATTCCAAATTAATTCTTGATCAATACTAATTAAATAATATGATTTATCAATTAATATATTATACTTATAATATATTAATAAATCACAAATAAGCTCTTTCTCAAATATCCATCTTATCAAATTGTTCCAGAGTGTTACAACCCAAATGGACCATGCTGTATCGGGTCAAGTACATACTAATTATAGTTATGGGCTTAGACACATAATCCAACAATCTCCCACTTGGATAAGTCTAATAACTATAATTGCAAGTACGACTTCAAACTCCGATTGGCAATCGTAGCTCTCAAAAAGACTATTGATGAACTCTGATCATATGAGTAACGCGTCCATAAGGTATGGGATCATATATTCCTCCATTCTAGATATCATATGAACTGAGACATGGATTATAATCATTCTCCCTGTTCATGTGTTGTTTCCCGATTTCCGATTTATGACGACCGACTAATTGAACAAAATCAAATTAGTCCAGGCTTGGCCAAGCGCTTAGGGTTGTCATCACTAAATCATCGAGGGGCCCACATATATCACTTTTATCCCACATTGGGTAAAAGGAATGGATAAACTTCGACCCATATGCTTGCTTGTACTTACTAATCAAATCACACACAATGATAAGTTTTATAACACCGAGTTATCGGTGTGTTTACATATCATCAATGTGCAACCGACTTGTAAAATACAACTCACATGTCTTGGTTTCAAGAATATAAGATATTATCGCCTCATGATCACTCGTGATAAAATCTATGAAGTGATTCAAATGAGCGTGGGTTTAGTCCAATACTCAAATCTTATTACAGGAGTACTCATGAATACTGCAACAAACTTGTGCTATGTCTAAACACCTTTAGACAATCTACTTAACCATTCATGACAGTCTAGCTTCAATACCTACTTCCAAAGTATTATCGACTATGGATAGTTTGAATAATTTAATATTCGGAAGTCAAAACATGCAAAGTGAAACACAAGAATAATCAAATCCAATATGGTCTCAAAACTTTTGAATATAAATACAACACATTTTATTTAATCACCATATTTATTACACATTATTCATTGTATACTGTTTTGATTTATCAACTTAATACTTGAATTAAAACAATAGTTATCCCATGCTTCAAGCACGTACACTATGTTTAACTATGGTCCTTACTTTGTGAAATAGATCAATTCAGTGAAACTCATTTCACAATTCCAAATTCTTTTTACTAGTGTAAGAACACCAAATTCTTGTCACTGATAGAATGCATTAGGTTCTAACCTTTATGCAATGATCATTTTTTAATGTCAAAGCACCAAATTTACAGAGACTTGGACAATGATTTTACAAAATATTCCATTGGAGATTGTTACAAGACAATTCCACCGATACGGAGTCTCACATTCAAAATATATTCCTTTGAACATCCTTCTTGCACAAAAGTTTCTAATATCTAACTCCCATTATGGAAACATTTCCATATTTTCCATATGACAACTCATTATTAGTAGAATCCTGTCTATTCATAATAATGTCAATATGGTCCATCCATTACTATACTTCCAACTGTCCTTAAGTGACCAATCCTTGGCAAACCTTAGATTGTCCTTAACAGTTGTTTAACCACTTTAGTCATATCCGGTTCTAGTCCTTTTTTCCTCTTAATGTCCTAGGCATTTAAAAAATTAGAACACGTGAATATTATAACACATACAATCGATCCTATACCCGAAGAATATGGGATACAATTCATAATGTCTCACATAAAGACATGATTCTCGGCCAGTCTTTTGCTATAACATTTACATACACAGAATTCCCATATTGAAACATTCCAACAGAGTAATCACACATATATATATATATATATATATATATATATATATATATATATATATATATGTATGTATGTATCCATGACTAAACCTAATTAATATTTCAATCTAAGCTTCTAGATTTGAAATAAAGTATAAGTATCCTCTCCCTTATTATAGCGAAACAATCTTTCAAATTTTGCAACCTTGCAAATTTGTAACCTTTGTTTCCTATAACTAGTATTGCTAACTTGCAATACTTCACATAATAATCATGCTCCAACTATCATGATAATTATATTCTTACTAGCATAGCACTTATACTCCCACTAGCTTTGACATGTATTCAAAAATCAGCTTGACTTCGATAAGCCTTTATCTAATCTCATACACCTTTTATAAGAAAGCTCATATGTGTTTCTAAACTATTTCAGAACTTACAACAATAAGTTCTGAATGTTCAGACTATTTTCCATTTCTCACAATTCGAACTATGAAGAGGGATGTCGTAATCATAATCGAATTTGAGAATGCAAATATCACAATTGCTATATCCTCAAAATCTTCTCAGTGAAAGTGTTTCCTCATAATCTTTTTCATGAATTGGAGAGAGACCTTATGACACTTAGATTTTATGATGTATGTTGGTGGTTGTCGAGGCCAACACAAATAATAACCCTAAATATTACACACTAAAATAGTGTATAGTGGTAAAGGGATCGAATCCACGGAGATTGGTTCAATTTATAACTCTATGAAAAATCTCTTTGTAAAAAATACTTGTAAAATGATAATAAAAATAAAATGGGAGGGGGGGGGGGGGGGTTTGGTGTTTTGAAATACTTGAAACAAACTAGAATTAACTATGATTTAAATAGACAAATGCAACAAAAATAAGAGTTTGATGTAAAATCAATAAGGGAGAGATGGTTGACTTAAAGTTTCCTCACTTTGACTTTTGATGAACATATCATTAGAATCCAATGGTGCAATACTTTGATTTAAATCCTTAATTTGGCTATAGTAATCCAAGGAGCTTGAGATTACCTAGACTTTTCTTAATTGTTGAAATGGCTAGAGAAGCTCATAACAATTTCCTTAGTCAAAGTCACTAATTCCAAATAGCATGTAATTAGTGAAAGTCAACTAGCATTAAGAACCAAAAAGTCACCAAATCCAAGAGGGGTCAAATGCTTTCACCACCATGTTGGAGGAAATGTTTTTATGATTGTGTGAAGCAAAAACAACACAAAAATCATTTGTTGCTTGCTAATTTGAGGATCCTTTACTTAATCAAGAAATTAGCCAACTAATCACCACAAACACATTTAAACTCATGAACTAAAACATACAAGTAGAGATAAGATGTTAAAACACAAAACATTCCCATAAAGATTTAAGAACATGTTCATGGATTCTTCAACATTCAACAAAAGTTCAAAGGATTAACCAAAAGTCAACCAAAATTAGTTTAGCCAAGCATGGCTAAACCCAAAGAAACAAAGTTAGAGAAAATTGTACCAAACATTAAGCAAGAATCAAGAGGTAAAAATATGATGTTCTTCAAGTGTTCTTGGCCTTCAAAAGTCTTCAAAACTCCAGAGAGAATCTCCAAAAATCGGATGTCTAAGAGTCCCCAAAAGATGGGCACCAACCTTCCTCAAATAGCTCTCCAAATGGATTTCCAAAAATGCCCCTGCAGGGAGTTGCGCGACCCGCGTGCTGCTGCGCGGGTGGGTTGCGCGGGTGGTGCCTAACATGGGCTTCTTTGAGATTTTGGGCCTCCAAAGCATGTCCCACTAGCCCAGATCGAATCCAATCACCTCCTAGCCCATTTTCTTCAAGTTTTTATTCATTTTAAGCCCAATTTGGCCTCTCCAAATCCTCCAAACTCGCCCGGTTAATAATCTACGCACGCTCGAATAAACTCCCGCGTTTTGCAAATTTAAAGTTTATTTCTCTCAAAACCTTCAAATAACCATCAAGCTCGCTCCATGCACCATCTCCACAATCACCAAGCCTAACATCCTTTTTGCCTATCAACTCTCATCGCTTCCCATACTCCCGAACACTCCCGCTCCGCTAGACCCGACAACCTGTAATTATGCTCACAAGATTCGAAAGTACCCGAAATAGTCATAAAATAACAAAATGGAAAATATGCATGGAAATTATCTAAATTATGAATGAAATATGCTAAAATAAACTATAAAAAGAAGTAAACAAAACTAACTATCATATGTGTTCTTATCCATGTGAATTTTTTATTTCTAACCATTATCACAGGACAAGGTCTATGACAAATTCAAACTCATATGGACTGAACTTGTTCAACCTTAATTTTTGCCACTTGGCAGCACAAGGGCCTACCATGTCTTCCAAGTTGTTCACCAGATCACCCTTACTAATCAATGAACTTTCACCGATCAAGGTGCTTTTCCCTATGCAAACAATTGAGAACTTATAGAATTCACATGCATAGTTAACTTTAACTGGAATGGCACAGAAACAAGAATATGCCAACACGATAGGTTATAAACCTTAAGTCGTGTGCTAGTGATAAACAATAGGTTTTATTCTTGATTAGTTCTTGAAATTTTTCAAGATCTTTAAGACTCTCACTGACCTCTTGATATACAAGATTCTCTGTCAAGAACTATTCCTTGACAAACAAATATTCAAGATTTAGTGCAGATTCTTATCAACAATAGCACTTCACATAATTGGTCTTAGTTGGTCTTTGTTTTATCCAAAACATCACAACTACCAATTTCATTGTGTAATAAACCTACTTAAGATATGTCACTTAAGGCACAATCTTGGAGAATAAATCTAAGACTTGATTTTGGAACGAAGTTTGACTCACCTTAATTGATTTAACCATTTCAACAATTCCCGATTCCTCTTTTTAGCCACACAAGTGTACTAAGGTGTCCTTAGAGGATCAACTGTGATATGGTTTTCATAATAATTAAGATGATCATAAAACACGATACTAAAGTACTCTCCTTTCCTTTCAGATTGGAGAAACTTTTATCTTTCCGCCTAATTTGATTCTTCTCATTCGTTCTGCTACACATTGAAACTTTTCCAGTGATTCAAAATTACACTTAATCTTGTAAGTATAACCATGTTTACTAAACTTTTAGCAAATCATGACGAATAGTCTTATCGTTCTTTGTGGTGGACCTGAGCTGTGCACATCTATGTGTACTAGATCCCCTAATCCTTCACTTGAGTCACATATACATGTGAACAAAGAATTAATCTTAATTTCCCAAAGATGAATGTTCTCATTCATCATACAATACAAGTTGCATGATTCCAAGTTTCTGTCCTACTAAAACTTGGTGATGAGAATCTTTCCTTATTTGGTAAATTTAGATACTACCACAAACGAAAGAATCAAATCCATATTGCTAAAAATAAAAACATACAAACATCAATTTTCACAAACACCATTGCAAGGAAATATAAATAAGATATAAATTAAAATTTTTCTTCATTTATAAAATGCGGAAAACTTGTCCTTACAATGCAATTACAAATGAAAACTATGTTACTACACATTTCTAAGCAATCTATCATAACTCCTAAGCAACAACTCAAAATTCTGATCATCGAATCATGCAATCGAAATCCATTTCTTCGCGATCAGATTCAGCCTGCTCTTTCTTTAAGCTTCCTTTCTCTTCTTCGATCCTACAAAACATAAAAATGTAATCTTATCACATCATGTATTAAGAATCTCCAAATAGGAACTTAATAAAGTTAGATAGTGGATTTACCGAAAGTAGAATCACACAATTCAATTTTACCCTCTCTTAGATTTCTCAGGTAATCAGGGTAGCTTCGTTTCCAATGTCCCTTCAAATGGCAGTAGAAACAAGTGGACTCTTTGGGAATGGTACATGGGACAATCTCAGACTTTTCCTTTCACTTTCCCTTGGAAAGAGAAATCTTATCTGAACTTCCAATGTTTCCATTGTCATTGTCCATGGAAGTTTGGGAGGTAGATCTTCCAATCAGGTTTACTTTACTAGTGCGCCAAATCATTGCTGATTCAGCAGTACTAAGCAAATAGGTAAGATCGATAAGGGTCATGTTGTGGTCTACCATATAACAGTCCTTAATGAACTCACTATATAACTTAGGAAGTGATTGAAGAACCAAGTCAACAACCAGCTTCCTTGGGAACACGACACCCAACATTCCGAACATGTCAATATGCAACTTCATGTCCAAGACGTGAGCACATAAAAACTTTCCATCTTCATGTTTTCTAGCCAATAGGGCTTGAGTGACCTTGAACTTTTCAAGTCTTTGAACTTGTGGGTTAGGGAGAATTATTGGTGGAGGTGGAGGAAGTGAAGTATGATTTCTAGGAACATCATCTTCATGAGGAAGGCTTTTTCCAAAAGATCCGGGAAGACCATAGTTGTCTGAACTAGAAATATACATGGGAGAAATCCAAGTTTAGTTGATTTAAGTCCTTAATATAACACCCAAATGAAATATTAAGTCTAGGACCCAACACAATAATTTATAATTTGGAAGAAGGATATCGTAATCCAATTGCAAATTATTTGAAGGTAGGTAAATGACGATTTACCAATTTCCTCCATGAAAAACGAAAATTAATTTTAGGTTTTAAATGAATTGAAATTCCTAGATTCTTTGAGATTCATTGAACTTTTCAATGACATGTTTAATCTTGATTATACCCTCTCAAGTTTGTGACTGGGATGCCGAAGATCACAAACAACGTGTGAATAACCATGCAAACATGCTTGGTACACTTAATGTTAAAAATCACCTAATCAATGTGCCGGTTAACCACACACGCTCCATTGATCCATGATTAACATCAAGCTACCCTTTTCCATCCTTGCTAGTCCCAAATTAGTGTGTCGGTTAACCACACACGCTCCACTAACGACTTAGCAAGGTGCAAATTGCAATTTCATGGGTTAGCACCAAATTCACATTTTTCCTAAGTAACTAAGATTGGGAACTTATAAAATTTAGTTACTTTATATTTCATTATACTATTAATAAGGATTTAAATGTCATGTCAAACCCATTCGGCTAACGACCCTCCACCAGTCAAGGAAGCGATGGGTAAGAGTGGACACCCATTAAACCACCATTTTATAGGAAGTAGCCTTATACCCCCTTATAGACCGACTTCGTGAATGAGGCCTACTAACGGTAAGACTGACCTTTTAATTATACATATATAATATATTAGACTTTTAATTTTATATAGTATAAGGGTGTATTTTGAACTTTTAAAATACTTGATGGTTTAATCTATTAATAAATTTTACTCTTAATTTAATTAAACTTAAACCATATGATTATGGATTTAATAATACTCTTATAATTAAACATTTAATTAACTATTAATAAAGTCCATAAGAGTTAATTGAACTATTCAAAACATCAAATTAAAACTATTTAATTCATTTTACGTTATTAACCCATGAGTTACATTTATTGAAAACTTTTCAAATTACTAGGGTTCTATGAATTCAATGTTTCTTAATTGAGAATTTTCAACTTTTAAAACTTAAGGGAAAGTTTTGTAATTCTTGAAAACTTTTGAACTTCATAACTTAAAGAGTTAATTTGTTTTATGAAGATGAGACTTTTCAAGTTCCATAACTTATGGAAATCTTCAAAAACATTAAGATCAATTTATTTGTAACTCCTTAAAAAACTTTTGAGTTCCAAATTTTATGACAAAAAGTGTAACTCCTTAAAAAACCTTTTGAGTTCCAAATTGGATGACAAAATTTATAACACCTTAAAAGACATTTAGATCAAAGTATAAACTAATAAAATAACTATTTTTATCTTTTACCAATTTGATCATAATACAATTCTTGTAGTAAGATAATTTCAAATAAAAAATTACAAATAATTAACTTTATCATATAAACTAGAAATTATCTTAAAATTTGACAATTTATCTTTTTTGGATGATAATAATCACTACCATATCAGAAAAACAGATTTTATGATACAAAACAGTTTGCGGTAAAGATTGTAATCCAATTGAGGCCAAAAAAAACCCGAAAAACTGCCAACAGATGATCCAAATCGTCGAGTCGGATAATGGACTCGAGTTCATCTCGTATGAGCACGGACATGACGAGTTCATGTATGGACTCGTTGAGTCCTCATGTCAGCGTGTAGTTTTTTTTTTTTTTTTTTTACTTTTCCAACTTTGAACAATTATCTATGCATCTATATAACAGAAAATTACCCATGGCTCTGATATCACTGTTGGGTTTTGTGTACTATAACACTCCTATGGTGCACATACAAACCTAATAGCTTTGGATCTAAGTTTCCTCTAGTTATACATGCAACAAAAATTTCCAAAGCTTGAAACCTACAACTAGCATACAATTTGACATATGAATCATAAAAGTAAGTTAGAAGATTACCTCTTTGGTGTAGCTTATAGGAATTGGTCATTCAAGAGCGTAGCACCTCAAGTGTGATGCCTCAAATGTCTTATAACAAACCAAGAACAAGATGAGGAATTTGAGAGAGAGGTTTGGAGACACAAGAATCGTCTAGAGCTTCTTAGAATCATTAGTGCCCGATTTTTGGCTTTAGAGGAATACATATATAGTGTAGAATTCCAAGAGTCATAAGCAAACCCTAATTCTTAAACTTAGGCTTATGATCCATAATTCATATGGACTAATATTTCATGGACTTTCACATAAGCTTAGTTCATAATGGATCATAGCCCAAACCATATGTATCACTGATTTACACAATCAGTCCCCGCTAATTTAATTAGTCTCTTTTGATCACTAAATTAATTCCAAATTAATTCTTGATCAATACTAATTAAATAAAATGATTTCTCAATTAATATATTATACTTATAATATATTAATAAATCACAAATAACCTTTTTCTCAAATATCCATCCTATCAAATTGTTCCAGAGTGTTACAACCCAAATAGACCATGATGTATCGGGTCAAGTACATACCAATTATAGTTATGGGCTTAGAAACACAATCCAATAGATTACCCATAACAACCCCAGGGACAGTGGCACCAGTGACGAGGAGACCAATAAGATCATTGCTGAGGAGGTGGTCGCAACTATTAGGGAGGCCATACTAGAGATGTTCGGGTCTATTAAGACCATGTTGATTGAGACATTTGTTGAGAGATACGCTGCTGTCACGGAGGTTGCTACTGCCGCAACCGTAGTTGCTTCGAGGCCATGGAGGGGGTGACTCGTTGTTCCGAGAGTTCAGCAACACGAAGCCACCAGAGTTCGACGGGACCCATGATCCGATTTCTTCCATGAGATGGATCTCTGACATTGAGGGGTGTTTCTATATGTGTTCATGCACGGAGCATTTAAGAGTTTCGTTCGTGTTGAACCAGCTTTGCTTAGGAGCGAAGGACTGGTGGAAGCTCGTGACGACTGACTTTACTCCTGAAGATGATGCTGCAGTGACTTGGGAGAAGTTTACCCAGCTGTTCATAGGTAAGTATGTTCCCCAGGTGGAGAGGGGACGTTTAGCCAAGGAGTTTATGTCTCTAAAGAAAAAGATAGAATTAGTGACAGAGATTATGAGGATGTTCCATGAGAGGGCGTTGTTCTGCACTGAGCACGTGTCTACTGAGCAGGCACGTGTTAGCCGTTATTTGTGCCTCTTGAGAAGAGATATACGGGAGTTTCTGGTAAACTCATCATATCGGACACTGGCTAAGTTGCAGACCAATGCCAAGAGGAGTGAGATTGAGCTGAAGATTCAGACCAGAGAGGAGGGAGAACATCAGGGGAGAGATATGAGACCAGCGTAGTTGAAGTCGATGACGATGCGGACTAAGCTCGCTGATTCGAGAGCAGGATGATAGAAGGGTCGAACTTATGGTAGGTGCAGCAAGAGTCACGAGGGATCTTGCCGAGCAGGGATTTGCTACAAATGTGGTAAGGGGGCATATTGCGAAGGACTGTCCCAAGGGATTTCCGGTTTTCTTTCATTGCAAACAGACTGGCCACCGGAAGGCCGAGTGTCCTCAGCTCACACAGGGATCAACCTAGGCTTCTGCTCCTGCTGCTTTACGTGTACTAATGCTCGCCCGGGGAAGGCCGAGGCTTCGAGAGCTCATGGGAGGGCATTCCAGCTAACTGCGGAGGAGGTCCGCGCAGCGCCTGATGTTGTTGCTGGTACGTATCTCCTTATTTATGTTATTTTGAGATTTGTTATGCTTATTCTGTGTTATATTTGTGTACTTTTCTTGTGAGTTCTATGCCTACCTTGGTGTTATTTGACTCGGGTGCGAGTCAATCTTTCGTGTCATTATCCTTTAGTCGTCACATTAGTGTTATACAGGGGGCGTTGAGTCAACCACTGAGGGTTTCTAGAGCCGATGAGCATACGGTTTTTGCCACTGATGTATTCTGGGGATGTGTTTTAGAGATTTTCGGTGTTGAGTTTCCGATAGATCTGGTGCTGATAATGATGGGTGATGTCTGTGTCATAATGGACATGGATTGCTTGAGCCGGTTTGGATCCGTGATTTGACTATGAGCGTTAGATGGTGACCATACGAGACCCTAATGAGGGAGTACTTAGTGTGTATGGTGAGGGAACTAGATCGGGATCAACTTTCTGCTCTGCCGCCAGGGTGAGGTATAGTTTACAGTAGGGATGCATGGGGTTTTTAACGTACGTGATGGATACGCAAGTTGCCATTGAGAGGTTGAGTTCTATTTCTGATGTTGCAGTAGTATGTGAGTTCCCAGATGTTTTCCCCGAGGAATTGTTAGGTGTACCTCCTAAGAGGCTGGTGGAGTTCCGGATCGATCTGATTCCGGGTGCGACGCCTATTGCCAAGGCACCTTATCTCCTTGCGCCGCCTGAGATGCATGAGTTGTCCTCGCAGCTCCAGGAGCTGCTGGGGAAGGGTTTTATTAGAATGAGTAGCTCCTCGTGGGGAGCACCGATCCTTTTTGTCAAGAAAAAAGATGGTTCACACCGGATGTGCATCGATTAACGTTAGTTGAACAAGCTGACGTTCAAGAACCGTTATCCACTACCGAGGATCGATGATTTGTTTGATCAGTTGCAGGGGGCATCTTGGTTTTCTAAGATTGATTTGAGATCTGGGTCTCATCAGATGAGAGTCTGTGAGGAGGATATTCAGTAGACAACTTTCCGAACTCGTTATGGGCATTACGAGTTTGTGGTGATGCCTTTCGGGCTCACCAATGCACCTGCAACATTCATGGACCTCATAAAATGAGTGTGTAGGCCCATGTTGGATAGGTCGATGATCGTGTTCATCGATGACATTTTGGTGTACTCGAGGTGTAGGGAACAACATGAGGAGCACCTGTGGGAGATTCTTGGGGTATTGAGGATGGAGAGGCTCTTTGCCAAATTCTCCAAGTGTGATTTCTGGTTACGAGAGGTCCAGTTCTTGGGACACTTCGTTAATCAGAATGGGATTTTAGTCGACCCGACCAAGATTGAGGTAGTTATACGATGGGAGGTGCCAAGATCCCTATCTGAGATCAGGAGTTTTCTGGTTCCGGCAGGTTAATATCAGAGGTTTATCAGAGATTTCTCCAAGGTTGTCGTTCCTCTCACTAGACTGACTAGGAAGGGTGTTACTTTTGTCTGGGGGCCCAAGAAAAAGGCCTCATTTGAGACTCTTCGCCAGAGATTGTGTGAAGCTCTAGTGTTAGCCCTTCCGGAAGGAGTGGAGGACTTCATAGTCTACTGTGATGCATCGATATCGAGGATGGGTGTCATGATGATGCAGAGGGGACACATGATAGCATATGCGTCGAGGTAGTTGATGCCTCATGAGACGAGGTATCCCACCCACAATTTGGAGTTGGGGGCGGTGGTGTTCACCATCAAGATTTGGCGCCACTATCTCTATGATGTCTGATGTACCTTATACACGGACCATAAGAGCTTGAAGTACCTTATGGATCAGCCCAACCTGAACACGAGACATAGGAGGTGGTTGGATGTATTGAAAGACTATGAATTTGAGATCTTGTATCACCCTGTCAAGGCTAATGTGGTAGCCGATGCCATGAGTCGTAGAGCAGCGAGTGCTTTGATCCGAGACGTGTGCATAAGGATGACAATGATGACTCCAATATTAGATACCATCCGAGAGGCCCAAGCGGTGGCCATGAGACCAGAGAACCATAATAGATAGAGCGGGTGATCGGGCAGAGTTCTGAGTTTGAGACCGATAGTCGGGGGCTTATGACCTTCCATGGGCGGATATGGGTGCCATTCACAGGTGGATCTCGACGTATTTTGATGGAGGAGGCCCATAGGTCGAGATTCTCGATCCATCCTGGGGTCACCAAGATGTATTTGGACTTGAGAAGGGACTATTGGTGGCCTTGTATGAAGAGAGATGTGGCATGGGTAGTTGAGTGATGCTTGACTTGTCGTCAGGTCAAGGCAGAGCACCAACGTCCCCATGGCCAGTTGCAGCCTTTGGAGATTCCTCTGTGGAAGTGGGAACAAATCTCCATGGATTTTATTACCAAGTTACCAAGGACTACGCGAGGTGTTGATGCGATATAGGTGATTGAAGATCGGTTGATGAAGAGTGCTCACTTCCTGGCTATAAGTGAGAGCTCTTCTGCGGAAAAATTGGCTAAGATCTACGTTCGAGAGGTGGTGGCATGACATGGGGTGCCTACATCGATAGTGTCAGATCGGGATGTACGTTTTACTTCTAGGTTCTGGAAGAAATTTCATGAGGAGTTGGGTACCCGATTGCATTTCAGCATCGCTTACCACCCATAGACAGACGGGCAGAGCGAGCAGACGATTCAGACGTTCGAGGACATGCTACGCGCATGTTTTATGTAATTATATGGAAGTTTGGACACTTACTTACCCTTGGCCGAGTTTTCATACAACAACAACCATCACTCCAATATCGGTATGCCCCCCTTTGAGATTTTATACGGGAGGAGGTGCTGGACTCCCATCTGTTGGGGAGAGGTAGGGCAAAGAGTGATGGGGAGCACTGAGATAGTGCTCAAGACCTCAGAGCAGATCCAACAGGTTAGACAGAGGTTACTGATGGCCCAGAGTCGTCAGAAGAGTTACACGGACCAAAGACGATCCGAGCTAGAATTCCAGGTCAGAGATTTTGTCCTCCTGAAGGTATCCCCATAGAAAGGGATGATCCGATTCAGAAAGCGGGGCATGCTAGGCCCTAGGTACATCGGTCCTTTCAGAGTGATCGCTCGAGTGGGTAAGGTAGCTTATCGGTTAGAGCTGCCTGTAGAGTTGATCCAGATCCATAACACCTTCCACGTATCCCAGTTGAGGAAGTGTGTAGCCGATGAGACAGTAGTGGTCCCTTTAGAGGACATTCAGGTTTATGATCGTCTGAACTACATTGAGAAGCCGGTGGCAATTTTGGATAAGAAGGTGAAGGTCTTGAGGAATAAAGAAGTGCCCTTGGTTCAGGTGTAGTGGCAGCATCGGAAGGGATCTGAGTGGACTTGGGAGCGAGAGTCCGAGATGCGTGAACAATACCCAAAGTTGTTTCCTGAAGATGACTTCGAGGGAGAAGTCTGATTCTAGTAGGGGAGAATTGTAACATTCCGATTCCCAAGTATTATATTTAATTAATTATATGCATTTTGTCATGCCAACTCAACGAGTTGGAGGCCCCAATTCGCCGAGTAGAGATGGAAACAGCCGCATGATTTTTAGAGTCTAATCGACGAGTTGGAGGACCCCAACTAGATAAGTAGGAGCTGAGTGTGAAAACCCTAATTTTCAAGGTTTGTGCCCTATTTAAAGGACCTTAAGCCTTTCATTCCGCCTCCCTTATAACCTTAACACACTGAGAGAAACCCTAATCGAGCTGTTACCATTTGAGAGAGAGAGAGAGAGAGAGAGAGAGAGAGAGAGAGATTCTAATATTGTATGTTTTAGTGCATTCTTAGAAGGAGATAGAGGAGCAAAAGGCTTGGAACGAGAAGAAGCCCTTGGATCCGGTGTTCTTTCAGTGCTAACTGCTATTTGGAGGTAAAAAGTTGTTGGGTTTTATGTATTATAACACTCCTGTGGTGCACATACAACCCTAATTCTTTGGATCTAAGTTTTCTCTAGTTATACATGCAACAAAAATTATCCAAATCATGAAACCTATAACTAGAATACAAGTTATATACTTGAAACATAAAAAACTAGTTAAAAGAATACCTCTTAGTTGTAGCATGTAGAATTTGGCCTTTTAAGAGCTTAGCACCTCAAGTGAGACGCCTCAAATGGTTCACAAAACACCATGAACAAATGGAGGACTTTGAGAAAGAGGTTATGATCACACTAAATTGGCTAGGGTTTTCCTATGGAGTCATTATCCATTTTGGTGGTGCTAGGGGTTACTTTTATAGTGTGGAATTCCTAGAGTTTCAACTTGTAAACCCTAATCCACTTCCTTGGGCCTTTCATAATATGATAATCCCTTTGGACTAAATCTTCATGGACTCCACAAAGATTTAGTCCACATAATCAACATGGATCATTAGCCCACACTATAAGTATCACTGATTTACTTAATCAGTCCCCATTAATTTAATTAGTCTCTTTTGATCACTAAATTAATTCCAAATTAATTCTTGATCAATAAAAATTAAATAATATGATTCTCAATTAATATATTATAGTTATAATATATTAATAAATCACAAATAACCTCTTTCTCAAATATCCGTCCTATCAAATTGTTCTAGTGAATGCAACCCAAAATGGACCATGCTACTATCAGGTCAAGTACATACCAATTATAGTTATGGGATTAGACACCTAATCCAACAGTCTCCCACTTGGATAAATGTAATAACCGTTATTGCAAGTACACCTCCAAAATCCGATTAGCAATCGTAGCTCTCAAAAGTCGTTGTCAACTCTGATCAATAATGTGTCCATTAGATAATGGATCATAGATTCCTCCATTCTGGATATCGTATAGACCGAGATATGGATTATAATCATTCTCTATGTGTATATGTTGTTTCCTGATTTCCAATTTATGACGAATGACTAATTGAACAAATCAAATCAGTCCAGGCTTGGCCATGCGCTTAGGGCTGTCATCACTAAATCATCGAGGGGCCCACATATATCACTTTTATCCCACGTTGGGTAAAAGGAATGGATAAACTTCGACCCATATGCTTGCTTGTACTTACTCATCAAATCACACACAATGATACATTTTATAGCATCGAGTTACCGGTGCATTTACATATCATCAATGTGCAACCGACTTGTAAAATACAACTCACATGTCTCCGTTTCAAGAATATAAGATATTATCGTCTCATGATCACTCGTGATGAAATCCATGAAGTGATTCAGATGAGCGTGGGTTTAATCCTATACTAAAATCTTATTACAGGAGTACTCATGAACACTGCAGCAAACTTTGCTTTGTCTAAACACTTTAGACAATCTACAAACGAATTCATGACAGTCTTACCTCATTACCTACTTCCAAAGTATGATTGACTGTGGATGTTTGAATAATCATATTATTCGGGAAGTCAAAACATGCGAAGTGAAACATAAGAATAATCTAATCCAATATGGTATCAAAACTTTGAGTATAAATAAAATAATTTATTATTTAATCACAATATGGGTTATACATAATTTATTGTATAATGTTTCGATTAATCAACTTAATACTTGAATTATGTGACAACCCGATATTTTGAGACAATAAAATGTAACACCAGTCAAATTTAAGTCAAAATTTAACTTTCCTAAAATCATATTTGGGTTAAATAAAGTAGTAGGAATCGTATCAAGGTTTTCGTACATATAAAGAACCCTAAAATCCGAGTTATAACGAAGAAGTTATGACCAACCGAAGATTCTCGGCAAAACCGGCAACACCGATTAAATGAAAAACGCGAAGTTTCAATACAATAGTTTTTAGCCTTAACTATCTAAACGAAAGTTGTAGATAACCTTAAACCGTAAACGTACGTAAAAAGAATGTCCAAATCTGACTTCGTATGAGGAAGTTATGATTTTTTCAAGATCCGGATATAGCAGTAGACGGCTAAAAACTCGAAATAGAGATTGAGAGACTTTTGGCCAAAACAACCTAAATGAGAATTGAAGGTCTTAACAATATTAGCACAACGGTAAAAAGTCTGACGAAAACGGACATCGGATGAAGAAGTTATGGATTTTTAACGGATTTTTCGTGTCCCGGCCCGTTAAAAATAAATAATTAAAAATAAATTCAAAATTTGCCAATAAATTCTAAACGAGAGTTGTAGAGCATATTTTCAGCTACGCGTGCATATAAAGAACGTCGGAAACGGAGCTCGTACGTGAAAGTTACGGATTTTACAAGTTCGAGGCCCGAAATCCGAGGCTGTCAGGCTTGCCACGACGTGGCATAGTTTGCCACGACCCGGCAAGTGACTGAGGGCATCCAATCAATGGAAGATGATATGGTTGACTCACCACGATGTAGCACACCCTTTGCCACGACGTGGCACCCAAAATATGCCCTTATAACTAGATTTCAAGGGCTCCGGGTTTCATTGCTCAGTTCCCTTCTTTCTCGCGCCGAAACTCTGCGTTTAAGCCCCCGAAGCCCTCCCGAAGCCCCGGTTTTCACCTTAAAGTTCCGAAGGAAGGTTTTGTGTTCCTGAGATTCCGGAGATTCCCTAAATTTCCGAGATTCCCAAGAAAAACAACTTTTCCAAGTCGAAGTTCTGCTCAATTATCATCTCGCTTTCTCCTGTCAATCAAGTGAGTTCATACCCCCTAATTAACCTTTTAAATGTTTATAAATGCTTTATGGGGGGGGGGGGATACAAGTTGAATCATGTTTAGTTATTATATCAATCACATGTGATTAATAACTAGCATGCAAATGGATTTACTATACGTTAACCGTTTTACCAAACAGATCCCTTCAAATGACTTTTTTAAATGTTTTTACATGTTTAAAAACTCTTTATCAAACTATCTTACACACTGTAAGTTTCCTCTCAAACTTTGTTACAAAGGTGTTTTCAAACAAAGGTTTTCCTTATACTTAAACTGTCTTATCAAACAAAATACTTTCAATCGTTTTATAAACTGACATCAGGTCATCTTTTCTTAGTATTAAACTTTTCAAAGGTTTTACAACACTTCTTTTATGCTTTTATATTGTGAAATGCATGCCTACATATGTATAGTTATATAACTAATGTTTAAAGGACTTAGGATGGTTAGCTCGCTTTATTTCCTTTTCCTCGTTGGGATGTGGCCTTAGGGCATCAGTTGCTCATCCGAATGTCGTCTAAATATTAAATATATATCATGTATACATATATAGGTATAAAGGTTCCATTAGTCAGTTCAGCACCTTTGGGTAGCAAATGTATACTTTCGGTTATACTCGTACATTTCTAGTAACTATAATAGGTATAGTTAGGAGATACTACTTACAATTCCAAGTACAAGGAATCACGCAAGAGTCAGTTCATTCATGAGTCTATACCAACGTTTTATTTACAAGTATGCATTCTTCATAACAAGGATAATCTTTTCATACAAAAGGTATTTCATTATATTACTCGTGAACTTGTTGTTAGCAATCATGTGAGACATATGGATTTGTTAGTACCAAAATGAAAGTCCCCATCTTTAACCAGAGTTTCCTGGAGGGAGAGCACGAATTTGGGTATAGTTTTATACGAGTTTGACGAACCCGCACCTAAACTGTAAGCTCCAGTTAGATCGGTAGGTCTGGGGTGACAAATGTCGACATTAGTACCACGTCTAGTATGGTTATGAGAAACTTACAAATCGCGGAAACAACAACTCTTGTACGTAGTAATATACATTTAACTCAATCATGCTCAGGGGGTAATAACTATACCATGGGATATGTAACACCCTGTTTATTTATAAATAAATAAATAAATTAATGAGTGAATAATAGCCCTAAAATAAATAATTGAAAACTTAGTGGGTTAAAGATATGATTTCCGAATTTATTATAAAGAATTTTTGAAGTTAGGGACTCCATGGTAATTATTTGGACTTAAATTGTAGAGGAAGTGAAGGGGCAGGGTTCAAATGGTAATTTATAGACTTCCAATGAAAGGATTTTATGGAGGAGGGGCCGAAACTATCATTATGGCAAAGATATGTGAGGTACCGGGTATATAACTCTACTAACAGGCAAACCCTAACCGTAAACCCTCCCTTATGTTTCAGCCGCCATCGTCGGGGTTCTCTAGCCGTCACCCTCCCCATCGTCACTTCCGGTAGCCGCCACCTCCCTCCGATTCATGTTTCCGATCAACGAAGATGCCAAGGACCGCCAATATCCACCTCCTCATTCGACTGCCGCCGTTTTTCCAGAACCCTTTCAACCGCCGTCGACGACGACGACGCTGGAAGCCGCTGCCGTCGTCGCTTGGGTTTTCCTCAACGACTCCCGGCGACAGATCTCCTCTCCTCTCTGCTCCATTCTGTGTTGCTGCTACGCCGCCACTGTCGCTCCAGCCGTTGTTCCGATGCCTCCATGTCGTCCAAGCGCCGCATACCGCCGTGTATGGGCAGCTGTGAGTGGGATCCAATGTTTGTATGCATGTGTTTCGTTAGTGAGGTCTGGAGGATCGTTTCATGGTCGAAGATTGGAAGAAAACCCCTCCGCCACCACCATGAGGGGATGGCTGTTATGGCAAGGTATTGATATCGCCGTCGTGCGCCACCGGAAGGGGTGGCTGGATGCTTGAAAAACGAAGCATGGGTGGGTGTGGTTGTAGTTCCGTTAGCAGCAGGTGTGTTTGGGTGTTTTTCTTAGTTGGAATTTACGAGAAAAGCCACCACAACCACCACTCACCACCGCCGGCAACCAAGGTGGTTATGTGTGTGTATGTTTAGCCTAGTTAGTGGGTGTGTTACTTTGGTATTTTCATTGTAATTGTAGCAAAAATGGAATAATGAAAGGAAATTGAAAACCACCACCTTAGGGTGGTGGCTGCCGCCACCGGCCGCCGTGTCGGGTGGTGGTGTGCTTATCTTGTGATTGATTCGTTTCGGGTGCTAGAAACCCTAATGGGCCTAATGAAGCCTAATGGGCTTAGTGAAAACCCTAATGGGTCTAACGGACTCAAATAGACCCAATGCAAACCCTAATGGACTTAATGATATTCTAGTGGGCCTAATAGGCCCAATAAAGCCCTAATTGACCTGCAAGCCCAACAAATTGATAAAAGGGCTTGTTTTTGGATTGGAAAACCCTAATGCCAATGAAACCCCAACTTTAAGAATTAATCAGGTCACACACGAGAATTATTTAATAACTTGGAATATTAAATAATAATCATTGGCGGAAATTAATCTAAACAATATTGGACTTAATGGATTAAGTCCTTAATGGGTTAAGTAGGAAACTTAACCCTAATCATCATTTTATGAGAAACCCTAATTTCACTTGGGTTTATTGTTGGGCCTTTCTATTGGGCCTCGATGTTTGGGCTATTAAATGGACTATCCAAGATCAAGCAAATGGTCTAGAGTAATTTAATGGGCCTAGGGTAAGGCCTATGTGAGGGAATTGGGCCCAATTTGGAAAATTGGGCCATATATGGGCCATAGTTTGGGCCTTAATGATTATATGATGTTGGGCCTTAGAATGAGACCATGTATAGGCCTAGGCCCAATTTGGAAAATTGGGCCATGTGTTGGGCATTGATTCCTAGTTGACTTTGGGCCTACGGATTGGGCCTTGGGCTTGAATAAGACAAGCTAGGAGTAATGTAGTAGTTACCCAAAGAATGTACTTATGGTTATGTATTGGGACCCAATTATTAATTGGGTGTTATTTTAGTGTTGACAGTTCGGGAATCTGTCAGCCAGCAGCTAGGGTCGAGTCTGCGGGACTTCAGCAAGTGTGGGATTGTGTTTTCAGGACTTCAGCAGTGTGAGGTGAGTTACCTTCCAGTAGCGGTGGGTCTACGCCCACAATGCCAGCCCACCAGTAGGAGTTGTATGTTAGATGATTGTCTTTGTGATATCATCTAGGTTTGCCACTACCTGATATGTTATATGCTGGCATGATATGTTATATGTGATAGTAGTAGAGTTCGGTTGTTAGGACCGAAGGGTAGGTCAGACACCCCAGATATGTCTGACAGTATGTGATGATATGTTTATATGCTGACATGATATGTTATATGTGATAGTGGTAGTAGGAGGGGAATAGTCCCCAAGTTCGGTTGTTAGGACTGAAGGTTAGTTCGGACACCCCAGATATGTCTGATAGTATGTTTGTGTTATGATATATGTGATAGTAGCTGAGTGTGGGCGAGGCCCGTATCTCAGAGATAGTGGAGTGTGGGCGAGGCCCGTATCTCCCAGCTAGCGAAGTGTGGGAGAGGCCCGTATCTCCTAGTTGTTCAGTATATGATTGTATATACTTGTATGTTATGGTTTAGTAGCTGAGTGTGGGCGAGGCCCGTATCTCAGAGATAGTGGAGTGTGGGCGAGGCCCGTAACTCCCAGTTAGCGGAGTGTGGGCGAGGCCCGTATCTCCTAGTTGTTCATTATATGATTGTATGGTATGTGGTATGATGGGGGAACTCACTAAGCTTTGTGCTTACGGTTTACAGTTTTGGTTTCAGGTACTCGTTTTCAAAGGAAGGAGCCGGCTTGATCGCAGCGCATCACACTATGTTTTCCGCACAAGAGATCTTTGGGATTACACTTTGATATGGTTTTACGATAAAATGCTTTGATTATTGACACTTTGGTTTTGACATGAGATATGAATATGAATGTTTTATTACTGATGGTTTTATATAATAATGTATTTAAAAATGAAATTTTTGGCCTTGAATTTTGGGATGTTACAGGATATTATTAACATGTTCACAATTCGGGATAAACACTCTTTTAACCAGTTTTACTTAAACAAAAGACTCACATGGAGTATTAAAAATATATTTGATATAGATAAACTATTTTACTGTTTGGCGAGTTTCCACGTCGTGAATATCCTTGTGCAAAAGGATACATTTTTAGTTATTATATTATTTTCCTTCCTTTACATTGCGACTCATACACATAAACGACGAGGTAGACTATAACTTTTATAATAATAGTTAAACAAGGGAAAAACCATCACATCTACAGTGATGTTTACTTACAAAACAGTCGGGTCTTGGTAGAGACTACTTTTATACTAGTAGGAAATATAGGATTTCCTAGGGTTTTCAAACGTTTACAATTACTTACAAATATTTTCCAACTTTTTCCAAAAGTTTACAAGTCCTTACTTTACAGCTTTTATGAATCAAAGACACACTAATACTTATGAATTCACCAGCTTTATTGTTGATACTCGCTTTCAAAATAACTTGTATTCTCAGGTCACAAATAGACAGGTACGACGACCAGGTTTTGTGAAGACGGAGAAATCAAGACTCCTCTTTTATTTTGATTAGTTATCATGTTGTCTTATACTATGAAATAACACACTTGTAATCAAAATTATACTATTAATGCAATGGATGATGTTGTTGCTTGTTTACTAGTTTACATTTGTTGTGATACATTACATGACGTCCTCCGCCCCAGAACGTTTCCGCCGTTCTCGGTTTTGGGGTGTGACAAATTAAAACAATAGTTATCCCATGCTCTAAGAATGCACACTATGTTTACCTATGGTCCTTACTTTGTGAAATAGATCAGCTGAAACATTTCAATGATGCTCATTTCTCAATTCCAAATCCTTAGTGTAAGAACACCTAATTCTTGCCACTATAAGAATATGTTAGATTCTAAACTATCATGCATTGATCCTTTTGTAATGTCATGGTACAAAAGTCACAGAGACTTTGCCAAGGATATTACAAAACTTTCCACTAGAGATTGATAACAAAACAATTCCATGGAAGCAAAGTCTCAAATTCATAGTACATTCCTTTGAACATCCTTCTTGCACAAAAGTTTCTAACCTACACATGGATTCTTAATATCCAACTCCCATTATGGAAACATTTCCATATTTTCCACATGACAACTCATTATTAATAGAATCATGTCTATTCATAATAATGGTAATATGGTCCATCCATTAGTATACTTCCAACTACAAGCGATCAATCCTTAGCGAATCTTAGATCGTCCTTGACAGTTGTTTAATAACTTTAGTCATATCCAGTTCTAATCTTTTTTTCCCTCCTAATGCCCTAGGCATTTGGAAAATTAGAACACGTGAATATTATAGCATATGCAATTGATCCTATACCCAAAGCATTGGAATACGATTCATAATGTCTTACATAAAGACATGATACTTGACCAACCTTTTGCTATAATATTTCCATATATAGAACTTTCAATGTTGAACATTTCAACCTGATATTCATATATGCGCATGATTAAGTTTGATTAAAACTTCAATCTAAACTTTTATATTTGAAATGAAGTATAAGTATCATTTCCCTTACTATAGCAGAACAACTTTTCAAACTTTGCAACTTTGCAAATTAGAACTTTGTTTCCTATAAATAGCATTGCTAACTCGCAACAGTTACCATATTAATTATGCTCCCACTAGCATAACAATTATTTTGTTACTAGCATAACATTTATGCTCCCACTAGCTTTTACATGTATCCAGAAATCAACTGGACTTCTAGAAATCAATACTTATTGACTTTCTTACCAAAGTTCAGATTTCTTATACGAGATGTTTCGATAAGCCTTTATCTAAGCTCATACACCTTTTATAAGAAAGCTCATATGTGTGTCTAAACTATTTCAAAACTTACAACAATAAGTCCCGAATGTTCAAACTATTTGCCATTTCTCACAATTTGAACTATGAAAAGGGATGTCATAATCATAATTGAATTTCAGAACGCAATTAACACAAGTGCTATTTCCGCAAAATCTACTTAGTGAAAGTGTTTCCTCACAATCATTTTCTTGAATTGGAGAGAAACCTTTATCACTTAGATTTTATGGTGTATGTGTTCCTATCTATGTGAATCTATCATAAGACAAGGTTTATGACAAATTCAAACTCATATGGACTGAACTTACTCAATCTTAATTTCTTGCCACTTAGCAGCACAATGACCTACCATGTCATCCATGTTGTTGAGCAGATCACCCTTAATAATCAATGAACTTTCATTGATCAAGGTGCTTTGCCTTATGCAAGCAATTGAGAACTCATAGAACTCACATGCATGGTCAAATTTAATTGGAATGGGCACAGAAACAAGAATATTTCAACACGATAGGTTACAAACCTCAAGTCGTGTGCTAGTGATAAACAATAGGTTTATTCTTGATTAGTTCTTGAAGCTTTTCAAGGCCTTTAAGACTCCCACTGACCTCTTGATATATAAGATTCTCTTTTCAAGAAACATTCCTTGACAAACAAATATTCAAGAGTTAGTGCGTTTTCTTATAAAGATTAACACTTCACTTAATTGGTCTTAGTTGGTCTTTGTCTTATCCAAGACATCACAACTTCACAATGTATAATGTACAAGAGTAAGAAACATTTTTAACTCTACATTTCATGATGTGTTATAAACCTACTTAAGACATGTCAATCAAGGCACAATCTCGGAGTATGACTCTAAGACTTGTTTTTGGAACGAAGTATGATTTATCTTCTTGATTTAACCATTTCAATAATTTACGATTCCTCTTCTTGGTCACACAAATGCACCAAGGTGTCCTTAGAGGATCAATTGTGATATGGTCCCATAATCACTAAGATGATCATAAAACACGATATATAAGTACTCTCCTTTCCATTCAGATTGGAGAAACTCATATCTTTCTGCCTAATTGATTCTTCTTATTCGTTCTGCTATACGTTGAAACTTTTCAATAATTCAAAATTATACTTAATCTTGTAAGTATAACCATATTTACTAAACTTTTAGTAAATCATGACGAATAGTGTTAACGTTCTTTGTGGTGGACCTGACCAGTGCACAACAATGTGTACTTGATCCCTTAGACCTTCACTTGACTCACATCTTTATGTGAACAAGGAATTAGTCTTAATTTCCCAAAGATAAAGGTTCTCATTCATCATACAATACAAGTTGCATGATTCCAATTTTCTATCCAATTGAAACTTGGTGATGAGATGTGACAACCCGAAATTTCTATCTTGTACAAGAGACCAATTGAATCAAATTTAGACTTGTTGTACTAGCTTTTAGCACTGTTTGGGGTCTATTTAAGTGTTCTAAACCTAGTACAATTAAGGTAGGAACCTAGAAATGGGATAACATGAGGCACATCAAGCAAAATCGGGCCAAACACTCCAAAACATGGAGTGTGCGGCCACACACTTGAGTGTACGGCCACACACACGTGTGTGTGGCCGCACCCATCCTAGCTACACACTCTTGCCTATATATGCCATCCTTAGTCATTTTTGAACACTTTTTCTTACTCCTTCAAAGCTGGAACACGTTTTCTCTCAAGTATCATCCAAATCTTCATTTTGATCTTCATAAAAGTAAGTAATCCCTCCTATGACTTGTTGATTCTTGAAATTAACTAGCCTTCTTCACCACTTAGATCCATGAAAACACGTTTTTGGTGTAGATCTTCAAAAACACCAAGAACACACACACTAAGTTTTGGACCCTAATCACCTGTTTCAAGCCTCTATAACGTGTATATACTTGTTATACCTGGTTATATGTTAAGAACACTTGATGGTATGCTTGAAAAACTCGAGTTTATCATCTTCATGAAGGGTGTGTGGCCACACACCTTCATAGTTGCTGCACACACACTTTTTTGGTCCTAAAATGGCAATGAACTCCATATAAAGCAAGAACATGAAGTGAGGAACCTTCCTAGATGGGTCCTAAGGCCTTAGAATACGTTTTGGAATACTTCATGGGGAGTGTGTGGTCGCACACACATCCTGTCCGCATACACACCAATATGGTGTATTTTAACCATACACTCCCTTATACCGTCGATCGTACCGTCGCATCACTCACTAACAGGTGAGTTCATACCCCCTTAAATAACCTTTTATATGTTTTAAATACTTTTATGGGGGGAGAATACAAGTTGAATCATACTAGATATTATATCAATCACATGTGATAAATGACTAGTACGCCAATGGATTTACTATGCTTTAAACTGTCTTGTCAACAAAACAGCTTCAAAACAATTTCCAAACACTTTTACATGTTAAAATATTTATAAAACTTAGTTTCAGTTTCCAATTCATTACTTTCAAAACTCTTTAAACTTATATACTGTAAAATGATGTCCAATACATATATGGTTATATAAGTAAGGTTTGAAGGACTTAGGACAGATAATACGCTCTATTTCCTGTTCCTTTTTTGGTTGTGGACTTAGAGTCCCCTATTATTTGTTCGAGTGTCATTTGATCCTTAGTTATATATCATGTGTATATGTATAGACCAAGGTTGTAAAAATCGTTCGACGGTAGCTCGGCGGTCGATTGGGGTCAAGCGATTAATCGGTTTGGCAGGGATTAATCGGGGACCATAAATTACTAATAAAAGTATTTTAAAACTTAATATATCCATTGAAAAAATAGTATTTGAAAATTTAAAATTTTTAAATTTTGAATTTTTGAAATATTTGGTATAATATTTGAAAATTTGAATATTTAAAAATTTAAAATTTTGAAGTTTTGAAAATTTTGGTATAATAATTGAAAATTTGAAAATTTGAATTTTTTAAAATCTTCCCGCCAAGGACCGCCGAGGACTGCCTAGCCCGAGTTTGACCGATATTGACCAATTTCCGCCAAGCACCCCTAATCGTAATCAGTTGCAGACCGCCTAGACCGATTTTTACAACATTGGTATAGACGTAAAAGCTTCCTGTCTTATTTCAATACACTTAGCTATACAAATGATCTTACTAGTAAACTATAATAGGTATAGTTTGGTGATATACTACTTACTACTTCTAGTACAATGTAACATATAATGAGTTAGTACATACATGAGTCAATACATACTGTAAACAATACACTACACTATACAACTGAACACACTATAATGAGAGTCAGAGAGAACATACACTAATACATACTATTCATACATACTATATACTACACTAGAGAACTCACTATGACAGGGATCAGGAAAGACATATACTACACTATTACATACACTATTTACACACTATGCAATAAATGTGAGGCACTACTTCAGGGCACGACGTCTCTATCATGACTCGATATGTATCCAGAATCTCCTGGAGGGAGAACGTGAATTTGTGTATAGATCTATACTGGATTGACAATCCTACACCTTACTGCTAGCTACAGTGGGATATGTAGATATTTGGGTGACAAATGTCATTACTGTTCGACGTATTACAGCGTCGTGATTTCCTCTAGTCAATTAGTACGGTTACAACTATATCACATTATACCTTAATTAACAATTGGATTAAGGTAGTTAGTACAATAATAATTAGAATATTATTACACTACAGTACTTCATTATTTTCCCTTTACATCTACTTCATGATCTCCTCACATAAAGAGTAATGTAAAAACTATATTTTCTAATAATAGTCACATTTGGGAAAAGTACGCACTCCTACAATGAACAAACATACATTACACTTGATGCCTTGGTATAAGGCTGCTTTTAATGGAAAACATAGGGTTTTCTAGGAAATAAAAACAAACACTACAAACATTTTACGCACTATTACACTCGAATACTTACAAACATTTTTCATACAAGACATGACACTAAATACTTATGGACTCACCAGCTTTAATGTTGATAAACTCTTTCAAAATAACTTGTTTTCTCAGGTCATCAGTAGAAAGGTACCGATGCCAGCTTTTGAGAAGATGGAGCATTTACAAGACTCATATTTTATTTTGATTCATATTTTTGGTGTCTATAACTGTACAAAACATACTTGTATTAAAATAAATTATTAATGAAATGGATGATGTTGTTTGCTTGTTTACTATATTTCTGTGTTGTGATACTGTACATGACGTCCTCCGCCCCAGAACGTTTCTGCCGTTCTTGGTTTTGGGGTGTGACATGAGAATCTTTCCTTATTTGGTAAATTTAGACACTACCACAAATGAAAGAATCAAATCCATATTGCTAAAAATAGAAACATACAAACATCAATTTTCACAAATGCCATTGCAAGGAAATATAAAATAAGATAAATCAAAATTTTCTTTATTTATAAAATGTAGAAAACTTGTCCTTACAATGCAAGTACATATGAAAACTATGTTTCTAAATATTCCTATTCAATCTATCTGTAACACCCGGATTCCCAGGTATGATATTTTGTTCCTTTATTTTTGAGTTTTGTGGGGGAACTCGGCGAGTTGGCGTCTAGACTCGCCGAGTATGGTCGCGGATTGGTACGCGAGTTCACAGCTGGACTCGGCGAGTTCATGAGTGGACTCGGCGAGTCCACGCTGTTTGATGAAACCCTAATTTCCAGGGTTTGAGACCTATTTAAAGGGCCTTATGGCCGTCATTTGCGGCCACCAACCCCAGAGAGAAACCCTAAAGAGACCTAGAGCGTTTGTGAGGAAGGAGAGGCTAATCTTGAGCTTTGGTGGGTGTTTTTGCAAGAAGGAAGTGTTTAAGGCAAGAGGAAGCTGAAGGAGGTGCGGTTTCTGGTGGTTTTGAGCTCATAGAGACTGCATTGAGGTATTATTCTTGGACCTTCTTCAGTTTTGGTGTTGATTCTTTGTGTTAGGGTTTTCCTAACCCTTTTGGAGATTGATTAAGTGGTATTTTGGTCCCTCCTCGAGTTTGTGTTCTGGATCCAGACCCAAAGAGGTCCAGAGACGTTAACCTTTGGAGCTTTTTGAGTCATTTTGGAAGTCATGAGCTTGGAATGTCATTTTTGGGGCAAAATCACCATTATGGACCATTTCTATGTTATATGTGTGTCAAGGTCTGAACTTTACGTGATTATCAAGCTTGGGGAGGCCAAATCTATGATTATATGGATCAGATCTGACCTCAGAAGTTGTTTTGAGTTGGTGCATGGCATGAACTCGCCGAGTCCCACGAACAGACTCGGCGAGTAGTATGAAGGTTGTCCGTTAATCACTCAGTGAGTGGACTTGCCGAGTTGGGGGAATGACTCGGTGAGTCAGGGAGAGTCAGGGGTCTGAGTTCAAGTTGGAACTTGCCGAGTTGTTCTTGAGACTCGGTGAGTTGAGTCGAGGTGGCCCCGCGATTCATGCCAGGTGGAACTCGTCGAGTTAAGGGAAATACTCGACGTGCCAAGAGAGAATCTAAGAAAGTCAGTGGACACATGTAGACTCACCGAGTCGCCCTTGTGCACTCGCCGAGTCGGGTCAAGTTTGACCATTGACCTTGTTGACTTTTAGGGTTGAGTACTGTTGTATTTATGAGAGTATTACTTTGTGTGATTAGGCGGAGGCTAGATCACATTTCTTCCGAGACAAATACTTATCAAGACCGAGGTGCGTCTTCTCACTATACGTTACCTAGTGTGGTATATTTGTGTGGACCAGAGGGTCTTTTGTGTTATGTATGAGACTATGTGCTATGTCATATTTGTATGTTGTATGATGATATAGACCGGACCGGAGGGTCCAACGAGCTATGACCGGACCAGAGGGTCCAACGAGCTACGGGACTGGAGGGTCCCGCTGAGACACATCGACCGGAGGGTCGTATTATAGCCTCGAGTGGCGTATGTGCTGTATGTAGTATTTTGGGGAACTCACTAAGCATTTATGCTTACAGTTGTTGTGTTATGTGTTTCAGGTACTAGTGATGAGCGCGGGAAGGCGCCGGCATGATTTGTACACACTTGAGGGGTTTATGTTTTGGATTATGGGGAGATGTTTTTGTGATAAGTACATTTGATACAATATGTTTGATTTTATTTTGTGAGTAAGTGAATGTTTTGAAAATGAAAAATTGTTTCGAAAATGTACGTTGTTACACTATCATTACTCCCAAGTAGCAGCTCAAAAATCCGATCATCGAACCATGTGATCGAAATCCATATCTTCGCGATTAGACTTAGCATGCTTTTCCTTTAAGCTTCCTTTCATCGATCCTACAAAACATCAAAATGTGATCTTATCACATCATGTATTAAGAATCTAGAAATAGGAACTTAATAGAGTTAGATAGTGGATTTACCTGAAGCAGAGTGAAACACTTTGACTTTACCATCCTTGTGATCCATCAGGTAGATACGGCAGCTTCGCATCCAATGCCCCTTCTCTTGGCAATAGAAATAAACAGATTCTTTTGGAATGGTACACGGGACAATCTCAGACTTAGCCTTTCTCTTTACCAGTTGGTCAAACGGTTTGACCATGGCCTGATCCCTTTCCATTGGGAAGAGAAAACTTTTATGGACTTCCAAAGTTTCCATTGTAAATATCCATGGAAGTTTAGGAATTGGATCTTCCAATCAAATTTGCATTACCAGTGTGCTAAATCATTTTTGTTTCAATAGCAATCACAAATATGCAAGATCGACAAGGGTCATGTCACGGTTTGTCATATAATAATCTTTAATGAACTCACTATATGACTTAGGAAGTGATTGAAGAACCAAGTCAACAACCAACTTCCTCGAGACAACGACTCCTAACATTCCCAGCCTGTTAATGTGTGACTTCATCTCCAAGACATGTGCACACACAGACCTTCCATCTTGGTGTTTGCTTGCCAATAGAGTTTGAGTGACCTTGAACTTTTCAAGTCTTCGAACATGTGGGTCAGGGAGAACTACTGGAGGAGGTGGAGGAAGTGAAGTATGATTTCCATTTCCACGATCCAATCATGGGACATCATCTTCATGAGGAAAGCTTTTTCCAAAAGATTCGGAAATACCATAGTTGTCAGAACTAGACATCTACCAGGGAGAAATTCAAGTTTTGTTGATTGAAGTCCTTAATATAACACCCAAATGAAATATTAAGGCTAGGACCCAAACCAATAATTCACAATTCGGAAGAGGGATGTCGTAATCCAATTGCAAACTATTTGTGGGTAGGTAAATGAAGATTTACCAATTCCACCATGAAAATGAAATTTAAAACGAATTAAGTTTTAAATGAAACTCCTATATCTTTTGAGATTCATTGAAATTTTCAATTGCATGTTTAATCTCGATTATGCCCTTCAAGTTTGTGACTAGGATACCGAGGATCACAAACCAGGTGTGAATAACCATGCAAATTAGCTTGGTACTCTCGAAGTAATTTATCACGTAATCAATGTGCCGGTTAACCACACACGCTCCACTAACTGACCAATAAGGTGCAATGTGCAATTTCATGGATTAGCATCAAATTCACATTTTTCCTAAGTAACTAAGATTGTGAATTTATAAGGGTTTAGTTACTTTATAATTCATTATACTTTAAATGGGGGTTTAGTGTCCTATCCTACTAGTTTGACTAATGACCCTCCACTAGTCAAGACTGCGGTGGGTAAGAGTGGATACCCATTTAATTGCCATTTTATAGGCAATTTCCTTAAACACCCCTTATAGACTAGCTTCGTGAATGAGGCCTACTAATGGTAAGAACCTTTTTACTTATACATATATAATATATTAAACTTTTAATTTTATATAGTATAAGGGTGTATTTTACACATTTAAAATAGTTGGTGGTTTAATCTATTAATAAACTATACTCTTAATTTAATTAAACTTAAACCATATCATTATGGAATTATTAATTCTGTTTTAATTAAACACTTTAATCAATTTAATAAAGTCCATAAGGTGTAATTTGAACTATTCAAAAACTTCAAGGTTCTAAATATAAAAAAATTCAAAATTAAAACTATTTAATTAACTTTTTTAAGTTATGAAACCAAGAGTTGCACCTTTTGAAATATTTTTAAATTACTAGATGTTTTAGAATTCAATGTTTCATAAAAGAGACTTTTCAAATTCCAAAACTTGAGGGCAAGTATCGTAACTCTTCAAACCTTTTGACTCTAAAACTTGATGACAAGTTTTGTAACTCCTTTTAAAAAAAAACTTTTGAATTCAAAAACTTGAAGACAAGTTTTGTAACTCTTCAAAACATTTTGATCAAAATTTTAAACTAATAAAATAATCATATTTTTTTTTTATCTTTTACCAATTTGACCTAATGCAACTCTTGTAGCAAGATAATTTCAAATCAAAAAATTTACAAATAATTAGCTTTATCATATAAACTAATAATCATCTTAAAATTTTGACAATTATCTTTTAATTTGATGAGGATGATCACTACCATATAAAAAAACAGAGTTTATGATACAAAATAGTTTGTGGTAATGAACCTAATCCAATTCTGGCCAAAAAACCTGAAAACTGCTAACTGATGATCCAACTCGTCGAGTTGGATACTGGACTCGTCGAGTTCATCACCAAATGATCCAACTCGTCGAGTTCACTAATGGGACTCATCGAGTCCACTGTCCACACATCAATTTTTTAGCCTTTTCAATTTTGAACAATTAACCAATGCATCAATATAACAGAAACCGCCCATGGCTCTGGCACCACTATTGAGTTTTATGTACTATAACACTCCTATGGTGCACATACAACCCTAATGCTTTGGATCTAGGTATTCTCTAGTTATACATGCAACAAAAATTATCCAAATCATGAAACCTATAACTAACATACAACTTGGACACTTAAAACATAAAAAACTAGTTAGAAGAATACCTCTTAGTTGTAGCATGTAGAATTTGGCCTTTCAAGAGCTTAACACCTCAAGTGTGATGCCTCAAATGGTTCACAAAACATCATTAGAAAATGGAGGACTTTGAGAGGGAGGCTAGGAACACACAAAATCGTCTAGGGTTTTCCTATGGAATCATTAGCCATTTTGGTGGTGCTAGGGGTTACTTTTATAGTGTGGAATTCCTAGAGTTTCAACTTGTAAACCCTAATCCACTTCCTTGGGACTTTAATCCAATAATCAATATGATAAGCCCTTTGGCCTAAATCCTCATGGACCCCATAAATATTTAGTCCACATAAGCAACTTGGATCATTAGCCCAAACTATAAGTATCAGTGATTTACTTAATCAGTCCCTGTTAATTTAATTAGTCTCTTTTGATCACTAAATTAATTCCAAATTAATTCTTGATCAATACTAATTAAATAATAAGATTACTCAATTAATATATTATACTTATAATACATTAATAAATCACAAATATCCGCTTTCTAAAATATCCGTCCTATCAAATTGTTCTAGTGAATGCAACCCAAAACGGACCATGCTACTATCGGGTCAACTACATACCAATTATAGTTATGGACTTAGACACCTAGTCCAACAAAAACTACCACCTTGATCATTGTTTGGTTAGATCTCTTCACTAGGGAGTTTGAGGCCATTTCCATCTTCTCTTTGAGTCTTTAAGTTGTTTGACCATGACATGAAGTTGAGATTTTAGATCTGGACAATATGAGGTCCCTTGGGCCTAAAGATTCAATCTTTATCAAGCTTTTTGCCAACTTTCATACATTAAACCCTCTATAGAGCTTCTTTTTGGCATTTTGAGCCCTAGGTGCCATGCATGGACGTAAAGCTTGCAGCTTTACATGATACTTCATCCTTAGAAGGCTAGATCTAGAGTATGGGGCCTTAGTTATGCTTAAAATCATTTGAATGAGAAAATAGACTGAAGGGACTCAACGAGTTGATGAGCCAACTCAACAAGTCAGTTAGGGTTTTCCCAAATAGTCTGGACACATGCAAACTCAACGAGTTGATGAGACAACTCAGTGAATTGAGTTGGAGTTTTCCCGATTTAGTGAAAACAAGAGGAACTCGACAAGTCGCATAGATGCACTCGACGAGCTGGGTCAACATAGACTGTTGAATCGAGTGTTGACTTCTGTTGACTTTTTGGGGTTTGGTCAAGTTATGGATTATGGAGACCATGGAGGGGTAAAATGGTCTTTTACCCTTTTTGAGAGTTAGAAAAGGGATTAGCTTAACATCTTTTGTGTGGTTGTTATAAAGTGTTAATTAGAGGTGATTATGATATGTAGGCGGAGTCTAGACCGATTGTTGAGTACGAGACCTACTTGCTTACTTATGATGTGAGTCTTCTCACTATACTTACCTGAGTGGTAATACTGTGTGATCATAGGGTCTTATTTGAGTTATAGACCGGAGAGTCTTATCTGAGTTACTGACCAGAGTGTCTTATGTGCTTATTCTGCGTTATTTGATATCATGTATTTTGACTTTGTGATTTATGTTGTATATTATTATGTGTTTTATTGAGTTAGGCCAGAGGGTCCAAACCGAGTTGTGAGACCGGAGGGTCTTCATTGAGATACCGGACTAGAGGTCCGACCCGAGCTGTGATACCGGAGGGTCTTCACTGAGACACATGACCGGAGGGTCCTTATTGAGATATAGACATGAGAGGCTAATTATTTGTGTGTGGTATTTTGGGGAACTCACTAAGCTTCGTGCTTACAGTGTTGTGTGAAATGTGTTTCTGGTACCTTTCAGGATCGCGGAAAGGCCCCGACTTGATTGTACACACCAGCTTGAGATTATATTGTTTTGAGGATTCTGTCACAACCCCGAAACCAGACGGCAGAAACGTCCGGAGGCTCGGGTGACTTAAATTGAATACCATCACAATGAATATACATTAATCATAACATAAACATCACCATGCATCAATACATTACAACTGCTATCGTTTACATCCAGTACAATGTTTTCAAATATTACACATTCATAACACAAATTGTTTCAGAGTTTTCAAAACAAAACATTCTAGCGTACTTGGTATTACCCTTCCGCTTATCTGTTACCTGAGAATAAAAGTTATTTTGGAAAAACATCAACATATGAAATGTTGGTGAGTTCATAAGCAAGGTTGTGAATAAAATGATTTGTATAGTTTGTAAAACCCAGTAAATTCGATATTTTCTGAAAAGACATTAGTTTATCAAAGTGTGAAGATCCATAAGTTGATGCATGAATGATTTCAAACCATATATATGAAGGGTGTTTTGTATTATAGTTATGGAATTTCCTAACGAATAGTATTGATTTCCCCGGAAAACCCGATGTTTTTCGATGTCGAAAGATATACGTGATTACTAACTTTCGTATCGTCATATCGAATGACTATTGATTACTCCACCTTGATTACTGTTGAATAACGTCCTAATTCCGTCTACTTTGATTACTCGTAAGCCTTAGCGAACGAAGAGAAGAGGAGCACTATGTCCTGCTACTATCGTAAGTACCTTAGGCTGTCGGAGATACGAAAGACATGATGGTCCAACTTGCATTTTATTACTTTGACCTTACTAGCAATACTAATGGGCCACTAGGGCCCAAAAGCACATAAAGCTATTGAAAGTCCTTTTATATGGAATTGGGTCATAGGAGGCCCAATAACATATAAGTGTTATCCCTTTGGGCCCAAAGATCATGTTAATGGACTTGCAAGGTCCAACAAGCATGATTTGAAACTTCTAAGCTCAAATTTTTAATATCTACTCATCTTAGGTTTCACATATCTATTGTTCGATTTTACGGTTGTTGTAATAGTATCGATTCGAGACCGATCGATTCGTTTGTAACGATATTTGGGGTTATACGTGTATTCGTCTTTTGATTTTTCGGCAGTCGTGTTTTTTTTGTATTTTGACTCAATGAAATAATTTTTTTAAAAGTAGAAGTTTGACCATTTTCACACTTTTCTTTTTATAAAAGTACAAGTTTAGTCCTTTATATAAAAGAAAAGACATTTTTAGCCCTTTAAACATTTTTTTGACACTTTTGTATCATAAATTTGTTGAAATGATGGTTTTAACTCAACTTTATTTTGTTATCTGTTTTAGACCTTTTAGAATAGTAATTTTTGGTTAAAACCCAACTTTTCACAATTTTTAGAGTTTTGGCCCAAAATCCAAAAACTTTACATTTTTGATCCTTTTTGGAAATAAAAAGAATTTTTAACCCTTGAAATATTTTTGTTACACTTTTTGTCCCCTGTTTTGAAGAAAGTTTCATTTGAACCCCTTTAATTGTCATTTTTCGTAATTTTGGGCTTATTGGGCCGAAAAGCCCAAAATTAGCTAATTAAGCTAAAAATTTACATTTTTAGTCCTTTGAAAATTTTAATATTCAGAAAAACAATTATTGAAACTGTTTTGACTCTTTTGACCCTTAAGAAACCGTGACATGGCAAGTTTTAACCCAAGTTTAGTATATTTGACATTTTAAGCCCAAAAAATGGGTTTTATGTTGAAGTATGTTTAACACAACCTTATAAGTTATTATTCTTGACTTGTTTGGTGTGCAATAACTTAGATCATGTTTGTTTACTTTCTCATGTCATAGATCTCGAAATATCACTCCTTTTTGGTTACATGTTCATCATAAATACACATAAAATCATACATGCATGCATAAAATCACACATAGCATACACATACACATAGATCTACACATTTTCTTGTATTCTCCCCCATAAAATAATTAAAAACCGAAAAGAGAGGGGTATGAAGCTCACCTTGAGTTGTGGGTTCGGTTTTTGAAGAGAGAAATGAAGAAGATTCGATCCTAGGAAGTCTTTCTTGAAAGATTTTGACTTAGATGTGTTGTAAGATGCAAGATCACGAGTTTGATTAGATTTAGAAGAGATTTTTGATGAAATGAAGTAGTTAGATCATGGATTAAACATCAACTTACCTTAGATGATGAGTTTTGTGGTTTGATTTCCTTGAAAAGCCTCCTAAATTTCGAGAATTTGATGAAGGATGAAGGGAGTTTCTTTGAGAGAGTTTGAGTGAAATGTGTATGTGTGTGTTTGTGTTGTTTAGGCCGAGAAAAAAAAAGAGAGGAAGAGAGAGATCTTGATGGGATGTTTGCATGGAGATATGAGATGAATGCATGGAGATCCAAGGGGTAAATGTGAGGTGACAATGCTAAAGTCAACCCTTTCTCTCTCTGGTTGTTGGGCCGAGAAAGGAGAGGGGAAAAGGAAGAAAATTAGGCTTTTTGCCCTTAGGCCCATCTTGTGCTTTACTTAGATGATTTTTGGCCCAATTAAATCAAAGCATGATTTTTATGACCCATTAGGACTAATTTAAATTGGTTGTGACCCAATGAGGTCCATTAAAATTATCCTAGTTTATTTTAGGCTTATAAAGCCCAAAATATTTAGTTTCAAGCATATGGGTCCAAATTAGGGCCCATTTGAGAGTTCTATGTTCAGGATAGTCGAATTGGAAGCTTATGGGTCCATTTGGCCCAATAAGGGAATCCTAGTCCAAAATGGACTTAAACTGGGATTTCAAGGGTTTCCAATTCTTTATTTACTATTTGTAGTGCTTGAATGAAGTGTTTGATGAAGTTTTGTTGTTATTGAATAAGCATCATACATGCTTTCACATTGTTGGTTCATAATTGATATAATTATTGTAGTTACAAAGCATCAAAATTTCTAGTTGTGACATCATCCCCCCGTTAGAGGGAATTTCGTCCCTAAATTCTTTTGAAAGCTAGATTTAAGAATGCGAGAATAGGTGAGGGTACTTCTGCTTCATCTGGTCTTCGCATTCCCATGTGAATTCTGGCCCACGCTTCGCGTTCCACCATACCATCACAATCGGAATGCGACTTTGCTTAGTACGCTTCACCTCCCTGTCCATGATTTCGACTGGTTCTTCGACGAACAGGAGATTCTCGTTGATTTCTATTTCATCTAGGGGAATGACGAGGGTTTCATCGGATAAGCACTTCTTTAGATTGGAAACATGGAACACGGGGTGTACACTGCTACGCTCAGCGGGTAGCTGCAGTCTATACGACATTGGACCGATTCAGGCAAGAATCTCAAAGGGTCGAATGTATCGAGGGTTCAGTTTGCCCCGCTTTCCAAAACGAATCACTCCTTTCCAAGGAGAGACTTTTAGTAACACTCTATCTCCGACTCTGTATTCCAAGGGCTTTTGCCGTTTATCTGCGTAGCTCTTTTGCCTGTCTCATGATGATTGCAGTCGGGCCCTGATCTGAATTATCTTCTCGGTCGTCTCGCATATGATTTCCGGTCCTGTTAAGGCATTGTTTGGCGTTTTCCCTCTTGCTAGCTGGGTGTCTCCTGCCTCAGCCCAACACAGCGGTGATCTACATCTACACCTGTATAATGCTTCGAAAGGAGCGACTTTGATACTCGAGTGATAACTGTTGTTATATGAGAACTCGATCAGAGGCAAGTGGGTATCCCACGATTTTCCAAAGTCTATCACACACGCATGGAGCATATCTTCTAGCGTTTGAATGGTTCGCTCGCTTTGACCATCTGTTTGTGGGTGGTAGGCAGTGCTCATCTCAAGTTGTGTTCCCATAGCTTTGAATGATTAAATAATAGATTTAATCCTAATTCAAATCATGTCCTTATTTACCACTAGGAGGCTTCTGGAAACCCTAGAATCCCTCCAAATTTCATTCACCATCTACGTGGGTTCTAGAATCTTCATTCCTTGCTTAATTATGAACAATTACAATTCAACCCTTGGACATTTAATTAATTCCATTTAATCCCGAATTAATTCCAGATTAATTATGATTAATAATTAATTAATTCTAATTGTTTTCTTATTAACTTATTATTCATATAAATTAACAAATCAATTATTTAACAATTGATTTCATATTAATTTATTCATCACATAATAAATTAACAAACCAATTATGTACTTCTAATTATTATATTAATCATAACATATTAACAAATTATTTACTCATAATTTCTAATTAGTCTATTAATCATATAATAATCTAATAAATTATCCTCTCTTTACAATGTCATTTTAACCATGTTCTAGTTATGAGGGCAACCTAAAAAGGACTTTGCTTCTAATTATAAAAATATACCAATTTAGTTACTTGCTTAGATACCTTAATCCAACAGTCTACCACTTGGATAAGTCTGTAACTACAATTTCAAGTATAGACCTTGAATTAAACAACAAAGAGTGTTTTCCAAAGCCACTGTCGAACTTTGATTCAAATGAAATGTTGGCCCTAAGATAAATGATCAGCTATTCCTTCATTCTACAAGATATCGTATGGACATGAGACATGAATTAGAATCAGTTTCATAATCAAAGATTCTATTTCTTGATTTCCTGATTCATGACGACTGAATTCAGACTACTAATTGAACACATCAATTTAGTCTGGGCTCTGCCGAGCACTTCAGATGTCGGAAACAACTCATCGAGGGGACCAAAGATATCGCTTTTCCTATTAAGGTAAAAGGAACGTATTACTTTGACTATATAGTCATACATTTTACTAACCAAATCATGCATTGAATTACTCTTTATAACACCCAATTACGAGATGTGTTTTGGGTAAACTAATTGTGATACAATTCCATAACTGCACTAAGATGTTCTTAGAGGATTAATTGTGATACAATTCCACAATTACTAAGATGATCATAAAACATGATACTAAATTACTCTCGTTTCTTTTTAGATTGGAGAACATTTTATCTTTCTACCTAATAGATTCTTTTATACGTTATGTTACTCTTTGAATCTTTTTCAAAAGTATCAGAATTATACTTAATCTTATAAACATAATCATATTTACTGAAACATCAATAAATCATGACAAGTATTGTTATCGTCCCTTGTGGTGGATCTGAATAGTCCATATTACATGTACTAGATCCATTATGTGTCATCTCTGATTTTTCAGAACCAATTAAAACTTTTTATTTACGCTTTATATGGTGGAGATGTGGAAATTCTTAGTTAACTAAAATATATTGAGATAACAAAATTTATTTTGTTATATTAATTTTTGAGGATGTCATTGTTCATATCAAAACATACATTACAACGTAAATAAAAGGTCCTGAAATACTTATTTCACTCGTTTTCCTAACTAAGCTTCAACAACCCTACATCCACTATTTGTGATGCACATACAATGAGTGAGTCAAGTTTGAGAAACCTGGTGAGATGCATAAGGTTTTCAAGACTATAATAATATAATGATAATAAATCATAATATCGTTCCTGCAAAATAATCATTGACAAAAAATATAGGTATATAAAATCTGACATAAATATCCTTAAATACATTTTACCTAGCCCAACTGATTCTCACGAGTCCTAAGTCAACGACTATCTTGAGGAATCACCCTACCTGATAAACCGCTTGAGTATATAGCTATGGGAGTCCATGGCCAGGGAAATTCATATAAAGGCAAACAATGTTCAGATTTATTGATAAATATTTTATCTACGTTTGTAGGTTATAAGTCCACACTAGCAACATAATTCATTAGACCACCTAGAAAAGTCAAGTGTTGTCATCTACTCTGGTCGATGACCCATGCATACTTACCAATTGTCTGATCTGGACCCACCATTTCTAGTCATCCAAGAAAGAGGAGGACTATTACACTCCACTTTGATCTTACACTCTACCCCAAAATGAGACCTAAATAATGTCCAAGTAGGAACTAAACACCTTATACAAGTCTTGTTATAACTAATCCAAACTTATACTAAAGGCGAACTATGTCTAGTATAGTTCCTAGTACGCATCACTATTATAGGTATAAAAGTAGCATATAGTATAAATAAAACAAATAACATTTAATAGATATTTTTACTAAAGCATGTTCTTGAAAGTAACTACGCACTCACCTGACAAACGTAGGTGACTCGGGGTTAGGGCAACGCTTCACCTTAACACTTCTCAAAGACCTAAATGTATAGGGTATTAAGTCATAGTTTAGTTTCATAATCTTGGCGACTATTTAATGATAGTCTAGATTCCTCAATAATCTCAATGTCTACATCAAGTGTGACATCTCAGAATTTAGGTCTAAGACTTTGAACAGTCAAGTTCTTAGTAAATCTCTTGGTAATTGACTTATTGAGTTTTAGTGCATCTTCTATAAAATAAATGGGTTTATTTCAACTAATATAAGATACCATATGGTATCTTACTTCCAAATGTGTAAAATGACAAACAAATCAAATAGCTCAAACTGCAATCATAGTTAATACGTTTGAAAACTGAAATTTCGTATTAAGTAGTTAGGAACAAAGCAAACATTCTAGTCTCGTAGTACATGTTTTCATATTTTCTAAAATATAAAGAACATCCAAAACGAAGTTCGTGTGTAAAAGATACGACCGTTTTAATAATCCAAACCGGTATAATATTGAATTTCTTAAAACAGCTAAAACTATTTATATCCGTTGAGGGACTTGGACAACTTAGATGGAAATTTCAAAAGCATTTTTGGACTCAGGTCATAGTTTATTATTTAAATTCATATTAGAATATTTTTGGTAAAAATATTTATAAAAGTTGAAAAAATCAAACGTTTTGAAAACAGTTAATCGCAAAACCTTGAACTATTGATTTCGACATTATTTCTATTACTGATAATGTATTCCGAAAATGATGTAAAGATCCAATACGATTATATGTATATTAATAATAAGTTTCATGTAACATTAGTAATGTATGTTTGAACATAATGTATATATGATAAATAATCGTTACATTTCTATAACCATATATATATATATATATATATATATATATATATATATATATATATATATATATATATATATATATATAATTTATTATAAATAAACCAATTACGATTGCTAAAATTTAAATAAAACAAATATGATAAAAAAAATTGGATTATTATTTATATAAAGCCCAAATCCCACTCATGGTTCATTTAACCCATAAAATGATACACATATATTATATTTGTCAAATGGACATCAAGTAACAACTATGCATATACAATATGTATTAACAACACTAGTATAAACATGGTTATATATAAGTAATATATGATTTTCAAGATCCAATATTAAACGTATATGATGAATTTAGCACCCAAATACTTGTAATACTTGATTTCCATACCTATATATATATATATATATATATATATATATATATATATATATATATATATATATATATATATATATATATATATATATATATATATATATATATATATATATATATATATATATATATATATATATGAAATTGTTACCAAAATACCTAAAAACATACATACACATGTGTAAGTACATTCACATAGGACCAACAATGTATGGAAATATGCACACATCAAGCTATAGAGTTTGTACTCTCCAAGATCCTTCAAAGATTCATAAGTACACAATACTAAAGTCTAAAGTCAAAAGGTTCCTTCCACTCTTCACCTTGCACATAACCACATGTAAAAGAGAAATCACATGCCTTCTTCTTTTCTCCTTCTCCTACTGATGAAGACTCAATACAAGATATGAACCCATCCCTCCTCTTCCTTGTTCCCTGTCAATAAAACTCCAACCATACACATCCATAAATACCACATATACAAGATGTCTATAATAGTATTAATATGTACTCTTGTAACCTTCCATTCAATCTCTTTTGTACAAAGAAATCACAGAAAAATTACCTTGGAGTTATGCCATTGAGTTCAATCAGCATCCCGATTTTCACTTTGGTTCTTCCTTCTGCCATCGAGAAACACCACCCACAAACACCTCTTTTCCTTACCCGTTTGTCTCCTTCGATTAACTGCCAAGAACAACCAAGAGGGCAACAGCCCGCTTTCAATCCCTTCCTTCCCAATCGATTTTACAACAAAAGCCATCAATTTCTGTGGAAAAAATAAAAATAAAAAATAAAGCAAGGAGGTTACCGGAGACCCTTTCCATTTTCTTTCCCGTCGGCCCTCGCTGCTGCCTACCTCCTCCCGAAACCTTCTTCTGACCTCCTCCCCTCGTATTCTCTCTTTAGTTCCTAGCGAACAACGACCTCCGAAGGTCTCGTCTTCGTTGCTGCTGCTGCTTGCGACGCGTCACCGGACTCCCTTTCCTTCGCACCTTGCAGCCGGACGAGAAGAGCGCAGCCTCGCTGCTTCTCTTTTCATTCTCCGGCCTCGTAGACCCCGGAGACGCCTCCCTCTTCGTGATTAATCGACCAAGACATCCGGATTAGCCTCCTGTGAGCTTCTTCTTCCTTCGGTCCTCTTCGAGACCTGCGACGAGCAAGGAACCGGAAGCAGCGCCGCCACCTTCGTGCTTCCTTGTTGCCCGTCGTTGTTCGTCCGCATCTGCCTTTCATTCGTTCGTGTTCTATCTGCTGCGATCGTTCCTTCTTTGCCCAATTAGTCAACTGACGAAGCAAATAAAAAGCCCTAATTTCTCTTAAGTCTGATAAAGAGAACAAAATAAACCCTCACTTGACAAAACAATACGAAATCAGTCCCAAACCCCGAAACATTGAATACGTTTATTCAAAACAGCCCCTCCTTTGGTTATTTTTAACAAAATAAATCCCAGTCTTCAAACTTTTATTTAAATAAAGCATTTCAGCCCCTCCCATGGAGATTTCTTATCAAAATCAGTCCAAGATTCAAACATTAATCCCATTTAAACCATTTCAGTCCCTCCCTAGATTTATTTCAACCAAATTAGTCCTATTTTGGTTAATTAAATTACCAAACAGCCCCCAATAGTTTAAAGTCGTTACGAAACGGTCCTGAAAGTATTTCAAAGTTCGGGAATTATGGTTTTGCGGTTTCTCACGACAAGCAGCTCAAATAAACTGATTTCGTACAAATCGAATCACACTTCAAGGATGAATGCTTAGAGCCGTTTTTTAATAATTTTAATTATCTCGGGAGGGGGGGATACATGTGCCAATATACTTCTTTTATACAAACAAATTATCCTTTTATGCGAAAATGCAATAATTCTAATTTATAAAAATGTTATTTAATGAAGTAACATGTTGTTACAAATAAACTAGTATAAACTTTTCATATACATATAATAGTTATTTTATCGTGAAATAACTAGTCTACACAACAAATGCTACATGATAAAAAGAATATATGATTTATGTGACATTATATGTCATAAAATGCCTATCATAAAACCGGTAGTATATATCAAGGATTCAAGTTATTACTATGCATATATATATATATATATATATATATATATATATATATATATATATATATATATATATATATGTATGTATGTATGTTTAAATACATCAAGTTTACACATATGTTCATTACTTTGGAACGTACATCTTTATAAAACCGAGTATATTACACTTTTACATACATACCAAGAATACTCGTCTTTTATAAACTTTATATAATGAAATTCATTATGTCTAGTGACTTAACCACAATTAAGTTACGCCTGAGAGATAATCAGATACTTTAGTTAAGGGCATTTTAGTGAGACTATATTCATTAGTTGAGTCTAAACATTTAGCATCTCACACTACTATAACCGTTAATCTTCTAAGCAAGATACATATGTATAGATCTATACTGTGTTGACATCCCCACATGCGGTTGCTAGCTACAACCTCGATCAATCAATCGAAGTGGGTGATAAGTGTCTATAGTTGTTACTACAACATTCAAATGAAGCGTTGTATGAGGTACATTCAGTCACATAGCTCGGTTATAGGACACACTATAAACATTAACTGAAATCTCACTCACTCTCTCTCTCTCACACACACACACTACAAACCATGGGCTTGGTTTCTTTAAAAACTATTTTAAGTATGGATTTACTTATACAACAATACAGTTTCGTTTGCAAGTATATTCAAGGATTCTTTACAAACACAGTTTTGAGTATGGATTTACTTATACAAAGATACATTTTGGATTTCAAAGACTCTTTACAAATATAGTTTTAACTATTATTATACTTACAAAGAAAAATACTTTTTAGACTTTTTAAAAGTACTACTGCTGTTACCAGAAAACCTGTAACTCTCACCAACCTTATGTTGACCCTCAAAACTAGATTTATTCTAACAAATCACTAAACAAACATTCAAGACATATTGGATTGCAGGTGACCTAGTTTACTAGATATTGTAATATCTGCCAATATGTTAAGGCAATTCATGTACTTTTATTATCTGTAAAGACCTTGTATTCAATATCAAGATGGAACATGAATGTTATTTTGTTTATTGTTGTACTTGTGTTATATATTCAGTTTACCTATGATCCTTGAAATTAGTCGAACAGCCCGGCGTGTTCCGCCGCCACGGTCGGGGTTTGACATCAAGATCTATCAAGTAAAGAATAACCAGGTAGGATCATATCAGAGGTAGGGTCTATTTGGTATACAGAGTATACTGTTTGGAAATCTCATTTTAAATACCTCACTAAATCCAGCCTAGTATTACTTCCACAAGTAGATCGCTCCCATAAGTAGATCAATCAGTATGAATTGGAATCACTGATAAGTCTTAATTATAGGTTCATAATAACGACTATGACTATAATTAAAAGTTACATCTAAAATAAATAAACGTATCTTGACTTACAGAGTAATATAACGAAAACCGAGAATTATGCGGGCAGAAATCTGATATGAGAGCTTCTATTCTCAAGATATCTAACACTGTAGGGGTTTGCTAAAGTATCCAGGAACTAGAGAGTAAAAGGGCTTAAAAAGCATGAAGAGATTCAGAGAGAATATGAGTGAGGGGAGGATAAAGCTGAAAATTGCGCCAATTTATAAGTAGAAAATGAGTGCGGGTCGTACATTGTGTTCCCTACATGCCGTGCATTTGGATGGAGGTGGTGACATGTCACTTTCCTATGGTGCCACGTGTCGCGATTTGGGTGCTGTCTCAATGCGCGCCGTGCATTCGGTCGGTGCGCGTGGGTGCACACAATTTTTTCTGATTTCTTAGAAAATTTGTATCTTCTTCATACGAGGCCCATTTTTGACAGGTTTTATATCCACGTGTAGCTATCAATGAGATCTACAACTTTCATTGAGAATCTGTTGACTAATTTTGAATTTATTTTTAAAGTTATATTTTTATAGGCTTACACTGTTAAACTCCATGTAAAAATCATAACCCCCTGATACAAATCCGTTCTCGACTGTCTTTATATCGACATATAGGTATGGATGAGATCCATTATTGACAGGTTTTATATCCACATGTAGCTATTGACGAGATCTACAACTTTCATTGAGAATCTATCGACTAATTTTGAATTTATTTTTAAAGTTATATTTTTATAGGAATACATGTGCCTATATATTTCTTTTATACAAACAAATTATCCTTTTATGCGAAAATGCAATAATTCTAATTTATAAAAATGTTATTTAACAAAGTAACATCCTGTTACAAATAAACTAGTATAAACTTTTCTTATACATATAATAGTTATTTTATCGTGAAATAACTAGGCCACGCAACAAATGCTACATGATACAAAAATATATGATTTATGTGACATTGTATGTCATAAAATGCATATCATAAAACCTGGTAGTATATCAAGGATTTGAGCTATTACTATGCATATATATTTATATGTTTAAATATATCAAGTTTACACATATGTTCATTACTTTGGAACGCACATCTTTATAAAACCAAGTATATTACACTTCTATATACATACCAAGCATACTCGTCTTTTATAAACTTTTTATAATGAAATTCATTATGTCTAGTGACTTAACCACAATTAAGTTACGGCTAACAGATATTCACATACTTTAGTTAAGGGCATTTTAGTGAGACTATATTCATTAGTTGAGTCTAAACACTTAGCGTCCCACACTTCTATAACCGTTAATCTTCTGAGCGAGATATATATGTATAGATCTTTACGGTGATGACATCCCCACATGCAGTTGCTAGCTACAACCTTGATCCATCAATCGAAGTGGGTGATAAGTGTCTACAATTGTTACTACAACATCCAATGAAGCGTTGTAAGAGGTACATTCAATCACATAGCTCGGTTATAGGACACACTATAAACATTAACTGAAATCTCTCTCTCTCTCTCTCTCTCTCTCACTACAAAGTACAAACCGTGGGCTTGGTTTCTTTAAAAACTATTTTAAGTATGGATTTACTTATACAACAATACAATTTCATTTGCAAGTATATTCAAGGATTCTTTACAAACACAGTTTTGAGTATGGATTTACTTATACAAAGATACATTTTGGATTTCAAAGACTCTTTACAAATATAGTTTTAACTATTGTTATACTTACAAAAAAAATACTTTTTAGACTTTTTAAAAGTACTACTGCTGTTAGCAGAAAACCTGTAACTCTCACCAACCTTATGTGGACCTCAAAACTACATTTATTCTAACAAATCACTAAACAAACATTCAAGACAGATTGGATTGCAGGTGACCTAGTTTACTAGATATTGTAATATCTGCCAATATGTTAAGGCAATTCATGTACTTTTATTATCTGTAAAGACCTTGTATTCAAATATCAAGATGGAACATGAATGTTATTTTGTTTATTGTTTTACTTGTGTTATATATTCAGTTTACCTATAATCCTTGAAATTAGTCGAACAGACCAGCGTGTTCCGCCGCCATGGTCGACGTTTGACATCAAGATCTATCAAGTAAAGAATAACCAGGTAGGATCTTGTCGGAGTATACTGTTTGGAAATCTCAATTTAAATACCTCACTAAATCCAACCTACCATCACTGCCACAAGTAGATCACTCCCATAAGTAGATCAATCAGTATGAATTGGCATCACTGATAAGTCTTAATTATAGGTTCATAATAACGACGATGACTAAAATTAAAAGTTACATTTAAAATAAATAAACATATCTTGACTTACAGAGTAATCTAACAAAAACCGAGAATTATGCGGGCAGAAATCTGACATGAGAGCTTCTATTCTCAAGATATCTAACACTGTAGAGGTTTGCTAAAGTTTCCGGGAACTAGAGAGTGAAAGGGCTTAAAAAGCTCGAAGATATTCAGAGAGAATTTGAGTGAGGGGAGGATTAAGCTGAAAATCGTGCCAATTTATAAGCAGAAAATGAGTGCGGGTTGTATACTGTGTTCCCTACATGTCGCACATTTGGATGGAGGTGGTGACATGTCACTTTCCTATGGTGCCACATGTCGCGATTTGGGTGGTGTGTCATTGTGCGCCGTGCATCCGGTCGGTGTGCGTGGCTGCACACGAATTTTCCTGATTTCTTAGAAAATTCGTATCTTCTTCATACGAGGTCCCTTTCTTACAGGTTTTATATCCACATGTAGCTATCGACGAGATCTACAACTTTCATTTAGAATTTGTCGACTAATTTTGAATTTATTATTAAAGTTATATTTTTATTGGAATACATGTGCCTATATACTTCTTTTATACAAACAAATTATCCTTTTATGCGAAAATGCAATATTTCTAATTTATAAAAATGTTATTTAAAAAAGTAACATCTTGTTACAAATAAACTAGTATAAACTTTTCATTTACATATAATAGTTATTTTATCGTGAAATAACTAGGCCACACAAAAAATGCTACATGATACAAAAAAATATGATTTATGTGACATTGTTTTTCATAAAATGCCTTTCATAAAACCTGGTAGTATATCAAGGACTCGAGCTATTACTATGCAAATATATTTATATGTTTAAACACATCAAGTTTACACATATATTCATTACTTTGGAACGTACATCTTTATAAAACCGGGTACATTACACTTTTACATACATACCATGCATACTCGTCTTTTATAAACTTTATATAATGAAATTCATTATGCCTAGTGACTTAACTACAATTAAGTTATGGATGAGAGATACTCACATACTTTAGTTAAGGGATTTTTAGTGACACTATATTCATTAGTTGAGTCTAAACACTTAGCATCCCACACTACTATAACCGTTAATCTTTGGAGCGAGATACATATGTATAGATCTATACGATGTTGACATCCCCACATGTGGTTTCTAGCTACAACCTTAATCGATCAATCGAAGCGGGTGATAAGTGTCTAAAATTGTTACTACAACATCTAATGAAGCGTTGTAGGGGGTATATTCAGTCACATAGCTCGGTTAGATGACTCACTATAAACATTAACTGGAATCTCTCTCTCTCTCTCTCACACACACACACTACAAACCATGGGCTTGGTTTCTTTTAAAACTATTTTAAGTATGGATTTACTTATACAGCAATACAGTTTCGTTTGCAAGTATATTCAAGGATTCTTGACAAACACAGTTTTGAGTATGGATTTACTTATACAATGATACATTTTGGATTTCAAAAACTCTTTACAAATATAGTTTTAACTATTGTTATACTTACACAGAAAATACATTTTAGCCTTTTTAAAAGTACTACTGTTGTTAGAAGAAAACCTGTAACTCTCACCAACCTTATGTTGACCCTCAAAACTACATGCATTCTAACAAATCACTAAACAAACATTCAAGATAGATTGGATTGTAGGTGACCTAGTTTACTAGATATTGTAATATCTGCCAATATGTTAAAGCAATTCATGTACTTTTATTATCTGTAAAGACCTTGTATTCAAATATCAAGATGGAACATGAATGTTATTTTGTTTATTGTTTTACTTGTGTTTAATATTCAGTTTACCTATGATCCATGAACTTAGTCGCACAGCCCGACGTGTTCCGCTGCCTCGGTCGGGGTTTGACATCAAGATCTATTAAGTAAGGAATAAACAGGTAGGATCATATCGGAGGTAGGGTCCATTTGGTATAAAGAGTATCTCTCTCTCACTCTCTCTCAAGATATCTAACACTGCAGGGGTTTGCTAAAGTATCTGGGAACTAAAGAGTAAAAGGGCTTAAAAAGCTCAAAGAGATTCAAAGAGAATTTGAGTGAGGGGAGGATTAAGTTGAAAATCACACCAATTTATAAGCAGAAAATGAGTGCGGGTTGTGCATTGTGTTCCCTACATGCCGCACATTTGGATGGAGGTGGTGACATGTCACTTTCCTATGGTGCCACATGTCGCGATTTGGGTGGTGTGTCAGTGCGCATCGTGCATCCGGTCGGTGCGAGTGGCTGCATACGAATTTTTCTGATTTCATAGAAAATTCGTATCTTCTTCATACGAGGGCCATTTTTGACAAGTTTTATACCCACATGTAGCTATCGACAAGATCTACAACTTTCATTGAGAATTTGTCGACTGATTTTGTATTTATTTTTAAAGTTATATTTTTATAGGCTTACACTGTTAAACTCCATGTAAAAATCATAACCCCCTTATACAAATCGGTTTTCGACTGTCTTTATATCGACATATAGGTATGGATGAGATGTTCAACTCTTATTTAGATTGTTTTTCCTAACAATCAACTGTTCTAAATTGCGATATCAATGTTGCACATTGATGCGTTGGAATTTAGAAAAATCATAACTTTCTTATACGAAGTCAGATTTGGATGTTCTCTATTTGCACGCTCTTGGATTAATGAATACTATGAATTTCATTTAGATCACTTAGGCTAAAAAGTAATTTGTTAAAAATTTATTTTTTACGATACGCAAAACTGTACCGGGTTAATCGAGAAACTTCGAAGAAGCATAATTTCTTCATACGAAGTCAGATTTGAACGCTCCTTATATCTGCAGAATCCTTGTTCCATATACCACAACTAGGCTAAGATTATTTGTCATAAATAATCTTTTGTTTTTTATGATTTTTCTAATCTTATTTATTTCATTATTAATTACCTACATAATTATCATAAAAGATCATATAAAACACATAAGAACATAAGTATATGAACTATTGTTTCTTATTTATTCATAATTAGATTGTAGTAGTTGACCAAAGTGATTACATACTACGATTAATCTAGTAGGAAACACGGGTGTTACAGTTATCTCCCTCTTAGGATGATTCTGTATCGGAATCAAGCATCAACAAACAGATGAGGATTGTGACTTTTCATTTCACTTTCTGTTTCCCAGGTGAGGTTAATCCATTTCATGTGTTTCCATCACACTAGCACCAAGTAACTCATCTTATGGCGTAATTTCTTCCTCTTATGGTCAACGATTGCTTCAGGCTCTTCAACTAACCTTCTATTTTCATAAATTCTTAATAATGTAAGTGAAAGCACATCCACCTCTTCTCACGAGTACTTCCTCAAGTAAAAAACGTTAAAGGTATTATGGATACCTTCTAGTTCTGCAGGCAATTCAAGTTTGTAAGCTTGATCCCCTATCCTTTAAAGTACCTTGAATGGTCCTATAAAACGAGGATTCAACTTTCCATGCTTCCCAAATATAAAATTCCCTTCCATGGTGAGACTTTAAGTAACACTTGATCATCCACATCAAATGTTATCGGTTGTCGCTTCTTATCCGCGTAGCTTTTTTGACGACTTTGAGCCGCTAGCATCCTTTCCTTAATCACTTTTAACTTTTTGGCGGTCTGATGTACTATCTCTGGAACCATAAAGTGTTTCTCTCCTGCTTCTAACCAACACTATGGTGTACGACACTTCCTTCTGTACAGTGCTTCATATGGAGGCATCTTGATGCTTGATTGATAACTATTGTTATAGGAAATTTCAGCCAGTGATAGGTGGGCATTCCAACTACCAGGAAATTTTAAGGCACATGCTTGTAACATATCCTCTAGGGTTTAGATAGTTATCTCACTTTGTCCATCCGTTTGTGGATGATAGGCAGTACTTAAACACAACTTTGTGCCTATTTCTTCCTGCAAACTCTTCCAAAATCTAGAAGCGAATCAATTGTCCCTATCTGACACGATAAATAAGGGTACTCCAAGAATCTGAATGATTTCGATGGATAAGTGAATCCACTATCCCTATCTCTGCCAACTTCCACATAGACCAATTCTCTCGTGTGGCTATGAAATGCGCACTCTTTGTAAGTCGGTCCATTACAACCCAGATCATGCCGTGACCTCTCTTTGTCTTTGGAAACTTTGTTATAAAATCCATGGTAACATCATCCCACTTCCCTATCGGTGTCGGTAAGGGTTCTAAATCCTGGTATAGCTTTTGATGGTGTGCCTTTACTCTTGCACAAGTTACACATTATGCTATGTAAGTTGCCACATCGACCTTCATGGTCGGCCACCAGTAATAGGGTTTTTAGTTCAAGTACATTTTGGTATTGCATAGGGGTATAGAATACATGGTATTATGGGATTCTCCCATAAGAAGATCTCGTATACCACCCAACTTAGGCACCCAAATGCAATTCTTAAACGTCTTCAACCCTTTCTTATCTTCTTCAAACACAAATGTCTTGCCAAGACATTCTTCCGTCTTACCACCTTCTTCCAGAGACCTTGTCTGAGCTTCCTTAATCCTTTCCACAATCGTTGACATCACTTCACTCTTCAATGACCTAGCTCTTTACCCTTCTGAAATCGCCTTTCAACTTAAGGCGTCATCTATGATATCTTCTTTACCTGGGTGGTAAACTATCTCGCAATCATAGTCCTTGAGTAGCTCCAACCATCGTCTATGACTCATATTCAATTCCTTCTACGTAATTAGATATTGAAGGCTTTTATGATATGTAAATAGTTTGCATTTGGTTCTGTAAAGATATTGTCTATAGATCTTTAGGGCAAAAAACACTGTTGTAAACTCTAGATCATGTGTTGGATAGTTTTGCTCATGGGGCTTTAATTGTCTCAAGGCGTAAGCTACTACTTTGTCCCTCTTGGTAAGGACACATCCTAATCCAATCTTAGAAGCATCACTAAAAACCACAAAGTTATCAATTCCTTCTAGTAGGAAGAGGATTGTTGCTTCACACAACCTCTTCTTTAATTCACCAAAAGCTTTTTCTAGCTTCTCGCCCCAAGTATAGGCAACTCCTTTTTGGTCAGGGTTGTCAACGGAGCCGCATTAGAAGAGAAATTTTGGATGAACCTTTGATAGTAACCTTTCAATCCTAGGAAATTATGAATTTATGTCATACTTTTTGGCTTTTACTATTTCATAACGGCTTCTATCTTTGATGGTTCAACCATAATGTCTTCCTGGTTAACGATATGACCCAAGAATTGTATCTCCCATATCTAAAAGTCATGCTTAGAGAAATTTACATAAAGCTTCACACTCTGTAGGACTTCTAGTACTTCTTAGAGGTGTTTACAACGAACTTAATTGTTCTTGGAGTAAATCAAGATATCATCAATGAACACTATTACCGATTTATCGAGAAATGGTTTACAAACCCAATGCATCAGATTCATGAATGTCGTTAGAGCATTTGTCAGTCCAAAGGAAATAACAAGGAATTCATAGTTTCCATACCTTGTTCCGGAGGCTGTATTTTTAATGTGTTCCTCTCTTATATTCAACCGGTGATAGCCGGACCAGAGATCAATTTTGGAGAAGACGGTAAGGGGTATCGATTCTTTATCGTAGCCTTGTTTAGCTCTCTATAGTCAATACACATTCTTATATTACCATCTTTCTTGTTTTAGAACAGTATGGGAGCTCCCCGAGATGTTGAACTAGGTCTTATAAAACCTTTGTCCAATAACCCCTAGAGTTGTGTCATTAACTCCTTAATTTCCGTAGGCATAAATGATACTGTGCTTTTGCAATGGGCATTGTGCCTGGAAATAATTCGATCTTGAATTCTACCTATCTCTCTGGTGGTAATCCTAGTAATTCGTTTGGAAATACCTCAGGAAAATCTCGCAACACAGGTATATCATTCATTGCCTTCTTTTCATTCTTTGCATCTATCACGTATGCTAAGAATGTCGTACATCCCTTGACTAGGGATTTTCTGGCTTTCATCATCATGATGATTCCAGATTTTATTCTACTTTTGTCTCCATATACACCGAATGGCTCTCTTCTAGGGGATTAATACGAACCATCTTCCGTCCGCATAAAATATTAGCGAGGTTTTCTCCTAACCAATCCATTCAGAGAATTCCATCAAACTCACTTAAATTGAAAGATAAAAGCTCTCGACAAAATTCATTTCCATTCAAGTCAGTAGATACGACCTCTAGCCTATTGCTAACAGATACATTCCTACCACCAGCTACTTCTATTAAGATAGGGGTACTTTGCCTAAGTGGTGATAATCTAAGTTTTCTACCAAATTTATGCGATATAAATGAATGATCTACCCTAGAATCAAATGATATATTTGCATGAATTTGATTAACTAAGAATGTACCTGAAGCAACATCAGTCTCTTCCTTTGCTTCATTGAGGGTCATCTTGTAGCTTCGACCATTGGGCTTTGGTGGCAAGATTATTGGAGTTTGTTCCTCAGCTTTTGGGCACTCCGCCTTCATGTGACCCTCCTCTCCATGATTCAAACAAACTTTTCCTTTCATTGGGAAATTTATAGAAATATGTCGTGGCTTCTTGCACTTGAAGCAGACGGCACAATCGTCGAAGTTCTTTTTCTTGAACTGATCGCACCACTTCCCTTTTTGGTTGCTTCTAGGCTTGTTTCTTGATTTCTGAAACCTACTCTTCTTCTGTGTGTTTTTGTTGTTTCTTGAGGACCCATCAATTTTCCTCTTCTCACCAACTTTACCTTTGTCGGTGGCCCTTTTCTTAATAATATTCTCCGTAGACTTTGCATCCCAGATAACTACCTCAAAAGTTGGTGCCTACTTGACCGACACAAAATACTCCCATGGATTTCCCTTGGAGTACCTATCAATCTTGGCCAATTCGTCAGGGACCTATTGCAATGCAAACTCTATTTTTTTCAGTGAAAACTTTGGTGTACTCATCAAACATCATGATTCCCTTTTTCAACGTTAGGAGTTGATTCTTTAACTCCAACATGTCCTCTATTGAACAAAACTTCCTCTTGAAATGGGTCAAAAATTCTTCCCACATCAGTTACAACGACCTTTTAGGGCTTAATTTTTCCCCAACGTATTCCACTAACATATCATTGCACCCTTACATTGTCTCATGACATAAGTGGTATAGATATGTCTAGTGCAACCACATGTGATGAAAGCCATATCCATTTATGAGATCTATTCCATTACTCCCACTAGATCCTCCTTCCCTTTGAATGATGACGACTTGCAATTCATGAAGTCCTTATACTTGAAATAGCCCTTAGGTTCATCATTCCTTCGAAACTCTGGTTGCTATGGTCCTTGATAACTTTATGAGTCATCATTATTTCCTTCTTGAACCGTTTCTGGATGAGAAGGAATCAGTCCGTTGTTGACTTGTTCAACAACCACCGCCTCATTAATCACAAGATATCCTCCTCTAGCATTAGCTAGTTACTGAGCTAAGAGCTCCCTAAACTCACGTCGTTGTTGATCGATCATCTCTTGTATCATAGCTCGAGCTTCATTCATTGTGAATTGCAAAGCTCATGATCTGGCGTTCTAAGGTGTTGGACCTCTTTCGTTATTGATCACTTTACCATTCCTCGTCATTATCATGATGTTCTATATTCGTAGAGGCGAGCAGTTTTAATAATGGGATATATTACTTACTATACACATACATATTTAGCATGTAATTTGCAGTTAATGCATCTTCCTATAATATGCTAGTGCTAATCTCTAAAGCAACTAAGGCTTCTACCCTAAAGCATTCTATCACACAACTCATCGCCTATACTTAGATTCTAAGTTTAAGTCTAGAATTTACCTAAACTCCTTGTTCTTTTAATTTAATACTCTTATACCAACTGTGACATCCCCAATTTTTCAAAAGCAATTAAAACTTTTTATTTATGATTTATATGGTTGAGATGCTGAAATTCCAGTTAATTAAAACACATTGAGATAATAAAAATTATTTCATTATATTAAATTCCATGGATGTCATTGTTCATATCGAAACATACATTACATCGTAAATATATAAAAGGTCTTGACAATACTATAATAGGTACATCTATTATTTCACTCGTCATCCTAACTAAGCTTCATCAACCCTACATCCACTACATGTGATGCACATAAAATGAGTGGGTCGGGTTTAGGAAACCTGGTGAGATTCATAGGGTTTTGAAGCCCATAATAATTTAATGATAATAAATCATAATATCATTCCTGCAAAATAATCATTGATAGATTATATATGTATATAAAATCTAACATAAATATCCTTAAAGACATTTTACCCAACCTAAATGATTCTCACGAATCCTAAGTCAACGACTATCTTGAGGAATCACCCTACCTGATCAACTGCTTGAGTATTTAGTTGACTACACAGCTAGCCAGTGTAAGTCATATAAAGGCAACCAATGTTCAGATTTATTGAGGAATATTTTATCTACGTCTGTGGGTTATAAGTCCACACCAACAACGTAATTCACTAGACCACCTATAAAATGCAAGTGTTGTCATTTACTCTGGTCGGTGACCTAGACATACTTTCCAGATGTCTGATCTGGACCCACCATTCATGGTCATCCGAGAAAAAGGAGGACTGCTACAGTCCACTCTGATCTCACACTCTACCCCAGAATGAGACCTAAACAATGTCCAACTTATTGGGAACTAAACACCTTATCCAAGTCTTTTTATAACTAATCCAAACTTATATTGAAGGAAAACTATGTGTAGTGCAGTTCCTAATATGTAGTACTATTATAGTATACACTTAGCAAAGTGTATAAATAAAACATATAGCATTTAATTGATACTTTTACTAAATTATGTTCTTGAAAGTAACTATGAACTCACCTGACAAAAGTAGGTGACTCGGGGTTAGGGCATCGCTTCGCCTTAACACTTCTCAAAGACCTAAACGTATAAGCTACTAACTCTTAGTCTAGTTTCATAATCTTGGAGACTATTTAATGATAGTTTATATTCCTTAATAATCCCAATTTCTACATCAATATCTATTAGGTAAAGAATAACCAGGTAGGATCATATCAGAGGTAGGGTCTGTTTGGTATACAAAGTATACTTCTTGGAAATCCCAATTAAAAACCTCACTAAATCTAGCCCATACATCACTCCCATACGTCGATCAATTAGTATAATGAACTGGAATCACTGATAAGTCTTAATTATAGGTTCATAATAACGACTATGACTATAATTAAAACTTTCATTTAAAATAAATAAGCATAGCTTGACTTACAGAGTAATCTAACAAAAACCGGGAACTATGCGGGCAGAAATCTGACCCAAGAGCTTCTATTCTCCGGATATCTAACATCACAGGGGTTAGCTATGCTGAAACTTTGAAAAGTCATAACTTTCTCTCACGAAGTCAGATTTGGGCGTTCTCTATATGCACACTCTCGGTTTAACGACTACTAAGAGTTTCGTTTAGATCGCTTATGCTAAAAAGTAATTTATCAAAAATTTACTTTTTATGATACACAGAGTCATACCGGTTTAATCGTGAAACTTCAAAGAAGCATAACTTCTTCCTACAAATTCGGATTTGAATGCTTCTTATATCTCCGGAATCCTTATTATGTATACCACAATCAGGTTAAGATTATTTGTCCTAAATAACCTTTTATTTTCAATGTGTATTCTAACCTTATTTATTTCATTATTAAATACCTATATAATTTTCATAAAATAGAATATGAAACACATAAGCACATAAGTATATGAATAACCCTTTCTTATTCATTCATAAAAGGATTATAGTAGTTGGCCAAAGTGATTACAGACTATAACATATCTAGCAGGGAACACGAGCGTTAAAAATTAGTCATTTACTTGCCTCACATAAGCGTGTGAAAAATGACTTAATTCATAATTTCCCAATGAACAAGATTCTCATATATTATACAATACGACTTGTAAAACACCAAGTATATGTCCAGTTGGTGATGAGATTTCTTTTGATTTGGTCAATTATAATAGTGCCACTAGCATGTTCTTGAAGAATCAATATCCACTATTAATATTGCTATTATTAGGTAGATAACTAACATTTTCATTAATTTCATTGCAAGGAAATAAGATAAAGCAAATAAGTAAACCAAAATTTCACTTTTATTGAAATAAATGAAAGATTAGAACTTGTCCTTACAATGCATGAAATGAAAAACTATATTTCTAAACATCTCCGAAGAGTAATAGCAATCTATTAAATTATTCTAACTCCTTAGTAGTAGCTCTAAATTTTGACCATCAAACCATGTGACAAATTTGTTGGATTAGGTGTCTAAGCCAAAAACTATAATTAGTATGTACTTGACCCAAGAGTAGCATGGTCCTTTTGGGTTGCCTTCACCAGAACAATCCGATAGGATGGACATTTGAGAAAGAGGTTATTTATGATTTATTAATATATTACAAGTATAATATATTGATATGAAATCATGTTGTTTAATTAGTATTTATCAAGAATTAATTTAGTGATCAAAAGAGACTAAATAAATTAACGAGAACTGGTTATGTAAATCAATGATATATATATATATATATATATATATATATATATATATATATGTGTGTGTGTGTGTGTGTGTGTGTGGTTTGGGCTATTGATCCATGACGGGCTAAGTTTATATATGGTTTCCATGAAGAGTTAGCCCACATGAGATATGAATTATAACCCAAGTGTATGTATTAGGGTTTACCCATGACGCTTGGATTGGATTAGGATCACTACCACAAACTGTTTTGCATCATAAAATCTATTTCTTATATGGCAGTGATTATACTCATCCAATCAAAAGATAATTGTCAAAATTTTAAGATAATTGTTGGTTTATATGAAAAACAAGATTACTTGTAAATTATTGATTTGATATTATCTTGCTTTATGAGTTTTGTTAGATCAATCCTAGATTATATGATAATTTTATTTGTTAAAATTGATCTAAATGTTTTTAATGACTTCCATAACTTGTCCTCAAGTTATGGAACATGAAAAGTCCCATCCATTAAAATGACACTAAACTCATAAGTTATGGAAATGAAGAGTTTTGAAGAGTTTCAAAACTTGCCCTCAAGTTTTGGAATTTGTAAAGTCTCACTAATGAAACATTTAATTCCAAACCCTAGAATTTTAAAAGTTAAAATTCAACCCTTATACTATTATTATATTAAAAGTTAATACTTAAATATACATGTATAAGAAAAGTCAATCTTAGCGTTAGTAGGTCTCATTCATGAAGCCGGTCTATAAGGGGGTATAAGGTTACTGCCTATAAAATTGTGGTTTAATGGGTGTCCACTCTCAACAAGAAGCGCATAGGCCAACTCCAAAAGGCTGGTATGTTGGAGTCACTCGACTTAAGGTCGGATGACTACTTGGAAAGATGACCAAGTCACCCTTCACTGGTACTTGTGAAAGGGGTGAGGGTTTGTTGGATCTCATACACACCGATGTGTGTGGACCCTTCAGAACTGCCACAAGGGATGCTAACCGCTTCTATGTGATTTTTACTGATGATTACAGCAGATATGGCTATATCTACTTAATCAAGCATAAGTCAGAAACCTTTAAAAAGTTCAAAGATTTTAAACAAGAAGTGGAGAATCAACTGGGCAGGAAGATAAAGATGCTCCGATTCGATCGAGGTGGTGAGTATCTTAGTATCGAGTTCCTAGACTATCTTAAGGAATGTGGACTTATTTTACAATTGGCGCCGCCTAGGACACCACATCTTAATGGTGTAGCTGAGAGGCGCAATCGAACCTTATTGGTCATGGTTCGTTCCATGATGAGTTGAGCTTCATTGCCTATCTTGTTCTAGGGGTCTGCCTTAGATATTGCCGCCCATATCCTTAATCTAGTCCCAACTAAGAAGGTTGCCAAAACACCTCACGATATGTGGACAGGGAAGGTTCCCTTGTTAGCACACATCAAGGTTTGGGGTTGCAAGGCTTTCGTGAGACGCAAGATTCACGATAAGCTCGAACCTTGTAGTGAGCGTGGTATTTTCATCAGCTACCCATATAAGTCCTTTGGATATCTCTTCTAAAGACCGAGTGACAATGTTGTCTTCGTTGCAAGGAGGGGAGTCTTTCGCGAGAAAGAACTCATATGCCAAGAGGACAGTGGGAGGCAAATTGACCTTGAAGAGCTTCAAGAGTTGAGTGATGAAGGAACCTCAAACACTAACGATCAACCTGAGGAGGAAACTCCCGTTGAACCAATTGACGAGTTTATACCTCTGAGGCGGTCCAGTAGAGTTAATGTTCCACCTGTGTTATATGGTTTCCATATAACATCTGAGGGTGATACATTTATCAGTGATAGTACACTAGTAAATTTAGATGAACCTAACAACTACAAGGAAGCCATGGCATGCCCCGAGTCTGCAAAGTGGAAAGAGGCTATGGACAACAAGATTCAGTCCATGTATGAGAATCAAGTTTGGAACTTGGTTGACAATATACCGGGTCGTAAGACAGTCAGGTGCAAATGGATCTTCAAGAAGAAGACCAACATGGATGGGAAAGTACACACATATAAGGCGCAACTAGTTGCGAAGGGATTTACTCAAACTCATGCAGTTGATTATGATGAGACATTCTCACCAGTAGCGAAGATTAAATCTATAAGGGTTATGCTAGCCATCGCTGCATTTCATGACTATGAAATATGGCAAATTAATGTCAAAACCGCTTTCCTTAATGGAAAGTTGGCTGAATATGTTTACATGAGTCGGGCAGAGGGTTTTATCAATACAAAGTACCATAATAGAGTGTGTAAGCTTGAGAAATCCATTTATGGAATCAAACAAGCAACTCACAAATGGAATCTTTGTTTCGATGAGAAAGTCAAAGAGTTTTGATTTTCGAGAAGCGAGGATGAGTCCTGTGTATATGTCAAAGCTAGTGGGAGTATAGTTAGTTTTCTGGTGTTGTACGTGGATGACATACTTCTCATAGGAATTGACATCCCAACCTTGTAGGAGGTTAAGTCTTGGCTTGGGAAATGTTTAGCTATGAAGGACCTTGGAGAAGCTGCTTACATCCTGGGGATAAGGATATTATGAAACAGGAGTAAAAGACTAATTAGACTTAGTCAAAGTACCTACTTGGACAAGGTGTTGAAAAGGTTTAACATGGAAAATTCCAAGAATAGCGAATTACCCATCCAAAGCAATACCAAACTGAGTAAGACTCAGAGTCCGAGTACAAACGCTGAGATAGCAGAGATGAGTCGAGTACCATATGCTTCCGCGGTTGGCTCGATCATGTATGTTATGACTTGTACTCGCCCTGATGTGGCCTTTACATTGAGCATGGTCAACAGATATCAAGGGAATCCTGGTAAAGCTCACTGGACTACGGTTAAGAACATTCTCAAGTACCTGCGGAGGACTAATTACTGGTTCCTTACCCTCGATGGGAGTGATGACGTAAGAGTGCCAGGGTATAGTGATTCCAGCTTTCAGACCAACAAAGATAATTTCCGCTCTCAGTAGGGCTAGGTTTTTACCCTGAATGCAGGAGCAATAACTTGGAAAAGTTCCAAACAGGATACTGTAGCTGATTCAACGTGCGGATCAGAGTACATAGCAGCAACTGAAGTGTCAAAGGAGGCGATATGGTTGAAGAACTTCATCGGAGACCTTGGAGTTGTACCAGCTGTAAAGGAGCATATGGAGATTTTCTTTGACAATGAGGGTATGGTCGCCTTAACCAAGGAACCAAGGGATCATTGCAGATCCAATCACATCGACAGAAAATATCACTTCATAAGACATTGTGTGGAAGAAGGACTCCTCATGGTAAAGGGGGTATCGTCAGATGAGAACCCAGCAGATCCCCTCACGAAGGTATTGAGTAGGGTTAAGCACTTGCAGCATGCAAGGAGCGTTAGGATGAAGGACGATATTAGTTTCATTGATTAGATAACTGTTTAGAAACTTAATAGATAAAATGTAGTTGAAATTTGATGATTAAATAAAAGGTCTTTTATTTATAAGTAAAGTTACTATCTTGTTTCAATTGTTAACTATTGTTTCATTTTGCATGTTTTGAGTTCCAAAATAATAAGATTATTCAAACTATCCACATTCGATCATACTTTGGAAGTAGTTATTGAGGCAGGACTGTCATGAATTTGGCTTGTAGATTGTCTGAATTGTTTAGACATAGCAAAAGATTGCTACAACATTAATGAGTGCTCATAAGGTCTGAGTATTGAATTAAACCCATGCTCACATAAATGACTTCATGGAATTTATCACTAGTGATTGTGAGACGATAATATCATATAAGTCTTCAAATTGAGATATATGAGTTGTTGACTATGAGCTGGTTGTACATTGATAGTGTGAAAACGCATCAGTAACTTTTTTGTTATAAAACACATTGTTGTGTATGATTTAACGAATAGTTAGTACAAGCATATAATGTTGAAGTTTATATGTTCCTTTTAATTCTTGGAGGATTAAAAGCGATATCTTGGGCCCCTCGATTATTTTGTCTTGATTTATGTGTCGGGCCCGGTCAGGATTCAATTGATGTGTTCAATTAAGTTCTATGTCAAACAAAGTAGAAATTGGGAAACAAACTGCCGGACAATAAGTATGACATTGTTCCATGTATTTGTCCGGTTGATATCTTGAAGAACAGAGGATTATATGATCCCTTATCTAAAGGACGCGTCAGAGTTCGACAACGGCTTTTAAGAGCTATGATTGCTAGTCGGTTTTTGAGTCGTACTTGAAATTATAGTTATTAGACTTATCCAAGTGGGAGACTGTTGGATTAGGTGTCTAAGCCCATAACTATAATTGGTATGTACTTGAACTGAGAGTAGCATTGTCCTTTTGGGTTGCCTTCAGCAGAACAATCTGATAGGATGGACATTTGAGAAAGAGGTTATTTATGATTTATTAATATATTAAAAGTATAATATATTAATATGAAATCATGTTATTTAATTAGTATTGATCAAGAATTAATTTGGAATTAATTTAATTATCAAAAGAGAATAATTAAATTAACGGGGACTGATCATGTAAATCAACGATATATATATATATATATATATATATATATATATATATATATATATATATATATATATATATATATATATATATATATATATATATATATATATATGGTTTGGGCTATTAATCCACGATGGGCTAAGTTTATGTAAGTTTCCATGAAGAGTTAGCCCACATGAGATATGAATCATAACCCAAGTGTATGGATTAGGGTTTACCCATGACTCTTGGATTCCTACACTATATATATATGACCCCATGGCCTAAAATTGGTTACCCCTTGTGTTCTTAGAGTTCATAGAGTCGATATTAGTGCATTGGAACCTCTCTCTCAAGTCATCCAATTGTTGGTGGTGTTTGTGACTTATTAGAGGCATCACATCTGAGGTTCTAAGTTCTTAAAGGCCAAAGATAACAAGCTACAACAAGAGGTAAACAATTTAACTAGTCTTATGGTTCAATTATCAAATTTTGTATGCTAGTTTAGGCTTCATGCTTTGGAAAACGATATTGCGTGTAGATGTAGAGAAAACTTAGATCCAAAGCATCTAGGTTTGTATGTGCACCATAGGAGTGTTATAGTGCTCAGAAGCCTTCAAAATGTCCATCACTCACAATTAGATTTAGCTCACTTTACTCAAGCTCCTTACTTCGTTTAGATCTTGTAGTGCCATCAAAATGTGATCATCACATCATGTATTATGATTTTAAGAATAAGAACTTTTGGAGTTAGATAATGGATGTACCTAAAGTAAGTTCACATGACTTGAATTCCTATTCTTTAAGATCCTCTAGGTATTTTGGGCAGCTTCGAAACCAATGTCCCTTCAATTGGCAGTAGAAACAAATTGACTCCTTGTGTTTAGCACATGGAATAATCCAAGAATTGAACTTTCCCTTTACCATATGATCAAACGGTTTGATCTTGTGTAACACCCGTTTCTAGGTATTTCCATTTTCAACCTAAACATGACATTTCTTGCAAAATAGGTCCTTACGTTGGGTGTACATGAAGTGTACGTCGGGTGCAAGTCATTAAATGGATCACAAAATTTGTTGAGTACGATGGACATACATGTTGAGTACACAAGGCATACTCATGTTGTTCCAAAACCATTAAATCCAGGGTTGTGACCCCTTATTAAGGACATTAACTCCTCTTTGACTTTCTTATAATCAACCTCCATCCTTCTTAGCCTTGATATTGAAACCCTAACCCTTGAGTCTGAGTTTTGAAGCTTTTAATTTATTTTTAGTGTTCTTTGTGTTGAAGGAAGGTCATTAAAGAAGTTGGGGTGCATTCAATCTCTTGGATCTAGAATCTACACCTCATTGTTCATCTAAGGTATAAAGTTCATACCTTGAGGCTTGATTTGCTAGAGTTTAATTTTCTTTTCTTTTTGTCCCAAAACCTTGGTCTTTGTGAGTATGGACTACTCCAGGATATTTGAGCTGTCCTTTCAAACATTTTTGAGTGCATGGTGTCATAAAAATGAAAGCTTGGTCCTTTCCTTTCATCCATGCAAGAGTTGGAGACTTTATGGATTAGAATGCCTTTTAGGGTCAAATCTGAGGTTGGGGCGAAGTGTCTAAACAATTAAGAGCTTAAAAGTTAAGACTTGAGTTTAGGTTGTGTACGCTATGCGTAAATCTGGATATTCCCCATGTAGCCAGGTGGGAGCTCGTTTTCGGGCGTTGTGCTCTACGCCATGCATAGAGCCTTGGTATGCAATACGTAAGATCAATTATGTTGACCTTTGACATTTTGACCAAGTTTGACTTTTGTTCAAGTGTGAGGGTTTGGTCTTGGAAGGGGAAAAATGGTCTTTTGCCCAAAGTTTGGATTAGACTTGGCTTGGGACTAGTTAAGTTTTGATAATTACCTTAATTACTAGTTTGGGTTATTTGGTGCAATTAATAGGCAAGTCTAGTTTCGGCAGTTCGGGTGTGAGTTTTATCAGTCTTCCGTGTAAGGTAAGTCTCCTCACTATACTTACCTGTATGGTAGAATATATGTGTTGACCAGCTGGGTCTATTAGTTGTTACTATGATATGTGTTTCTGTGTGTGCTGAGACTTCGAGTAGTTTCCCAGATTGTTAATAATCCACAGGGTGTGATGTTTGTCCACTGAGACTTTGAGTAGTCTCCAGGGTTGCTGATAACCCATAGCTATTTATTTGTGATATGTTGTATGTGGCATTTTGGGGGATTCCCTAAGCTTCATGCTTACAATTGTTGAATAAATGTGTTTCAGGTACTTCTAATGTTCTAGGAATGCGAAGGCTTGATCGTACATATTCGCCTGTAGTTTATGATTTCAGATATTTTGGGACACTATGATATTATGATGATGATTTGTATTTTATACTTGTAATTTTCTTGAGATGGGTTTTTATGAACAACGTTTTTAGTTAATTAAAAATGAAATTTTTGGTTTGAAAATTTGGACGTTACAAATTGGTAGCAGAGCCCTGGTGTGATGGATTTAGATGACCACTTGTGGGATTCCAAACTCTAACTAAGTATCTAAGGATTTTTATAAAAAAACTTTTCAAAAAGAGAAAAAAAGAACTTCAAAGAATGAAGACCGGATGAAGCAGTGTGTACAATCAGTCAGAGCTCGGGCGGTGATTTCCAAAAATATTTCCACTTATTTTATGTGTTGTGTCGAGTTGTTATCTTATGAGTTGATAGAACTGCATGCTAGTTGATAGGCTAAGGATCCCTCAGGAAGTGTGTGATATATTTGCCTGATTTGTGATTCCTTTAGCCAAGGAGGTTGCTTTTATAAGATTGAACCTATCTTTGCTATAGTATATGCTGCATAATCGTACATAGTTACGATTTTATAGCCATATAATGACTGATTTAGCGTTTCTCCTGTTCCATGTTTGATTTTGAACTTGAGGTAGAATCATTTATTCAAATGACTATCGAGTCATGTATTGTGTACGATTGGCATACATGAAGCAAATAGCGAGGATAGCATTAATCTTTGTGAAGTGGAGCGGTGTTTGAGTAGTAGTTTAGGATGAGTGTGTAGGTGCTTAGTAATGGTTTTGAGGAACTTGCAGGTGTGGGCATATAGATACCCTTGAGGAATAGAGTTCTTGTGACTTAGGGTCTTGGGAGGACGACTTGAGATAGATACAAATTGGTGTGGAATGTAGTGTTGGGCCCGTACTGCATAAAGCACAGATCCGTAAGCGACTCAATTAGGAACCTTAGGGTACTAAGGAACTTGCAGGAGTATGTAAGTGTTTGTGGGTGCACTGCCTAGTTCTGATTGTTTTCTTGTGTGTTTTAGTATGGTGATTACCTGAGGTTTAGGCTCTAACAACTCTAAGAGGCCAAGTTCCGGTGATGATGAAATTTTTAGGATCGTTGTCGCCGAGGTGGCCGCGGAAATCGGAGAGGCCATACCAAAGATGTTCGGGTATATTAAGACCATGCTGATCGAGACTTTTAACAGGCACTATGATGTTGTCATTAAGGTTGTTGTTGCCGCAGCCGTATGTGCTGCGAGATTGTCAGGGGTGATTTGATGTGGTACCAGGAGTTCAACAACACGAAACCACCAGAGCTTGATGGGACCAAGGACCTAATTGTTGTGATGAGATGGATTTATGATGTTGAGGGTTGTTTCTACACTTTCTCATGTCCGGAGAATTTGAAGGTTCACTTTGCGTTGAACCTACTTCACTTGGGAGTGAAGGATGACTGTAAGTTTGTGATGGTTAACTATTCTCCTACAAAACAATCTGTCATGACTTGGGAGAGACTTACTGAGATTTTTAGAGATGAGTTCATGTCATTGGTTGAGAGAGAGTGAATGACCCAAGAGTTCCTATCGCTCAAGCAGAAGACAGAGACAGTGACTGAATTCACCAAGATGTTGCATGAGATGGCCTTGTTTAGCCATGGACATGTGTCATTGGATTAGGCATGTGTGAGCCGGTATCTATGTATCCTAAGTAAGGATATCTGTAAGTTCGTGGAAAACACCCAATATTGGACATTAGCTGAGTTGCAGACCAATGCCAAGTGGAGGGAGATTGAGCTTGAGACCCAGACGAGAGAGAATATGGAGACATAGGGGAGAGCTAGGAGGCCAATGTAGTTGTAGCCGACGACTAAGTGGTTCAAGTCTGCTGATTCAAGAGATGGAGGTCAAAAGGGCCGCATTTTCAAAAAGTGCGGAAAGATTCATGAGGGTACATGTCGCTCAGGGACTATTTGCTACATGTGTAGCAAGGATGGGCGTATGGAAAAGGATTTCCCCAAGGGATTTCAGGTTTGCTTTAATTACAACCAGACGAGCCACAAAAGGTGCGAGTGTCCTTAGCTTGCATCTAGGACATATCAGGCTCCTGGTCCTGCGACTTTACGTATTACTGACAGCCGACAGGGGGAAGATGATGACAATCCAAGGGCTCGAGGGAGAGCATTTCAGCTGATAGTAAAGGAGGCAAGAGCGGCACTGGACGTCGTGGCTGGTATGTATTTCTTATTTATTTATGTTGATTTGATATATTTATGCTTATCATATTGCTCCTGTTAGGCACTTTTCTTATGAATTATCTACCTGCTCTAATGATGTTTGACTCGGGTGTGAGTCGTTCTTTTGTGTCATCATCCTTTTTTTGTGGTTTTAGCATTAAGTGTGAGGCCTTGAATTGACCATTGAGCATTTCTATAGATGATGAACATGCGGTCTCCACTATTGACATCTATCGAGAATGTGTACTAGAGATTTTTTGTGTTAGGTATCCAATAGACCTTATCCCTATTGCGATGGGAGATATATGTGTTATTGTGGGTATGGATTGGTTGAGCCAATTTAGGGATCTGATTGATTGTGAGCGTGTAATGACCTGTCTCTGGCTTGAAGAAGAAAAAGAAGAAAGGACCAAAGAGAAGAGGTGTAGAGCAAAGATCCAAGGTCAAAATCAGAGTTCATTGAGGTATTTCTCGGAATCCTTCTGTTTTATGCTTAAAACCTCCATTAGAACATTTCTAGGGCTAGTTTGATGTATTTTCCAACCTTATAGTTGTATGGATGCCTTAATAGATCGAGATATCCCTAGATCTGTTCATTTAGGAGTTGTAGAGCCCGGATCTATTGCCTTTTTGAAGTTGCTTTGCATGAGAACCCTAGATCTAGCCTTTATTAGGCTTTTTGAGCCTTATAATCTTCATGGATGCTTATGGACACGTAAAGATAGAATCTTTACGTGTTAATCGAGCTAAGGAAGCCCATATCTGTAAGTTTTATACGCTGGATTCAAGCAGAATCGAGTTTAGAGTAGCTGCATTCATGCGACTCGGCGAGTCGGAAGAACGACTCGGCGAGTCGAGTCGTGAGTCCCCGATTTTCCCCCTTTTGAGTGATGTCGAGTGGGGACCTGTGAGTAGTAGAGTGGACTCAGTGAGTTGGAGGACAGACTCAGTGATGGAGGGACTCGACGAGTTGTTCATACAACTCGGCGAGTCCAAGACAATCTTCTTAGCTCAAGAACAACTCGTCGAGTTGTTCATATGACTCGGCGAGTCGGATGCAGATTGCCTGAGTTTTTGGATCGAAAGGGGACTCGTTGAGTCGATGCCATACTCGACGAGTAGCCACGAGTAGGGTTGAGAAGTGAGAATAGAGACTCGGCGAGTTGGCGGCCCAACTCGGTGAGTCAAGTCAACTGTAGGTTGACTTTGACTGGGAGAGTTGACTTTGACCAGGGGTAAAAGAGTCATTTTACCCCAATGCAGTGATTAGCATCTGATTGAGTGTGTTTATGGATTTGTAGCCGGGGAGATACCGGGGCAGCAGCAGATAGCTTCCAGAGCCATACACATAGCAGCCAGTTCACGAGGTGAGTTTCCTTCTAGTAGGAGCTGGACTACGGCCACAATACCGGCCCGTTTAGTTAATAGTAGTTCCGGACTTTAGTCCGATGCAGTAGTTAGAGTGCTTGATGTCTTTGTGATTCAAGCATATTTTGTGTTCTGTGTTCCGGACTTCGGTCCGATACAGTATGTGTGTTATGTTAGCAAATACGTGTTTATGTTATGCTATGTTCAGACAATTCCGGACTTCGGTCCAATGCAGTTAGTTCCGGACTCCGGTCCGATGCAGGGGACAAGGTCCCAGTCAGTTCCGCACTTCGGTCCGATGCAGTCAGTTCCGGACTTCGGTTCGATGCAGTTAGTTCCGGAATTTGGTTCGATGTAGTCAGTTCCGGACTTCGGTTCGATGCAGCTAGTTCCGGACTTCGGTCCGATGTAGTGGGCAAGGCCCAGTATGTGCTTTATTTGTTATTGTGTGGTATGTGGTAGTTTGGGGGAGCTCACTAAGCTTCGTGCTTACGGTTTCAGTTCTTGGTTTCAGGTACTTCCGCAAGTAAAGGGAAGAGCTCGGGATGATGGCATCGCACACACCACAGTTTCAGTTTTTGTCTTGGGAGTTGATTCAGTTTCTTAGATATGTTTGATACAGTTGTGGCACAGTTTTTCTCACAATATTTTAGTATGGTTTTGAGATACGCAATGCATGGTTTTATTATGTGATACTCAGTTTTATGGTTTTTGTTATATTAAAATGAAATTTTCGGGTCGTATTTTTGGGTAGTTACAGAGCGGAAAATGGTAACGGTTCGAGACCCAAGTGGATGAGTGATTACCATCTACGGTGAGGGCACTAGGGCTAGATCGGCTTTCTATTCTGTCGCCAGCTGAGAAAGTGTCTACAACATGGGTGCATGGGTTATTTGGCATACGTGGTTGATACTCAGTTTGATGAGAAGAGATCGTGTTCTATCTCTAATTTCCCAATCGTGCGTGATTTCCCTGATGTTTTTCTGGAGGAATTGTTAGGTGTGCCTCCCACGAGGCAGGTGGAGTTCCATGTTGATATGATCCCTGGCGCGGCGTCGATCGCCAAGGCATCTTATCGCCTTGAACCACTATAAATGCAGGAGTTGTCCTCTCAACTTCAAGAGCTGTTAGGAAATAAATTTATATGGCAGTTCAGTTTGCCGTGGGGAGAATCGGTCCTTTTTGTCATGAATAAGGATGGTTCACAGCGGATGTGTATTGACTATTGGGAGTTGAACAAGTTGACGGTGAAGAACCGTTATCCGTTATCAAGGATTGATGATCTTTTCGATTAGTTGCAGGGGGAAACTTGGTTTTTCAAGATCGATGTGGGGTCTGGTTACCATCAGATGAGGGTACTGATGGGTATTATGCAAAACATATAATTCATATGTGTGCATGCAACCCTAATACTTGATCTATGTTTTCTCTAATTGAACATGTGTGCATGCAACCCTAATACTTGATCTATGTTTTCTATAATTGAACATACAACTTTGAGCAACAAAATAGAACCCTAGAACACCTATAATATTTTCAAAAATATCGAATAGGGTTAGGAGAAACATACCTTGATTGCTATTTAGTAATACCAATGAAAGATCCTTGTGTTGTTGAAGCCTTGAGAGCAAACGCCACAAATATCGCGCCTCTAGTGGTTCACACCCAACACTAGAAAAGGAAGAAGATTGAGTGAGAGGAGGGAGGCTCAAAAATTCGTCTATCTCTTCAAAATAATGAGTGACCGAAAATTCTAGGGTTGTAGTTCTATTTATAGTGCAGTCAGGAAACTGTAAATAAGCTGAAATCCAAGATCAACTTAAACCGGGTAATTATCCACCTTCCTGTTTATCCACCAAGGATTATTCTAGAAACCCTTGGGCTTCAAGAAACTGTCCATCCCTTATGGAGAGTTCTAGAATGCCTCTTGTTCAACTATTAAACAATTACACTTCAGTCCCTGCACTTTTAGTTGATTCATTTAATCCCAAAATTAATTCCAATTAATTTTTGATTAAATATTAATTAAATATTACTAATTCTAATTAATATATTATTCTCATAATATATTAACAAATTATTTATTTCAATTTATTAATCAAATAATAAATCAACCCCTCTATCCAAAAATCATCATGTCAGTTGCTAGTCTTGAGGGCAACCCAAAAGGATTGTGCTACTATCAATTCAAGTATATACCAATTATAGTTATGGGCTTAGACACCTAATCCAATAGTCTTCCACTTGGATAAATCTAATAATTATAACTGCCAGTATATTTTTCTAAACCGATCAACAAATTGTAGCTCTCAAAAGTTGTTGTCGAACTCTTACCTAGTCAGTTACGTGTCCTAATATAAGTGGTCATATAATCATTCGTTATGCAAGATATCATGCAGAAAATGACGTGGAACTGAATCAATCTCATTGTCCAATACTTTGTTTCCTGATTTCTAGTTTGTAATGATAAAGAACTACTAATCGAACACATCAATTTAGTCCTGGTCGGGCTCGACACATAAGTCAACACCAAATCATCGAGGGGCCCAAAGATATCGCTTTTTGCTGCTAAGGTAAAAAGGAACAAATAAACTTTGATTTATATGCTTGCACTATTTACTCATTAAATCATGCACAACAATACATTTTATAACATCAAGTTACTGATGTGTTTACATATTATCAATTCATAACTGTTTCATAAACAACAACTTATATATCTCTGTTTAAAGATTATAAGATATTATCATCTCAGAATTACTTGTGATAAATTCCATGAAGTAATTCTCTGAGCATGGGTTAATCCAATACTTAAATCTCCATTTTAAAGTACTCATAAATACTGCAACAACACTATTGCCATGTCCAAAACTCTTTACACAATCCACAATCCAATTCATGACAGTCTTGATTCACTACTTACTTCCAAAAGTATGATCGACTGTGAATGTTTGAACAATCTTATTATTCAAGAAATAAACCATGCAAAAGAAAACACAAAATAAAAAAAAAGAGACAGAAGGTAATAATCCAACTCATAAATAAATCTCGATTATTTAATCACCAAAAGTTAATTACATTTATTTCGTTACAAGTTTCAAAACTAACTATCTAACTACTAAAACTAATATCATCCTTCAGACCAATGCTCCTAGCATGCTGAACGTGCTTAACCCAACTCAGACCCATTGTGAGGGGATCTGTAGAATTCTCTTTTGAAGATACCCTCTTCATGATGAGGTGACCTTCTTCTACTCTATGTCAGATAAAATGGTATTTTCTATCGATATGCCTTGATCTGTCATGATTTCTTGGTTCCTTTGTTAAGGCAACCACCCCTTCATTATCATAGAAAATATCCATTGGCTCCTTGATGGTTGGAACAACTCCAAGGTATCCAGTGAAGTTCTTCAACCAAATAGCCTCCTTTGATGCTTCTCTTGCCGCGATGTACTCTGATTCACAAGTAGAATCAGCCACCATCTCCTGTTTGGAACTTTTCCAGGTTACCGCTCCTCCATTTAAGGTAAACACCCAACCAGATTGAGAACAAAAGTTGTCTCTGTCTATTTGAAAGTTGGTGTCATTATACCCAATTACTCTTAATTTATCACTACCACCAAGCACAAGGACTCAGTCCTTATTTATTCGCAAATACTTAAGAATATCCTCAACTACTATCTAGTGAGCTCTACCTGGATTTCCCTGATAACGACTAACCATGCTCAAAGAAAAAGCCACACCATGGCGATTACATGGAATAACATACATGATAGATCCAATGCCGGAAGCATATGGAACTCTACTCATTTCTGCTATCTCTGCATCGGTACTCGGGCTCTGAGTCTTACTCATTACTCTGTAAAGGCAGTTCTCCTTTCTTGGAAACCTCCATACTAAAACGTTTTAGCACCTTTTCCAAGTAAGTACTTTGACTAAGTCCAATTAGTCTTTTACTCATGTATCTCAAAATCTTTATCCCTAGAATATAAGCATCCTCTCCCAGATCCTTCATAGCGAAACACTTCCCAAGCCAAGACTTAAATTGTTTCAAAGTTGAAATGTTGTTTCCTATAAGGAGTATGTCATCAACACACAACACTAGAAAGGTCACAATACTCCAACTAGCTTTCACATATACACAAGATTCATCATCACTTCTAGGGAATCCAAACTCCTTAACCTTTTCATCAAAGCAAGGATTCCATCTGTGAGAAGCTTGTTTCAATTCATAGATTGATTTATCAACCTTAGACACTCTATTCGTATACTTTGCATCCACAAAATCCTCTGGCTAACTCATGCAAACATCCTCAACCAACTTCCCATTAAGGAAAGCGGTTTTGACATCCATCTGCCAAATTTCGTAGCCATGAAATGCGGCAATGGCTAGCATTACCCTAATAGATTTTATCCTAGCTACTGATGAGAAGGTCTCATCATAGTCAACCCATGGGGTTTGAGTACAGCCCTTCGCAACCAGTCGAGCCTTGAAAGTGTGTACATTTCCATCCATGTCAGTCTTCTTCTTGAAGATCCATTTGCACCCAACTGTCTTACGACCTGGCACATTGTCAACCAAGTTCCAAACTTGGTTGTTATACATGGACTTGATCTCACTTTCCATTGCCTCTTTCCACTTGGCTGACTTAGGGCTTGTCATTGCATCCTTATAGTTATCTGGTTCATCCAAATTTACAAGTGTACTATCATTGATAAATTTATCACCATCTGTACTGATTTGGAAACCATATAACTCAGGTTGCATTTTGATTCTAGTGGAACGCCTAAGGAGGTAATGATTTGTCAATTGGTTCAACTGGAATCTCTTCCTCGGGTTGAGCCCTAGCATTTTTAGAGGTTCCTTCCTCAATTGACTCTTGAATTTCATCAAGATCAATTGTACTCCCATTGTTCTCTTTGCATATGAGCTCTCTCTCTCTCTCTCTCTCTCTCCCTATCGAAAGACTCCCCTTCATGCTACAAAGACCACATTCTCACTAGGTCTGTAGAACAAATATCCAAAGGACTTATGTGGATAGCCGATGAAAATACATCTCTCACTTTGAGGTTCAATCTATTTGTGAGTCTCTCGTCTAACGAGAGCTTCACAAACCCAAACCTTGATATGTGCTAACGAAGGAACTTTCCCTGTCCACATCTCTTGAGGTGTTTTGGCAACCTTCTTTGTTGGGACAAGATTAAGAATGTGTGCATCAGTCTCTAAGGCATACCCCCAGAAAGATATTGGAAGTGAAACTCGACTCATCATGGAATGAACCATGTCCAACAAGGTCCGATTACGCCTCTGAACCACACCATTAAGTTGTGGTGTCTTAGGAGATGTCAATTGCAAAACTATTCCACATTCCTTGAGGTAGTCGTGGAACTTGATACTAAGATACTCACCGTCTCTATCGAATCTAAGCATCTTTATCTTCCTGCCCAATTGATTCATATGTTTAAACTCTTTTAACTTTTCAAAAGTTTTCGACTTATACTTGATCAAGTACATATAGCCATATCTACTATAACCATCAGTAAAAGTCACACAGAATCAATTTGCATCCCTTGGGGTGGATCTGAAGGGCCCACACACATCTATATGTATGAGATCCAACAATTCTTCACCTCTTTCACAAGAACCACTGAAAGGTGATTTTGTCATATTTCTCAGTAAACAAGACTCGCATGTATCATTTGACCTTAAGTCAAATGATTACAACACTCCATCCTTTTGGATTTGAGCCATGCATTTCTTGTTAAAGTATCCAAGACAACAATGCCACAAGCACTCTTTGTCTATACCATTAGAAGAATCAATTTAAAAATCATTATTTCCTAAATCGTCTACAATCATCACATTTTCATACACACCATCACAAGGTAAAGCTTCAAAATAAAAAACACCATTTTTATAAGCGGAAATAGAACCATTCTCATCATTTAAAGAATATCTAAAACCTTGTTTAAATAAAGCATGAAATGAAATGATGTTTCGTGTCATCTCTGATGAGTAACAACAATTTATTAAATCTAAATCGAACCTGCTACTAAGAACTAAGCTATAAACTCCAATCTTGGTGAAAGGTGAAGATCGCCTATTCCCCATGATCAAATTCATCCTTCCCTTCTTCACATCCTCACCTCTTCTTAGCCCCTGCAAATCATAACAAATGTGAAATCCACATCATGTATCAATGACACAAGAACTAGAATGTGATGAGGTATGAGGTATTAGATAAGATAGTGTAAATACCTATCGAGGTTGGCTTCACCTTTCCATCCTTGATGTCCTACAAGTATTTCGGGCAGCTATGCTTCCAATTCCCCTTGTCATTGCAATATAAGCAAGTGGCATCCTTAGGATAAAAAACAGGGGGAACATCAGAACTGGATTTTCCTTTGGGTCCCATACTTGATGACTCATCTTGGTACTTTCCTATCCAGTTTTGCTTTGGAGGACCTTTCCTCTTCTTCCTTTTACCTTGCCCTATGGCCAGAACTGGTGCACTAGTAGGAGTGGAGGCAATACCTTTTCCATTCATTCCCGCTTCAAAAGTTTTGAGGAAGTTGTGTAATTGAGACAAAGTAGTTTCGTTGTTGTTTAAATGATTGGTCAATATGAACTGACCAAAACAACTTGGTAAATATTTCAGCACTATGTTGATTCCCAACTCTTCATCAAAATTCACGTTGAGCTTGATTAGCATGTCCATGTATCGTTGCATTCCATGAACGTGGCTACTAACAAACTCACCCTCCTTCATCTTGCGTATCCATCCGTTGTAATTAATTGCACCTTCGAGCAGATGTTCAACAGTGAGAAGTTGTTGTTGTTGGAGGAGGAGGAGGAGGAACCAGAAGCATCGGTTGGAGTAGACATCTTGTTAGGGTGAAAATTTCTCCTTGGATGTGGCTTACCCTCTTGTATCTGTAAATGGCTTGAGTCTTTCCTATCATTAGGAATTGAGTGATTCCCATTATGTAAGACCCATTTCTGAGTGTTATTTTAGTGAGAGAAATAACAAACCCACTTGTACTCTTACTATTCTAATGGAGCTTAAATGTGATTATTTACTCTTGGTGGTCTTGATATTTGTATGATTCACTATATCTCTACAATTCCTCATATGTCATCATAATTAGGACCACTACACGTCTGAAAGAGAAGAAAGATAGTTTTGGTTAGATAAGAATAATCCTTAATATGACACCAAAATGAAATATCAAGGCTAGGATCCAACTAAATAATTCACAACTTAGAAAAGGGACGTCGTAATCTAATTATGAATTATATAAAGGTAGGTATATGACGATTTACCAATTTCACCATCAATAAACGAAATTTTAACGAATTTGGTTTTTTAATGAAATTCCTAGATCTTTTGGAAATCATTGAACTTTTTAGTGGCATATTTAATCTCGATTATGTCCATTTGTGAGTGGGATACCAGGGATCACAAACAAGATGTGAATAACCATGCAAATTAACTTGGTGCTCTCGATATTATTTATCATCTCATTTTAATGTGACGGTTAGCCACACACGCTCCATTAATCAATGGTAATTTTCAAGACACCCGTTGCACTCTTTATTTGTCCCTATTATTGTGTCGGTTAACCACACGCGCTCCACTAATGACTCATAAAGTGCAATGTATAGTTTCATGGGTTAGCATACAAGTTCACATTTTTTCCTAAAGTAAGTAAGATTAGGAACTAAAAAAAAAGTTTAGTTACTTTATAATTTATTATATTTATTAATGAAGATTAGGTTGTTGTAAAGACCATAAAATTTCAACCAATTTTAACTTTTCAAAAACAACCCATTTTTATAATGTTATTACAAAAAGCTTTTCAATACAATTATTATCAGAGTCTTCCCAGAACCACATCATAAAACATAATCATGAGGAGCGGTACGATCACGCCTTTGCCTTGCCACGGTCTCCTGAAGAACCAGAAAAACATTAAACCACAACTGTAAGCCCGAAAGCTTAGTGAGACACCCCCAAAATACCAACCACATATACCATACACGCATAACATGCCATATCATATCAGAACACAGAACAGCCATGCACTTCAGGTCTACTGTGTGACTGGTCCGCCGCACCAGCCAACAATCCACCTGGTCCACCCTCCGAGTCTAGCCATATACATCGAGTCTACAGTGTGATTGGTCCGCCTGCAGCGGGCATTCAATCCACCTGGTCCACTCCCTGAGTCTACAGTATGACTGGTCCGCCCGCACCGGGCCTTCAGTCGGTCTGGTCCACTCTCCGAGCCTCGGCACGTTTGCTCCGCCCTCTTAGGGCCTGCAGCCTATCCGGACCGCTCGTTGGGCCTTCAGGACAACCGGTCCGCCCTAGGTATGTTGGCCTACACCACAAAGCAGGACACGCCTCAACCCAACTCCAGTCCAACAACCATGTGCACATAAACATTCAATCATATAACAATTCACATTCAACCAAGTAGATCTAGCAGATCACATAACATATCATCATCCTAACCAGGATACCGACCTAACCGGTCACTAGCATAGCATCATCCTATATACCAGGATACCGACCTTAACCAGGTCTCTAACATAAACCATCCTAACTACCAGGATGTAAACATAGCAAAGCAATAACATAACAATGATACCTGGATCTCAATCCAATAAAGGGGCTGGCCTTAGTGCCTTAGACCCTGTTGATATAGTGAGGATAACTCACCTCGCAACTGTCGAACTCTGAACTGAAGAAGCAGATTCCCGAATCACCGCCTCACCGAAAATCCCGAACTATCCGAAGCAACAAAACAATCATTAGACCAAGCATAATATCCTTCCAAGGGTAAATTGACCAATTTACCCTTAACTCAATCCGGCCCATGACTAAGGCCCACAATCAAAATATTAAAGGCCTAACACTAAATAAGCTCTCAAGCCCACTAATGGCCCAAAGACCAAAAGTCCGAAGCAAAGCCCAATATTGGCCCAATTTACTAAATTGGGCCCACCTCACCAAATGGGCCTAGATCCAAGGTCCATAATGATTACTGAGTCCACAATACTCCATCCATAATGTCCAGACACGACCCAAAATCCAGCAGCCCAATAACAGCCCAATCCCTAAGGCCCAAAATGAAAACCCAACAGAGGGAGTACGCTGGGCGTACCCTCCTTGGTACGTTGGGCGTGCAACGCTGATCGCGAAATGGAAACGGGACACAGACCCACTACGCTGGGCGTACCCTCAGTTACGCCGGACGTAACTCCTCTGAACTACAACTCCTCATAAGATCTTAATGGCTTTAGCTCTTAAGTCCAAACTTCAGATCCATAGACCAATTATGCCTAGGATTCATAAAGTCTCAAACTTTATTACTTGGGACGTCCATAAAGCTCTTAATCCAAGGTCTTAATCCATTAAGACCTATCTACAACACAAGAGAGACAACCAAAGCCCTTGGGACCTCATTTTTCTTACTCAAGACCTCTCTTAGGGTCTAAAAGGACAACTAATCTCAACCAACTCGAAACATGCATCAAGATGAGGTTTTTGGGACAAGAATGATGTCAAAACTTCACAACACATAGATCTACACAATATGATTGCCAAGCTAGAGACTTTTTACCTGAAAAGGGCTCCAGAAGATGATGTTATTCCAGATCTAAAAGGTCCAACTTCCCAAGTCCTTCTTTGACAACTCCCTCCTTTCCTCTTCCAAGCTTAAACTTCCAAAATGAGCTTCCCAAGGTCAAGATCTCACAAAAAGGGAGGGAGAGGCGTTCTAGGGTTTCGCTAAGGTTGGGGAGACTGATAATGAGGCTAGGGTTTGAGCCATTATGTTCCTTATATAGTGGCTCACCCTCAAATTAGGGTTTAAAGACCCTGGACATACGCTGGGCGTACATCCAGTACGTTGGGCGTACGCCCCCACAGACCCGCGTTCATTCACCCAAATACATTGGGCGTAACCCAGCCTACGTTGGGCGTATTCAGCATGTCCCATTCTCATACTTGGCCTTCCTTATCAACTTTTCCATTAAGGGTTATAATCGAAAATATCTTCGAAACGCCGTAACTCCTCTGTTCTAAACCCGTTCCTGATGAACTCTATATCCACATCAAGGACCGAAACGCCCTTACTCTTGCTCTCGGGAACCCATACATAGATATTTCAAGAACGGGGCATTACAATTCTCCCCCACTTAAATTAGGCTTCGTCCTCGAAGCCTGCGGCAGCTCAACTCCAGAACTACTCCCGCAATGCACCACCTGGCATTAACCAGACCAGGTTCCTCAATACACAACCACCGAAACCCAAAACACAACTTTCCCTTTCTTGCGGTGTTCTGACCACCGCTTCAAGCCGGCCACCAGCCTCATCCTCTGAGAACCACACTTATCAACTGAGTACCACTCCATGATACATCACTCGCTCCAAAACACAACAATCGCTCAACTCATACGAGCAAAAAAAATTCATGAACCACCGGAATCCTCGGTCTGAGCCCAACGTTATCCACTCCATGCTGACAGGATGACACATCCTTCAGCCTCAGAGCAACTCCCATGAGTTCTCCACCGCAATCTCATACCCACGCTGAACTGGCTCTAGCATCTTCGGGTTGGGAAAACCCGATACACTGACGACACCTCAAAACATCCCCCAAGGTGAATTTCCACCACATAAATCAAAATCAGACTGGAAATCCAAGATTCCATCCCTGCATTCCTTCCGAGCCACATCAAACATCCAACCCAGATGTGATTCCATACCACAGCCGCAGACACACTGCTCATCAACCATGATTGGAACACCCCAATCATAACTCTACACTACTGCTTTCACTTCCGTGAGCTAACACTCCCTCTCGGAGCTACATTCCTTTCCTTTCCCTTACCAAGGAAATCCACTTGGCTGCCTTGACACTACCACAAATGCCACGGTGCTCACTCAATACTACACCATTCTCTTATAGCATAACCGCTATCCTATGCACCACACATGCTCTGGATCCGCTCGCAAGGACTCTCAAGTCCATGCTCTACATTCCACCCACCATGATCAATACCCGGGGCCAGACCTTCTAACGCTAACACATCGCGACATACTCAATCCATTTCCTCGTACCGATCTAACGACACATGAAGAGTCTTAAGCATGACTAGACCGCCTTACCAGGCCTTCAGTCAATCTGGACCACTCTCAGAACCTTCAGCAGATCTGGACCGCCCTCCAGGGCCTTCAGCCTGGCTGGACCGTTCTCCGAGCCTTTGGCCTGACTGGTATGCCTACCGGCCTTCAGTCTATCCGGACCGCTCAACTAGCATTCATCATTCCGAGTTATCCCTCCGGGAAACTCTCCCATGCATACGGTTCTTGCCCTCTAGGGGTTCCGAACTCTATCTCCATCCTACATACTCATTCCCGGCCCGATCCCAGGCCTTCCACAACCAATCACCCTAGGTTTGTATCCTGCACCGCACGCCTGCCACTTACTCATACCAGCCTATGCTCTTGGCTGACAGAAACACTGCTGAATCCCAAGCAGCTAAACAACCTCTCGTGCTCATCGATCTTCTGGAGAATTCTCCAATTCTCCCCCACTTAGAGCACTGACTATCAACCACCGGTCTCCATCACCGACCTCCTTCAACAACCCTACACAACACAAACACTTACATGCAAACTGATTCCCACTAGAACGAGCAACCTTCACAAAATCACATATCAACACTGATCATCCCGGGCTCGAAGAAACTCGATCTTCAGCTAACCACTCCTCAGACTGCAGATGCTACCCGACATTCAGATCAAACGCCATATTTCCACTAATAACCCTCATTAATGATAACCAACGAAATTTCCAACACTAAACCCATAACCATACCATAACCCTCAATCAACGAATACAATACCGAAAACCACACAATAAGACTAGCAGATAAACAATACTCCATAATAATCACAAGATAACAAGACATCAAGAAAGAAACATACCCGCAGCTGCATCCGGCACTGCTCTGACCTCCTCTGCTGTAAGCTGTAAAGCACGACCCTGAGCCCTTGGGGGCTCCGCTCCACCCTGACCTCCACCCGTGATCCTCAATGTGGCTGGTGTTGGAGCCTGCACCGGTCCTGCAGTAAGCTCTGGACAATTGACCCTCAAGTGTCCAACCTGATGGCACCTCAAGTCCCAAACTGGGGATGTCTGCCGACAATCCCTTGCATAGTGCCCCTCCTTTTCGCACTTGCGGCATGCACCACCGGACCTACAAACACTGGTGTGACTCCTTCCACACTTTCCACAAGTGTGGCTACTCTGATCTCCCACTCTAGAATCAACGGTCTTGGACCGTTTCGGTGCCGTTTGCGACTGCACCGGAGCCTACCTCAACTCTCGCAACTGCAACTCAATCTCCAACTCACACCGCCTGGCGGCCTCCTGCAACTCCAACAAGGTCTCGCACCTCTGCATAGACACAAACTGCCTGATATCCCTCTTGAGCATACTCAGATATCGGGACATATGAGCCTGCTCTGAAGCGAACTCAGGGCAAAACATCACCCTCTCAGTGAACATCCTGGTGATCTCTGTCACCGACTCCGAATCCTGCTTCAGCTCAAGGAACTCCTGATCCAATCTCTCCCTCTCAACCCGCGGAACATAACGAGTGTTGAGCATCTCCCGGAACTGATCCCATGAAACCGCAACTCTCTGCGCATCCGAATATGACCCCGTGGTCAATCTCCACCAATCCTTCGCCCCGAGCCTCAACAGGTTCAGAGCACACCTCACCCTCTGATCAGCAGGGCATGAACACATGAAGAAACACCCCTCCACGTCCGACAACCATCTCATAGCAACAATCGGGTCTTGCACCCCATTGAAGGTAGGAGGCTTCGTATTATCGAAGTCCCGATATTGAAAACCTCGACCAGCTCCTCCCCCTACCGCTGCTACATCCGTTGTAGCCGCCGCGGCAGCCGTCTCTGTGAGGGCCACATAGCGCTCAACAAAATACTCAATCATAGCAGTCTTGATCGACCTGAACAGTTCCAGCAACTCGGCCCGGAACAACGCAGCAACCTCATCATGCAGGATCTCGCGAATCCTGGCGTCCGACTCGCCTGTGCTCATCTGACTAATAACCTCAGGCGGTACCGACCCGCCCTGACCTCCCTCTCCTGCTCCCGATCCTGACCCGGATCCGCTCCCAGCGTGCCTTGTGACCACCATACTGAAAAACACCACGAGATCTCAGATATTTCCCACTATCCTGGGAACCAACTCCCAATCCAACGCTAGAGGTCATGGTTTCTTTGATACGCGTATGGGTCCTGTGCTTTCAGTAGTATGGGCCCATACTACCTTCCACACCTACCCATGTTTGTATCAAGTATACCACAACACCCTAGTGAAAAACATACATAACAAGCGCTCAACCCTCACTCCTAGAGGAACACAGAAAATCTCCCACAGAGGAACCCTAGGCTAGCATGCATCAAAAATCAGGCAACATTATCATGAAATCCTGAAGATCTCTAGCCTAGTACTAGCTTGCTGTTCAATCAAAGCTCAAAAACACATATCATGTATGGTATTTTGGGGTTACTTACTGGCTCCGGATGATCGTAACTCTGCGTCCTCCTTCTACTCATTTTGAAAACCATTTTAAATTCTCTTTTTACAAACTCTCCCTGATTTGAGACTGGATTCACACGAATGTTCCTCCAATTCACTCAAACCAAGGCTCTGATACCAACTTGTAACGACCATAAAATTTCAACCAATTTTAACTTTTCAAAAACAACCCATTTTTATAATGTTATTACAAAAAGCTTTTCAATAAAATTATTATCCGAGTCTTCCCAGAACCACATCATAAAACATAATCATGAGGAGCGGTACGATCACGCCTTTTCCTTGCCACGGTCTCCTGAAGAACCTGAAAAACATTAAACCACAACTGTAAGCCCGAAAGCTTAGTGAGATACCCCCAAAATACCAACCACATATACTATACACACATAACATGCCATATCATATCAGAACACAAAACAGCCATGCACTTCGGGTCTAATGTGTGACTGGTCCGCCGCACCGACCAACAGTCCACCTGGTCCACCCTCCGAGTCTAACCATATACATCGAGTCTATAGTGTGATTGGTCCGCCCGCACCGGGCCTTCAATCCACCTGGTCCACTCTCTAAGTCTACAGTATGACTGGTCCGCCCGCACCAGGCCTTCAGTCAGTCTGGTCCACTATCCGAGCCTCGGCACGTCTGGTCCGCCCTCTTGGGGCCTGCAACCTATCCAGACCGCTCGCTGGGCCCTCGGGACAACCGGTCCGCCCTGGGTATGTTGGCCTACACCACAAAGCAGGACCCGCCTCAACCCAACTCCAATCCAACAACCATGTGCACATAAACATTCAATCATATAACAATTCACATTCAACCAAGTAGATCTAGCAGATCACATCATCACATAACATATCATCATCCTAACCAGGATACCGACCTAACCGGTCACTAGCATAGCATCATCCTATATACCAGGATACCGACCTTAACCAGGTCTCTAACATAAACTGTCCTAACTACCAGGATGCAAACATAGCAAAGCAATAACATAACAACGATACCCGGATCTCAATCCGATAAAGGGGCCGACCTTGGTGCCTTAGACCCTGTTGATATAGTGAGGATAACTCACCTCGCAACTGCCGAACTCTGAACTGAAGAAGCAGATTCCCGAATCACCGCCTCACCGAAAATCCCGAACTATCCGAAGCAACAAAACAATCATTAGACCAAGCACAATATCCTTCCAAGGGTAAATTGACCAATTTACCCTTAACTCAATCCGGCCCATGACTAAGGCCCGCAATCAAAATATGAAAGGCCCAACATTAGATAAGCTCTCAAGCCCACGAATGGCCCAAAGACCAAAAGTCCGAAGCAAAGCCCAATATTGGCCCAATTTACTAAATTGGGCCCACCTCACCAAATGGGCCTAGATCCAAGGTCCATAATAATTAGTGAGTCCACAATACTCCATCCATAATGTCTAGACATGGCCCAAAATCTAGTAGCCCAATAACAACCCAATCCCTAAGGCCCAAAATGAAAACCCAACAGAGGGAGTACGCTAGGCGTACCCTCCTTGGTACGCTGGGCGTACATCGCTAATCACGAAATGGAAACGGGACACAGACCCACTACGCTGGGCGTACTCTCAGTTACACCGGGCGTAACTCCTCTGAACTACAACTCCTCATAAGATCTTAATGGCTTTAGCTATTAAGTCCAAACTTCAGATCCATAGACCAATTATGCCTAGGATTCATAAAGTCTCAAACTTTATTACTTAGGACGTCCATAAAGCTCTTAATCCAAGGTCTTAATCCATTAAGACCTATCTACAACACATTAGAGACAACCAAAGCCCTTGGGACCTCATTTTTCTTACTCAAGACCTCTCTTAGGGTCTAAAAGGACAGCTAATCTCAACCAACTCGAAACATGCATCAAGATGAGGTTTTTGGGACAAGAATGATGTCAAAACTTCACAACACATAGATCTACACAATATGATTGCCAAGCTAGAGACTTTTTACCTAAAAAGGGCTCCAAAAGATGATGTTATTCTAGATCTAAAAGCTCCAACTTCCCAAGTCCTTCTTTGACAACTCCCTCCTTTCCTCTTCCAAGCTTAAACTTCCAAAATGAGCTTCCCAAGGTCAAGGTCTCACAAAAAGGGAGGGAGAGGCGTTCTAGGGTTTCTCTGAGGTTGGGGAGACTGATAATGAGGCTAGGGTTTGAGCCATTATGTTCCTTATATAGTGGCTCACCCTCAAATTAGGGTTTAAAGACCCTAGACGTATGCTGGGCGTACACCCCCTCAGACTTGCGTTCATTCACCCAAATACGCTGGGCGTAACCCAGCCTACGCTGGGCGTACTCAGCGTGTCCCATTCTCATACTTGGCCTTCCTTATCAACTTTTCCATTAAGGGCTATAATCGACAATATCTTCGAAACGCCGTAACTCCTCTATTCTAAACCCGTTCCCGATGAACTCTATATCCGCATCAAGGAACGAAACGCCCTTACTCTTGCTCTTAGGAACCCATACATAGATATTTCAAGAATGGGACATTATAGTTATCCTATCAAACCCGTTCGGCTAACGACCCTCCACCAATCAAGGAAGCAGTGGGTGAGAGTGGACACCCATTCAACCGCCATTTTATAGGCAATTTCCTTATATCCCCTTATAGATCGGCTTCGTGAATGAGGCATACTAGTGGTTCGACTGACTCGTCTTATACATATAGTAATATTAATCTTTTAATGTTACATATATTATAAGGTGCATTTTAAACTTTTGAAAATACGAAGGTTATATTTTAAAATTTCAAAATTAATATACAAATAATTTAAATAAAAAATAAACCAATCATGAATTCAAGATAAGGATATCAAATTACTTAAAACATATTCAGTTTTATACAACTAAAACATTATTTAAGGTTAATTATCCTAGTCAATTCATGATATAACAATAAAACTGAATTGTATGGATCTAACAGCACACCACGTCGTGGTAGAACAAAATGCCAGGTCACCACGTCGTGGAAAAGATCACCACATCGTGGTGTCGAAACAAAATGACAATTATTGTTTGCTTCTCAGTTCAACGATTGTATCAATTCAATAGAAAACTAAACCTACGTCACCACCGATGGGTATTATGCAAAACATATAATTCCTATGTATGCATGCAACCCTAATACTTGATCTATGTTTTCTCTAATTGAACATACAACTTTGAACAACAAAATAGAAACCCAAGAACACCTAGCATATTTTCGAAAATATAAAATAGGATTACGATAAACATACCTTGATTGTTATTTAGTAATAATAGTGAAAGATCCTTATGTTGTTGAAGCCTTGAGAGCAAGCTCCACAAATGTCGCGCCTCTAATGGTTCACACCCAACACTAGAAAAGGAAGAAGATTGAGAGAGAGGAGAGAGGCTTAAAAATTCGGCTATGCCTTCAAAAGAATGAGTGGCCGAAATTCTAGGGTTGTAGTTCTATTTATAGTGCAGTCAGGAAACCGTATATAAGCCCAAATCCAAGATCAACTTAAACTGGGTAATTATCCACCATCCTGATTATCCACCAGGGATTATTCTAGAAACCATTAGGCTTCAAGAAACTCTCCATCCCTTATGGAGAGTTCTAGAATGCCTCTATTTCAACTATTGAGCAATTACACTTTAGTCTTTGTACTTTTAATTAATTCATTTAATCCCAAAACTATTTCCAATTGACTTCTGATTAAATATTAATTAAATATTACTATTTCTAGTTAATATATTATTCTCCTAATATATTAATAAATTATTTATTTCAATTTATTAATCAAATAATAAATCAACCTCTTTCTCCAAAAATCATCTCGTCAGCCGCTAGTCTTGAGGGCAACCCAAAAGGACTGTGCTACTATCAAGTCAAGTGTATACCAACTATAGTTATGGGCTTAAAAACCTAATCCAATAGGTACGAGAGGGGGATATTCAAAAGCCGACTTTCCAAACTCATTATGGGCATTACGAGTTCGTGGTGATGCCTTTTTAACTCACCAATGCACTGACAACGTTCCTGGATCTCATGAACCGGGTGTGTAGACCTATGTTGGACCGGTTAGTGATTGTCTTCATCGATGATATCTTGGTCTATTCGAAGACCAGAGAACATCATGATGAGCATCTACATGAGATTCTTGGGGTTCTACGGGCAGAGAGGTTATATGCCAAGTTCTCCAAATGTGACTTTTGGTTACATGAGATTTAGTTTTTGGTATACCTCGTCAATCAGAACGGTATCTTGGTTGATCCAGCCAAAATTAAGGTTGTTATATTGTCGGAGATTCTGAAGTCTCCATCTAAGATTTGGATTTTCCTTGGTTTAGCGGGATATTATCGAAGATTCATTGGAGACTACTCCAAGACTGCAGCTCCTCTCACTAAGTTGATGAGGAAGGATGTTCTGTTTAGTTAAGGGTCTGAGCAACAAGCATCATTTGAGACTCTTTTCCAGAGACTTTGTGAGGCGCCACAGCTTATCCTCCTTAAGGGAGTTGAGGATTTTGTGGTTTATTGTGATGCATCCATCTTGGGATTGGGTGTTGTTGTGATGCAGAGGGCACATGTAATTGCATATGCTTCAAGGAAGTTGAAGCCTCATGAGGCGAAGCATTCCACTCATGATCTTGAGTTGGGGGCGATGGTTTTCACCCTAAAGATTTGGCACCATTATCTTTATGGGCTTCGATATACTATCTACACGGACCATAAGAGTCTGCGATATCTTATGGACCAACCTAATTTGAACATGAGACAGAGAAGGTGTCTCGATGTAGTAAAATATTAGATTGCAAGATTTATATCACCCGGGCACAGCCAATGTGGTGGTCGATGCTCTGAGTTGGAGGATAGACAGTACCCTGATTCGAGATTTGTGTTTGCGGATGACCGTGGTGACTCCAGTCTAAGAGATGATCATATATGCGCAGTCGGAGGCTATCAAGGAGGAGAATTGGAAGAGCGAGAGGGGTGGTTGTTCAGGTTTTAGCCTTCGATATTGATAGCAAGGGGTTATTAACACTACATGGTTGGGTTTGGGTGCCCTATGTTGGTGGGGATCGACAGGTGTTGATGGATGAGGCCCAAAAATCCAGATTTTTCATTCATCTGGGGCTATAAATATGTATCATGACCTAATACATGGCTATTGGTAGCTATGTATGAAGAGGGATGTGGCGTGGTTCGTGGAGTGGTGCTTGATCTGTCGGAAGGTCAAGGACAAACATCAAAGCCCTCATGACAAGCTGCAACCCTTGTAGGTACCACTATGGAAGTGGGAGCAGATTTTGATGGATTTCATTACAACGTTTTTGAATACTGTGAAGGCTTTTGATTCCATCGGGGTGATAGTTGAGCGTTTGACAAAGAGCACCCACTTTCTAGCCATATGTGAGAACTTTTCTATCGAGAAATTGGCCAAGATTTATGTTCGGGAGGTGGTAGCTTGCCATCGGGTACCAAATTCTATTGTGTCGGACTGGGATGTTTGTTTTACTTCCATATTTTGGAAGAGGTTTCATGAGGAGTTGGGTACCTGATTGCACTTCAATACTGCATACCATCTGCAGACAGGCAAGCAGAACGAACGAACTATTTAGACACTATAGGATATGTTGAGAGCATGCATTATTGATTTTGGTGGGAGTTGGGACTGCTACCTTTCGTTGGCTGAGTTTTCTTATAATAACAACCATCATGCCAGTATTGGTATACCTCCCTTCTATTTTCTTTATGGGAGGAAGTGTCGGACTCCCATTTGTTGGGGTGAGGTCAGGCAGAGGGTCATGGGGAGCACTGAGATAGTGATCAAGATGACAAAACTTACCCAACAGGTCAGAAAAAGGTTTCTGACAACTCAGAGCCGCCAGAAGAGTTATACGGACTGGTGACGTTCTGAGTTAGAGTTTCAGGTAGAGGACTTGGTACTCTTGAATGTATTGCCTTGGAAAGGAGTTATCTGATTCAGGAAGCAGGATAACCGGACCCCAAGTTCATTGGTCTTTTCAGGGTAGTAGCTAGAGTGGGCAAGGTAGCCTACTGATTGGATTTTCCAGAGGAGTTGAGTCAAATCCATGACACCTTCCATGTTTATCGATTGAGGAAGTGTGTGGCCGATGAGACGGTCGTGGTTCCCTTTGAGGACATTCAGGTTGATGGTCGCCTGAATTACGTTGAGATATCGATGGCGATTCTGGATAGAAAAACGAAAGCCTTGCAGAATAAGGTGGTGAAGTTGGTCAAAGTTCAGTGGCAGCATCGAAAAGGCTCTAAGTGGACTTGGGAGTCCGAGTCTGAGATGTGTGAGCATTACACCGCTCTTTTCACAGTGGCTGACTTCAAGGACGAAGTTTGATTTAAGTAGTGGAGAGTTGTAACAACCATTTCCAGGTATTATCATTTTCATCCTAAAAATGATATTTCTTGCAAAATAGGTCCTTATGCATACACAAAGTGTACGTCGGACGTAAGTCATCAAATGGATTGCAAACTTTGTTGAGTATGATGGGCGTACACGTTGAGTACGCATGACGTATTGATGTTGTTCCAAAACCCTAAAATCTGGCATTGTGACCCCTATTTAAGGACATTAACTCCTCTTGGACCTTCTTATAATCGGCCCCCATCCCTCTTAGCCCTGATATTGAAACCTTAACCATTGAGTGTGAGGTTTGAAGCTTTTGAGTGATTTATTGTGTTCTTGGTGGTGAAGGAAGATCATTGGAGAAGTGGTGGTGCATTTAGGATCTTGGATCAAGAATTTACACCTCATTGTTCATCTATAGAAGGTATAAAGTTCATACCTTGAGGCTTGCTTTTCTAGATCTTGTCGGAGTTTAAATTTATGTTCTTTGTCTTTGTGAGTATAGACTGCTCCAGGACATTTGAGTTGTCCTTTCAGATGTTTTTGAGTGCATGGTGTCATAAAAATGCAAGTTTGGTCCTTTCCTTTCATCCATGCATGTGTTATGGGGTTTTGGTGATGTTAGAAGTTAGGATGTTGGGTTTAAGCTCTATTTAGCCATGAAAAGGCATAAATTTGGAGACTTTATGGATTAGAATGCCTTTTAGGGTCAAATCTGAGGTTGGGGTGAAGTGTCTTAATAATTAAGAGCTTAAAAGTTAAGACTTGAGTTTAGGTTATGTACGCTATGCGTAAATCTGGATATTCCCCGCATAGCCATCTGGGAGCTCGTTTTCAGGATTTGTTCTCTACGCCATGAGTAAAGCCTTGGTATTTAGAGAGTAAGGTCAACTTTGTTGACCTTTGACATTTTGACCGAGTTTGACTTTTGGTCAACTGTGAGGGTTTTGCTCTTAGAAGGGGAAAAATGGTCTTTTGCCTAAATTGTGGATTAGACTTGGCTTATGACTAGTTGAGTTTAGATAATTACCTTAATTGCTAATTAGGGTTATTTGGTGCGTTTAATAGGCGGAGTCTAGTTCCGACAGTTCCGGTGTGAGTTTTATCAGTCTTCCGTGCAAGGTGAATCTTTTCACTAGACTTACCTATATGGTAGAATACATGTGTTGACCAACTAGGTCTATTTGTTATTACTGTGATATGTGTTACTGTGTGTACTAAGACTTCGAGTAGTCTCTTAGATTGTTGATAATCTACAGGCCGTGTTGTTTACCCATTGAGACTTCGAGTAGTCTCCAGGGTTGCTGATAACTCATAATTGTTTTTTAGTGATGTGGTCTATATGGTATTTTAGGGAACTCGCTAAGCTATGTGCTTACATCTATTGATTTAATGTGTTTCAGGTACTTCTGATGATCTCAGTAAGGCAAAGAAATTATTATACACATTTGCATGCACTTTATGATTCTGGATATTTTGGGACACTTTTTTTATTATTATGATGATTTGTATTTGATACTTGTGATTTTCTTGAGATGGGTTTTCATGAACAATGTTTTTAGTTAATTAAAAGTGAAAATTTTGGTTTGAAAATTTGGATGTTACATCTTGGATTTCTCCTTTCCATTGGGAAGAGAAATCTTTTCTAGATCACCAATGTTACCATTGTCAATGTCCATGGAATTCTTGGAATTTGAACCTTTAAGCAACTCTACTTCAGATGTGTTCTTAAGCATTTTTGCTTCAGCAATTATCAACATCTCAGTCAAATCAATTTGGGTCATGTCAACATTCCTCACATGAAAGTTCTTAGTGAACTGACATATGAATCACGAAGAGAAAGAAGAACCAAATCAATGGCTTGCTTCTTTGGGAATATGACACCCATCCTTTCTAATTTGTCAATGTACGACTTCATTTTCAAAATATGTACACATACACAAAATTTCATCTTCATGTTTACATGCCAATAGGGCTTGAGTAGTTTCATATCTTTCAACTTAAAGAAAATATGACGTTGGGAGAGTTACAGGGGGAGGAAGTGGAAGAGTTGAAGAAGCATGATGTCCATTTCCACCATTCCCGGAAGAAAAGAAAACTTTTTCACCTTTATCAGAATGTGGAAGATCGTCTTCAGAAGAACGAGAATTAAAATTAGTTGATTTTAAAATTTGGGAGAAGAGAGAATTAAAATTAGTTGATTTTAATTTTTAATTATTAACCCATAATTTAAATTAAGGCTAGGATCTATATTTTTTATTCGGTCTTTGAAGAGGGATGTCGTAATCAAATTTGAATCTATTTTAGGTAGGTAGAGTTATCTCACCAATTTTAATCACATGAAACTCCTAGATCTTTGAGATTGATTGAATCTTATCAATGGCATGTTTAATCTCGATTGTGCTCTTACCATTTGTGACTGGGATGCCGAGGATCACAATTAATATGTGAATAACCAAGCAAACCCACTCAAACACCCTCGGTCCATTTATAATCTCTCATTGATGTGTCGGTTAACTACACACGCTCCATCAACAATCATAAACACAATTTGTTTCATCATCTCACCTTTATAGTCCCAAATTAGTGTGTCAATTAACTACACACGCTCCACTAACGACTCATAAGGAAACGAAGTGCGTTTTCATGGATTAGCATACAATTTCACATTTTCCCTAAAGTAACTAGATTGAGATTTATAAAAGGTTTAGTTACTTTGTAATACTATACTTTTAGAGGTTATGTCCTATCAAACTCGTTCGACTAACGACCCTCCACCATACAAGGGAGCGGTGAGTGAGAGTGGATACATATTCAACAATTATTTTATAGGTCGTTATCCTTATACCCCCCCCCCCCTTAGAGTATGGCTTCGTGAATGAGGACTACTAATGATTTGACTGACTTGTCTTATACATATAATATATTAAACTTTTAATCATATATAGTATAGGGTGTATTTTAAATCTTTTCAAAATACGAGGTTTAAATACTAAATATCTAGATTATCATATAATTAGTTAATCCATTCAAACATATTATGAATTTATAATTATATTTTAATTACATTACTATTAAATTAATTATTAAATTCATAGGAGATAATTCAATTTAATTTATCTAATTAGAAATTATCAATTTAGTGAAGAAAGCTTTCCAGACTTGTTATGGTCATTACGATTTCGCGGTGATGACTTTTGGGCTCACCAATGCTCCAGCCGCGTTCATCGATCTCATGAACGGCATGTGAAGACCGATGTTGGATTGATCTGTAATTGTGTTCATAAATGATATTTTGGTCTATTCCAAGACCCAGGAGCAGCACGAGGAGCACTTGAAGGAAGTGTTGGAGACTTTGAGGAAGGAGAGACTTTTCACAAAGTTCTCAAAATGTGCGTTCTGGTTGCGCGAGGTGCAGTTTCTGGTGCATCTTGTCAACCAGAATGGTATTTTGGTCGATCCAGCCAAGTTCAATGTCGTGATGCAGTGGGAGGTTCCGAGGTATCCATCTAAGATTCAGAGTTTCCTTGGTTTGGCGGCTTATTATCGAAGATTCATCCAAGATTTCTCCAAATATAGTTGTTCCTTTGACTCAATTAACAAAGAAGACGGTTACATTTCGCTGGGGGCCTGAGCAGCAGGTAGCTTTTGAGACCTTGAGACAACAGTTGTGCAAGGAACCAATTTTGACCATGTCGGAGGGTGTTGAGGATTTTGTGGTTTATTGTGATGCATCGATCACTGGTTTGGGAGAAGTATTGATGCAGAGGGGTCGCGTGATCACTTACACTTCGAGGCAGCTAAAGCCTCATGAAGCGAATTATCCGACGCATGATTTGGAGATGGGGTTGTGATTTTCGCCCTCAATATTTGGCGGCATTACCTCTATGGGGTTCGTTGTACTATTTACACTTATCACAAGAGCCTGAGGTATTTGATGGATCAGCCAAATCTGAATATGAGTCAGAGCCAATGGTTGGATTTGGTGAAGGATTATGATTGTGAGATCCTTTATCATCTGTGGAAGGCCAATGTGGTGTCCGATGCTCTCAGCCACAAGGTGGTCGTGACTCTGATCAGTAACACATGTTTGAGGATCACCGTGATTAATCTATTGTTGGGGCGGATTCATGAGGCTCAGGTCGAGGTTATGAAGGAAGAGCACCATAAGATTGATCGTATTGTGGGTCATGACTTCCTTAGATAATAATAGTCACGGATTGTTGACTCTGCATCGGTGGGTTTAGGTTCCGTATTGGGGAGGTGTGCATCAGGTTTTGATGGAGGAGGCGCACAAGTCTAGGTTCTTTATTCATCCCAGGGCGACGAAGATGTATAGGGATCTTTGACCTGATTATTGGTGGCCTTGCATGAAGCGGGATGTGGCTTGGTATGTGGAGCGGTGCTTGACTTGCAGGAAAGTTAAGGCTGAGGATACATTGCGGACTATTCAGACCCTAGAGGATATGTTGCGGGTGTGTGTTCTGGATTTCCGTGGGAGTTGGGATACGTATCTTCCATTAGCGGAATTTTCATATAACAATAGTTATCACGCCAGTATTGATCAACCTCCTTTCGAGATGCTCTATGGGAGGAAGTGTAGGACCTGATTTGTTGGGGTTAGGTTGGTCGGTGGGTTATGGGGAGTACCGAGGTGGTACTCAAGACCACTGAGATGATTCAGTAGGTTCAGAGTAGGCTCCAGACAGCTCAGAGTCAGTAGAAGAGTTATGCTGATAGGTACCGATCAGATTTAGAGTTCCAAGTGGGGGATAGGGTTCTCCTGAAGGTGTCACCTTAGAAAGGTGTCATCCGGTTCCAGAAGTGGGGCAAGTTGGGTCCAAGTCTCATCATTAAGTCATCACTACCTTGAGTTCACCAACTCATGCTTCACAGCTCAACATACATAGGTGCTTACACCCACTCAGCTTATGCACCACCACTCCTGATGCAAGTTCTCGTAGGCAATGCACTAGTCTCAGCACAGATACACCCTTATATATAATATCATTCCAGCGGCAATTAACTGATGGGTTCCCACTGGAACAACAGCCACTTGGGTACCTTTGTACACCATCATAACATCTCACAATGTCTTGTCTCAACCACTGCTTCCACTTATGCAATTTGAACCCTCGAATTATTCCCATTTCACAAATTGAAGCATGGAGGAATCGCCAATGACTAAGAACACATTGATGAAAACCCGAAGCTCTGGCTCTATTGATCACCACCCATACACGGCTGCTCATACCAACTCGGAAATTGGTTGACAAATCAACTACTGCCCCTCCTGGTGTATAGATAACAGTCCATACCTATACCCCCTAAATCTCAGCTGTTGCACCTTGAACTCAGCGACCCAACCGCCTCGAAATCAACACTTGCAAATCCTAAAAATCCCTTGCCACAGTAAGTTCTCTGACTAATAGCCACCTGTCGTGGATTCACTCATCCTTTCTTAAGCACATATACATACATCATCTCACCTTGCATCTCGCCTCATCCATCAATAACCCAGGTCTCATGTCCGCACCGCAGATCTCCATAACCAGTTCTCTAACCGTACATGAACGGATCGCTGATCTTCTTAATAGAATACCCATTTCTTCCCCACTCAGGGTTCGAACCAGCACCAGTTGGCATACCAACAATCTACTCCATAAACTGTTTTACCAGGTGCATCACACTTGACTCCTGGAACGTACCACGTAATCACATCGATGATATTCCCGATGGAAACCATGCAACTCGAAATATCCCGTATCTCGTACAAAAGTCTCAGAATCCTCTCAACGTGACAGCCTCTAGTCATCCCGAAACCTCAGACCGACACACCGCCGGATACCCTAATTGTTCTGAATTAGTCCTAACTCTCCATCGGGAAATAATGCGCTATCACGCACCTCGTCTCTGATTCCTCGACCAGTCTCCCATCGCAAAATTCATCATGGAAGTAAGAGACCTCACTCTCACAGTCGATACACAATGTAGGCAACGAGGGCCACCGCCCCAGTATACTTTTCTTGATCACTTGAAAAACGCTGCTAAAAGCATGCCTGACTCGACTAAGGCATCTCTTTGTCCTCATCTCAGTCTTCACTGATAGCGCTCTCGTGGTATAAGGAATACCTCGTACCAAACATACTGCCCAAATACTTTGGTGAAAAGGTTGCAACCTTATGCTACCCCACGGGGGTTACCTCCAACTTTGAAACCGGAAACTCGATATCTCCCTCAAGGTATGCTTCATTGAAACTCTTTCAATATGGCCCTCTGTCCCCACACCCTATGACACCTGATCTCAGTCTAATCAATCACAACGGCCAACGGGATAGCTGGTAAAACCAGAAGCCCTAACCACCAAGATTCATGGTACTCGAACCATGTAGCCACCTCTCGATCTCCTATGAATCATGGTACCCGAACCATGTTATCTCCTCTTAATCTGCTACGAATCATGGTACTTGAACCATGTTCTCTCTTTCCAATCCGCTACTTAGAACTTCTGAAATTCTCCCTGTTTCGATTATGGGTCCTATACTTTCAGTAGTACGGGCCCATACTACCTGCCACATCTACCCATACCTTTCACATGGATCGTCCCAGATTTCCTAAGTAGTTGTTCGACCTTCTCGATCACCAATCCCGCTAAACCTGGTATCTCCCCAGCGAATACTCTACTATATCAGCGCACTCAGCTGACTATGGTCACTCCCTAGGCTCTTCCTAGATTCTCTCACTTCTCTGCCATCAGCTGCTGAAGAACTCCTTATGATGCCAGCCATCTACCTCCTAAATATCGTCACATTCACTTAGTAGCTGACTCTCATCATCAGGAGCTCCACAAAGCACGAAGCAAGCAACATTTGGGCATCGAATCCAACACGTAAAACCACTCTAGGTTATTACTTCACTTTCTCTACGTACACTCAAAAAGGTATCACCGAACTCAAGCAACTCTACCCCATGCGGGTATCCGAATACTCTTTCAGAAGGCTACTCCAATGCTCATCCAGGTATCTCTCCTAGATTGTTCCTCTACTCAAGCACCCTCTCTAGGTGATCTCTTCTAAATACTCATACTCAGCTCATAATCAAAGCAAATCATAGATAGCAGCAACCCCTAGGCTAAGGCATCACAAATCAGGCCACTCTAGTACTAAAATATGAAATACCTAGCCTATTCTCTAGCATGCATCACTAATATCTCAATAATAACTCATAACACAACTAAGTAAGGGTATTTTGGGAAATCACCGTTCGAGCTCTGGCTGATTGTACACACTGCTCCTTCTCGTTTTCCTCTTAGAAACTCTTGCTCGTTTTAGAAAAATCATTTCTTTTGAAATTTTTTCTCAAATCCTCAGTTTGAATCTGGATATACCCGAAGGTGCATCCGAATCCCTCAAACCAAGGCTCTGATACCAACTTGTAACACTATGAATTTCAAACCAAATTTTTCAATTTAAAAACACATTTATCATAATTATAAGGGAAAACTACAATAAAGTCCCTACATATTGGCCTCATAATCGATTTAGTCCCTATATATTTTTTTTTATTCAATTAAGTCTCAAATACCGGTAATCGTATTCAATTTAACCCTTTGACCCGGTCAACAGGTCTTCCAACTTTCAAAAATTACATTTTTGGCCCAAATTTCAAAATTTATTACAAATTTGGTCCAAAATTTACACTTTTGGCCCGGATTTTAAATTTTTTTTACAAATTTGGTCCAAACATTACCTTTTTTGCCCAAATTTTAGAATTTTATTATGAATTCATCCTAATTTTAGTTTTTTTTGCAACTTTTTTTTCGTTAAATTGTTTCTAATATGTTTTTTCTTTATAAAATCATATTTATACAAAAAAAAAATATATTTTCACATAAAAATCTTATATTTTCTATATAAAAACTTTTTTTAAAAAGTTTTTTGTAGATGAAATATCTAGTTATAAAATAAGTATTTATTAAGTATATAAATATATAGAAATCCGTTTTTATAAAAAAAATGTATACAAAAACGTATTTTACAAAAAAAAAGTATACAAACACCTAATTTATCTATATTTTTTTTATAAAATCGTGTTTGTTTTTATTTTTTTTTATAAAAACGTGTTTGAATATTTTTTTATATAATACGTGTTTTTATACATTTTATAAAATGTATACAAACACGATTTTATAAAATATATACATACACGTATTATATAAAAACTTATTCAAACACGTTTTTATAAAATGTATACGAACACGTATTATATAAAAAATTATTCAAACACGTTTTTATAAAATAAAATATAAACAAACATGATTTTATAAAAAAAATATAGATACACACCTATTTGTATATATATATATATATATATATATATATATATATATATATATATATATATATATATATATATATATATATATATATATATATATATATAAAGGTGATAGGTGTTTGTATACATTTTTTTTATAAAAACGAATTTATATATATTTATATACTAAATAAATATATATTTTTATAACTAGATATTTCATATACAAAAAAGTTTTTAAAAAAAGTTTTTATATAGAAAATATCAGATTTTTATGAGAAAATATATATTTTTTTTTGTATAAATATGATTTTATAAAGAAAAAACATATTAGAAACAATTTTTTGAAAAAAAAGTTGCAAAAAAAAACTAAAATTAGGATGAATTCATAATAAAATTCTAAAATTTGGGCAAAAAAAGGTAAAGTTTGGACCAAATTTGTAAAAAAAATTTAAAATCCGAGCCAAAAGTGTAAATTTTGGACCAAATTTGTAATAAATTTTGAAATCTGGGCCAAAAATGTAATTTTTGAAAGTTGGATGACCTGTTGACCGGGTCAAAGGGTCAAATTGAATACGATTACCGGTATTTGGGACTTAATTGAATAAAAAATATATATAGGGACTAAATCGATTATGAGGCCAATATGTAGGGACTTTATTGTAGTTTTCCCTAATTATAAAATCACAAAATATCACTATTTCAAATCATTAAATCTCATATCAAAAAACTGTATGTATCAAAACTCCAAGATCCTCTCAATTTAACTTTGTCTCCGAGGTGTGTACAATCAACCTGGTGCCTTCCCGCGATCCTGATAAGAACCTGAAACACATGACACATAACATGGTAAGCACGAAGATTAGTGACTTCCCCAAAATACCACACACAAATAATTTGTCACTCGAGGCTATAGCTCTGTAAGACCTTCCAGTAAATGTGTCTCAATGGGAACCTCCGGTCCCACAACTCATTGGACCCTCTGGTCCGGTCTAAGTGAGAACCCTTCGGTCTCACTGCTCGATGGACCCTTTGGTCTGGTCTAAGTGAGGACCCTCTGGTCTCATAGTTCGTTGGACCCTGCGGCCCGGTCTAAGTTTCTCATAATATAGCACACAGTACATATCACATAGAAAATGCAAAACTCAAGCAAGCACATAAGAGCCTCTGGTCACACATAATTACCACTCTAGGTAAGGTATAGTGAGAAGACTCACCTCGACAGCAAGCAAGCATTCTCGCACTTGAATCTCGATCTAGCCACCGCCTAATACATGGGGTAGTTATCTCAATAAATACTCGATTCTCGACTCTAAATAACCAATCACTACTTTTCTCCTTCCAACTCTCGAATTGGGTAAAAGACCATTTTACCCCTCCATGGTCTCTAACACTCATGTAGACAAAACCCTAAAGTCAACAGAAGTCAAACTCGAGTCAACAACCCTTGTTGACCCCAGCTCGTCGAGTGCATGAATGCAACTCGTCGAGTCCCCTCATTTCCTCAGAAATCTTGTGAAGGTCTAGCTCAGCTCGTCGAGTTGACTCCCAACTCGTCGAGTTACCGCATGATCAAGCTCATCGGGACAAACCCTAGCCGACTCGTCGAGTCAGCTTGTAGACTCGGCGAGTCACATCATTCTGATTTCCCTTTCAGACGTTTTAAGTCAGATATATGGTCCCAATCCCTAGATTTAACCTCTCTAAGATCAAAATTCACGTAAAGCTTGCAACTTTACGTTCATGCATGGCACTTTGGCTCAAAATGCCAAATCAAGACTCTAACAAGGTTTAGATGCACAAGATCTTGCCTCCAGCTCAATAAATCTTGGGTCTTTGGACTCACAAAGTCTCCTATAGTTCAGATCTGAGGTTTCCAACCTAAAACCATGCTTATTTAACTCAAAGGTACAAAAGAATGGGGGAAAAGCCCTAAAATTCTTAAGATGAGATCTAGCAAAATAAATGGACAAGATGAGAACTTTGTACCTCCATACAGCAGCCAATGCACTCAAAACCATAGATCCACAACCCTCTTTAGATCCAAATCACGTAGCTCTTTTATCTCCTTCAAAGAAGTGCACAAGAATGCATAAAATGGCCACTCACTCTCTTCACAATGGATGGAACGGTTTAGGGTTTTTCTCAGGCTCGAAAACGATAAATGGTGGCGAAAATGAGGGCTTAGGGACCTTTAAATAGGTCACAACCCTGGAGATTTAGGGTTTCATCGCACAGCACCAACTCGTCGAGTCAGTTCATTAATCTACGTGGCTAACTCGACTCTACTCGACGAGTCGAGGCACCAACTCGTCGAGTCACCCTGCTAAAGCATATACAAATATCATTCCCGAAAATCAGGATGTTACACTTTCCTTTTAGCCCTTTTTAATTAAATTATTGCAATTTGGTCCTTGGGGTTAGTACGTGGGACGTACCATAGGTTACGCTTAGCGTACTAGCTGAGAAGCTAGTACGCGGGGCGTACAACATGGTACACTTAGCGTACTAAGGGGGAGGTCTGATCGTGGAGTCAAGCCTCGTACGATGGGCGTATGAGGATTACATTGGGTGTACGAGGGTTTAATGAAGCCCTAACTTTAGGGTGTTGCACCCAATATATACTCCTTAATTCCCTAGGTTGGACTCTTTATCAGCCTCCATTGCCCTAAAACCTTAATCTCGAACCCTAATAGCATCTTTGAGTATTCTTGAGCCTTGGTCTTGATTTTTTGTAATTTGTGCTCCTTGAAGTGATAGAAGAAGAAGTTGGAAGACTCATTCATTGGACAAAAGCTTAGAGATCTAAATCTAGCTCCATCTTTTGGTGAATTTTGAGGTATAAAGTCTCAAACTTGATCTTTGTATGCTTAGATCTCTTCATGTTATGGTTATATGCTTCTTTATCCCTTTTTAGTTGGTCTTGATAGGTTAAGGCCATTTTAGAAGCTAAATCTTGTAGATCTGAATGTTTGGAGAGTTCCTTAAGCTTAAAGGTGCAAACTTTATGGTGTTTATGGTCTCATCATGTATTAAGTCATCTATTAAGCTCTTTTGAGCTCTAAGAGCCTCATTAAGCCATGCATGCACGTAAATTTGGCAACTTTACATGATAAACCACCTTAAGGAAGTCAAATATTAGTTTTGGAGTGAAGTCTTAATCAATTAAGAGTTGGAAAATGGAAGTTGGCCAAATAGGGGAGTATGTTGGGCGTACAAGCAGATATGCTTAGCATACAAGCCCTAAAGCAAGTACGTTGCGCGTATGTCCTGAGTATGCCCCGTGTACTCAACATATTGGGCTTCAAACTCTTAGGCTTTCGGATTGGGCCATGTATGGGCTTAGATGTTTAGTGCCTTGTTTGGTCATCAGGTTTTTGGGCTAAAGCTTATTCTAGGTTCGCTTGGTGAAGGCCCATAAAGGGATTTGGGCCCAATTTGGAAAATTGGGCCATTATGTCTTGGATAGTTATTTTGGAATTTGGGCCTTTTGGATTGTAGGTTTTGGCGTTAGTCTTGGACCAAGCTTGGTAAGGGGTAAAATAGTCTTTTACCCTAATTGTTAGTCGGATGGTTATGGCTTGGAATCCAATTATTAGTAGGATGTTATTTGGTATTGATAGCTCGGGGATTTGTCGGACCAGCAGCCAGAGATTTATCAGTGTGATTCAGCAGTTCGAGGTGAGTCTCCTCACTGGGTTTAGCAGGTCAAAAGCACCAATATCGGCCCATGATCTGTTATGCTAGAATACTAGATGTATGTGTGACTCTTGTATGTGTATGCTCTTGTATGCTTACGGGTCGGGGCCCCATGGTTATTCTGTATGCTATGATTAGTTATGCTTGTATGATTTGTATGTGGGTGGGGCCCGTTATACTCATTAGGCGGGCCCGTTATGTGAGTGTGGGTGGGGCCCATTACACTCTTTGGGCGGGGGCCATTATGTGTTTATTATGTATGGTATATGGTATTTTGGGGAACTCACTAAGCTTTGTGCTTACAGTTTTCAGTTTATGTTTCAGGTACTTCCGGTTCCAAAAGGAAGAGCTCGGGATGATTACAGAGCACACATCACCTCGTTCCGTATTTTGTGATTTACTTTGATATGACATGATGGTTGATACATATGTTTTATCTAGATTTTTATGAAGATTCTGGGAGACTGGTTTTATTAATGTAAAAATGAAATTTTTGGGTCTTATTTTTGGGACGATACACAAAGAAACTGAGTAGGTCAGGATGGGAAGTTTGGTTAGTACATAGGGTTTTCATCCCATAATAATATAATTAATTTGTTTAATTATCTATTTTACATCAAACATTTAACCCAATTACCCATCCATGTTTTCTTCTACATTTATCTCCTAGGATCTATCCTAGGAATCATCGCACAACATCGAGTAGACAGTGCTGCTTCGGGGATTCCTATGCAATACATGTCAGTAATGAATGGAGTACATCATATGAATAAGTAGTTCATCGCCTACAGGTTGTGAACTTGCATGTGTTCCACTAGAAAGTCTAGAATAGACTTAATAGTTCGTCGCCGTCATCTATACTTTGTTAGATGACTACATCTTAAGTACAATATTGCTATTAAAGTTGTGGCCTATTATCATCATTTTCATCTCCCACCACCCTCATAATCTTTCATATCTCTATTGGATTTAGTGTCTAAGCCCATAACTATAATTGGTTTGTACTTGACCCGAGAGTAGCATGGTACATTTGGGTTGCATTTCACCAGAACAATTTGTAAGAATGGACTTTTGAGAAGAGGTTATTTATGATTTATTAATATATTAAAAATTCTAATCTAATAATATGAAATCATATTATCTAATTAGTATTGATCAAGAATTAATTTGGAATTAATTTAGTGATCAAAAGAGACTAATTAAAAGTAAGGGATTGATTTGGTAAATCAATGATTATTATAGTGTGGGCCTATGGTTATTTAGGATGGGCTAAACCAATATGGTAGTCCATGGATAGTCCATGGAGGTTTAACCCATGGAGCCTAAGTAATATGAAAGGTCATGCACATTAGGGTTTACATGGATGTAACCCTAATCCTTGCCATACTATAAATGGAGTCCCTTAGCTCATGAAATCGGCACTAGTGATCTTTAGAAGAGCATAGCCAATTTTTTGTGTTCAAGAAAGTCTCTCTCAAGTCCTCCATTGTTGGTGGTGTTTTATGAAGCATTTGAGGCATCACATTTGGGGTGCTAGGCTCTTAAAGGTGCAAGGTATCAAGCTACAAGAAAAGGTATGTCATTTAACTAGTTTTTTTTATACAAGTACCCATGCATTGTATGCTAGTTAGGATAATGCTTTGGAAAATCAAATTGCATGTATAATTAGAGAAAACATAGATCCAAAGTATTTAGGGTTGTATGTGCACCTTAAGGTTGTTAGAGTGCTCAAAACCCATCAATCTCATCACTCATTACCCTCGCTATCAGTCATCTCTCATCACCCTTCATTATCCATTGTGTTATAAGCATGAAAAAGCATATACGGTTAAATCATATAAAACTCATCTTATATTAATTCATATAACACATAGCATCTTTAAGCACAGAACATAAGCATATGTAGCAGTTAATTATCTAAATATTTCATGTCTATATGTAAGATGAAAGTGACAATCCACTCACTTATTAAAAGTGGATGACTTGGAATTTTGGTAGCGCTTCGCCTAGCTATGTAGCTTTTCCTTCGATGTGACCTAGCTATGATTATCACTAGGTCTTAGTTTTGTGACTAATGTTAGTCTAGATTCCTCAACAAATCCAATGTCTATTGATTTATAGTTGTTAATGAGCAACCAAATAAGATCATATCAGAGGCAGGGTTTGTTTGGTATACAAAGTATACAGTTTAGAAATCCCACTTTGAACACCTCACTAATCTGGCCTAGACATCACCCCCCGTAAGTACATCGATCAGTATAATGACTTGGAATCATTGATAAAACTTGTTTATAAATTCATAAGAATGACTATGAATATAAATATAAGTTACACTGAAAGCAATATAAGTGTAGCTTAACTTACAAAGATTTTCCTGACAAAAGTCCAAAAATTGTACTGGCAGAACTCCGACTTGAGAGTTTCTACTTGTCATGCTCTCAGAGAGCTCAGAGCTTCACTAAATACCCTAAATACTAGAGAATTTCAAAAAAATTAGAGAGATGTTGCCAGAGAGAACTTCTAGTGAAGTGAGGAATGAATGAGGGTAGAAGGAGTATTTATAGGAAAATATTTGAGCAGGCGTGTCGCGCTTCTAGAGTTGTGTGTTACGCCCTCCAGCCATGTCGTTCCTCTTTCTTTATGATGCGTGTCATCTTTCTACTAGTCCACGCCTATGGCTTCTAGAAGCGCGCATCGAGCCTATATGCATGTGACGCCTTTCGAAAATCTTCAAAAAATCGTATATTTCTCATACGGGCTCCATTTTCGAAGTTCTTTATATCTACGCATACCTATCGACGAGATTTACAACTTTCATTTAGACTCTATTGGCTAATTCTCACTTTATTTTTAAAGTTATATTTTTAACAGGCTTAGATTGTTAAAGTCCGTCTAAAAATCATTACTCTTTCATATGAATTTCGTTCTTGATTGTCTTTATATCAACATAATCCTATTCATGATATCTTCAACTCTCATTTATATTGTTTTGTCTAACAATCATCCGATTTGAATTTTCGATTTATGTATTCACGCAGTTGTGCTGAAACTTCAAAAAACCATAACTTCCTCATATGAAGTCGGATTTGGATGTTCTCTATATGCACACTCTCGGTTTTACGAGTACTATGACTTTCATTTAGATTACTTAGGCTAATAATCAGCCTATCTCCGATTCACTATTTACGACGCGCATAGTCGTGTTGGTTTAATTGCGAAACTTCGAAGAAGCATAATTTCTTTATACAAAGTCAGATTTCAGAGTTCTTTAGATGTATGGAATCTTTGTTACATCTACTATAACTTTGGTTATGATTATCTATCCTAAATAATCTTCTATTGGGAACGTCATTTTATCGCTTATCGATAAATATATTAAAAGGTTTGTATTATGCAACGTGCAAGACTAACGATCTCTCTATTCGAGGTCTCAAATTATAATAATTATTACTTATTTTATCTTAATTGTCTAGCCCAAAGTTACGGGCGTTACACTGAAAGATCTGTTTTTAGTAGATTTTGCTGCGAATGCAACCGATGACATATGCTGATAATCAATCGAAAGAACCTTTTGCTTCTCCTCTTGTGCAACTAGAGAGAAAACATGATTGATAGAAGGTAATGGATCCATAAGAAGAATCTGACCACGGTTTGTATAAAATGACTCATTTAGCCCCATCAAGAAGTTCATAACTTGTTTAGATTTAAAATATTTTTCAATTTTGTTAACCTCGTCACACTCGTACTTTCCTCAAAAACAACTTGGTCTGAAATTATCAAGTTATTCAGATAATGACTTCAATTTAGTGAAATACAAACCAATAGAGTCTTGATTTTGATTGAGATTCACAAAAAGATTTGAGGTCCATTGCTCTATTGATAACGATTTTGAGATCGTCCCAAAGTTTATGAGCAGAATTAGTGAACATGATGTTTGTTGAGATCTCCGTAGAAACTAAGTTGAGAATCCATGAAATAACAAGTTGATTATTTCGCATCCATGAGTTGTGATTAATGAATTCAGAAGGAGGTTCAGGCAAAGATCCATTGATGAATATGAGCTTATTTTTGACAGAAAGTGTGATCATCATTGATCTGCTCCATTGCTCCATGACGGATAGCTCTCAAAAGTAAGTGGTTGAGAACTAGAACAAATCCAAGATTATCTGAAGGATGAACGTAATAAGGAGACATCATGTCATCGGTCGATGAGATATTCTAATTTTGTAAACTTTCTGGCTGAGATCTAAACATGACGAATCCATTGTAGAAATAAAAAAGAACAGATTGAAGAATCAAACAAGAATTGAGTAAATATCAATAAAAAAATTAAGCGAAAACAAGCTAAATCTCTTTGATACCATATCAAAGAAATGAAACTTCTCAAATTGCATTCGAAAGAAACATGGTACATGTACATGAGAAAAGAGATCGTCTAACTACCATAACTACTTTATAAATAATTACACTTTTACCCTTCTAATAAAACTATTTACATTTCTAACCCTCTAATAACAATCGCAACATTTGATAATTCACAATCCATAGAATGACATGATGTTGGTCAATAGGTGGCACACTACATGATGATTTCATCACATGGAATTAGATCGCATGAATGAATCTACTGTCCAATATAAAATAAAAATGCTAATTTGTCGAACTATCATCATAATAAACATTACTAAAAACTTTTGTACTAAGTAAATGATTAGCAACATAACACAATTGTATTTCATATATGTATAATAAAAACAAATGAGATTGACATTAAATGCAAGTTACAAGCATGAAATGAAATGAATGACAACCTTCTATTTTGATAATTTGGTATTAGCCTAAAATCCCAAATAATTATTAAACTATACTAATTTTAGCTTATAACTTTCTTTTTATTTATTCTATGAATAAGTACATTAGTATTTAGTTTTTTCGGTTGTCACTTGGTCCGGACCGATTTTGTTATTCTACAAAATAAAATAAAAATGTTCAATTTGAAACCAACGTTTGGTATGAAATGTATGAATTTATCTAGTTATGTAACCGGTTTTATTGCAATCCGCATGAGAAATGAGCCAACAAGTAAAACTCATCCTAAAAATCGGTATTGGGTAGCCTCCGAATCCTCGTATCAACAACAATTTGAAGAAGTTATGTATGAAGGATTGAACGACATTATTTTACTATATCTAAGAACCAATTTTTTGTTTGGTTAAGTTCACTGAATTAGCCCCATGCCAATTTTGATGCATAAATTCTCGAAAACAATACTAAGGTAATTCGTAGTATATAGGACCAACAACGAACCACAAGTACCATCATGAACCACGAACCAGTGTTGGTGTACCGGAGAGAGAGAGAGAGAGAGAGAGAGAGAGAGAAGAAGAAGGTCGTGGGCCTCTGTTCTCACCACAAATCATCACAACCACGAACGACCACAGACTATTGGGATGGTGTTCGTGATCGTGGTTCATGGTCACGTCAACGACAAAGGTGTTTGTGGTATGTATTACAGATGACCTAAATAATCGAAACTCACCAAACCATTTTCCAGTTTTCACATAAACGGATAACTGTTCGGGTTCCGTGCGAAAACCGGTTTGGATGAGCACATGTACCACCCACCGTTCATATTGTTGCACAAGAAAACGCTAATTAATTATTACCATATCAAAATATGTCTTTCCTTCACCAACATAGCAATATGCCAATATGTCCTAGTCTTCTTTTGCCATTAACATTAAAGAATATTAATGGACGAGTTTGTTGCGAACTTTAAACATCATCGACCAAATGCAAATATATTTCAGACAAAAGCATATACCAATGTTCCCATATGATAGAAGATTTTAGATTTCTAACATTCTTTATATTCTTCTCATCCTAAATATTTTGATGTTGATTCATGAAAGATTTCAATGTACAATCCAAACAAGAACAATCATACCCTTTAATCTTTGTTCTTGCATATGATTATATGTACAAAACGACAACTATTTTGAACTTTATGAATATTATTTCACGCCAACTTGAAATGCGGACCTCCTGTAATACTCTTTGTCCTCAAAATTTTCCCGACCAATATTTTCCACTTCATCTCCTCCTTCCTCTTTCTTTTCTTCTTCATTTCTTTCGCAATCTTCTGCTTATTTTTCCTGCATTCATTCCCAAAATCTCCATTTTAGTTATATAATCACAATCTCTTCTCTCACTTTCTAGTGTCACATTTTTTCAAAAACTTTTTTTTTACACGTACCTACATAAAGGAACCTTACAACCTTCAGAATCAGCACATATACGAGCATGTAACTCCAAAATCTGCCACATTCGTTTGCAATGACCACATCCACCAGAAACTCTCAATTTGCATCCAGCAAAATGGCGAAGAAGAGATTCAAGCACTTTGCAAGCTGCATATCTACAAGGTTCTTGATCTTCTTTCAACGCTTTATCCTGTGGGCCTATTGTCCTACACCCATCTTTACATATATGAACTAGGGCTTCCATTGCTTCATATAGTTGTAAATACACCTTCTTTTCTTTCTTCTTTCTCACCTTCCGTTTTTGTCTCTGTAAATCCAGCTCAATTATATATATCAGAAAGATGGAATATAAAAGCGACACAAATCAAAAAGGATGTTTATGCTTACGCGATCTTCATTCCTGATGAATTCGAGAAGTTTCTTTTCAAGTTTTGGATGACTAGTTCTCATGGCTTTCCATCCTGGAGAAGATGATGCTGGTTTGAAGTTCTTTAAGACAAATCGATGGCAGATGAGACTAACCCTAGGAGCATCACATAGCATTGATAGCTGAAACACATCGATTACATTCTCCACATTCAGAGATCCGTTTTCAATATGAGACTCGCACTCTCGTTTCAATTGAGGTACTGCAAAAGCATGTGAAAGGACCAGTAGAGAGAGTACGTGTTTCTCCATTTGTGATGCTTCATAGCTACATTCAAATACAACCCTTTAACATAAGCCTTCGAAGGGATTGCTAATTGCTTATTGCTAAGTGCTATTTGCTACGTACCATGAAGTGTACAAGAATCGGATGAAGGTACGAACAGCCTCTGGTGGAACCCCACGAATTGAGATCCGATGCCTGTTTTTGGATTTCGTAAACATGCTTCTGAAAACAGGAGATGTGAAACCCTAGAAACATGGATTCAATTGAGATCGATTATGATTGTTGAACTTTAAATTAACGAAATTTGTATAATGATTGAACTTACAAGAATATTGGCATGAGCATAGATGATTATGTCATTATCTGTATAGATCTTAACATCTGCTCTGTAAGCTTCGTCAAAGAGACCATTCCATGATTCATTTGTGGGTGAAGAGATGCAACAATCTCTTCGAATCCATGATGACCTATTTTTGCTCGTTATGCTGCCTTTCGGATGATTGATGGACGTTGTTGATGAACCAGGTAATGGAGGAGGCACCGGTTCGATTTTCCCGCCATTTAGCGTAACTTCGTCGTTGCTGTTATTCATAACTGGTTCTCGTCTGATTTGAAGCTTTCCCCTAACAATTCATATTTTATGCATTCCGCGTTAACATATATAATAATATAGATCAAACAACATATGAAGATGAAATGGAATGTAGGCACATATTAAAACATAAGATCACGCAGTCGCAATGACAAATGATTGAACGTTAAATTGGATTTCCTGATACGAATCACGGATCTCCGTCGACTAATAAACGTCGATTGCAATTTCAAAATTTGGATTTACGTCGGTAGAAGACGTGAGCTAACAATCATGAGGTTGCGGAATAGATATCAAAAAAACATTAACGTTACCTGGTAACCGAGATGTTGGAAAACAATGGCGGAATTGTATGTATTTTGGCTATAAGCACACAATGTACGAATAAAAGCCAATATCAATGTCTCAACCACTTCCGCCGTGATCCACCACCAATCGCCAATAATGGGCGGATTGGTGGTTGGATTCCTAGCTTGTGTCAAGAAGGGGAAGAAGGGGAAGAGATGGAACGACGAAAAGATTTATAGAATGAAATCCGCTTCAAATATAAATGGTAAATTACAAAAGTAGTCCGTACATTATTGCTTAGTGATATTTTGGGTAACTTGAACCATGGAAGAAATTTAAAGGGAATAGGTCAACCAAAGGAAGAAATAAAGATTCAATTTCATTTATTTATGTTATATTTATTACGGAAAAATCTAGAAAAATCCTAAAATTTTACCTTAATTTACTAAAAACTATCAAACTAAAATTTGTTTACGAAAAAGCATGAATTACCTGTAAAAATGGTGATTTGACCCCATTTTTCTGGTTTACCGGTTTTATTACTTACATGTTTCACTAAAGTCCCATTATTTTACCTTAATTTGCGAATAAGTTCCAAAATAAAATTTACTGGTGATTTAGTCATTTTCTTTATGTAACATATATTTTATCGGTTTCATTGCTGACTTAGACACCTAGTTATTAAATTAGCTGATAAGATGAACACGATGTGTTATATAATGTCACATTTACTGTAAAATTTGATATCAATCGCATCGACTTATTTATGACTATGCATCTACGTCAACAATGAAACCAATAAAATGTGTGTTTCCAAGAAAAAAAAATGGCAGAAAATGAGTTGATGTCTGATAAGATGGATATATTGGGTTACATAAGATTAGATAGACAATTTGATATTTCTTATAAACGTAAAAAATAACGTAGTTGTTGTTAGTTTATGTATTTATTGTAGTCTACGTTTGATGCATTTTGTGTTCCGAAAAGATATACAATACATCAGGATATCAAGTTTTATGCTAAACATAACATTATATAACTCAACATATGCATCTCATCATCTCATTTAATGACTAGACGTCCGGGTCAGCAATGAAACCGGTAAAATATATGTTACATAGAGCAAAGGGCCAAATCATCAGTAAATTTTATTTTGGGAGTTATTCACAAATTAGGGTAAAATAATGGGACTTTAGTGAAACAGGTAAATAATAAAACCGGTAAACCGAAAAAAAATAGTCAAATTGTCATTTTTACAGGTAATTCATGTTTTTCCGTAAACAAAATTTAGTTTGAGACTTTTTCGTAAATTAGGGTAAAATTTTAGGACTTTTCTGGAGATTTCCCTATTTATTATTTATTATTTATTTTTATTTTTGTGTGCTTTTTAGGACAATCGCTAATGGCTATGGACAGACAATTTTATACATCACATCACTATTTTTCTTTTGATTTTCATCATTTCCCTTACCTTTTTGACAAAATTGCAAAAATTGTCCCTGTGGTATGCATTTTTTGGGGGGTTTTAGTCCAAACCACAACTTTTTTTGGATTGGTGGTCCGTTTGAGGTATTTTGCTTATGCTTTTGGTCATTCTGTAAACTGAAAAGACTAAATTGCCCTTATTATATTTATTTTCCATTATCTTTTTTTCCTATAAGTATTTATATATAAAAAATAAAAATAAGGGCCCACATCTCTCTCTCTCTTTCTCTCTCTCTCTCTCTCTCTCTCTCTCTCTCTCTCTCTCTCTCGTTCATACCTCACTAGACCAACCTTCCATTTCCTTATTCTTCTTCACTTACAACCAAGAACCTCCGTTGTTGCCCATCGGAGCGGATCCCTCCGCCACTCCCAACTTACTGCCACGGTAAAAACCCACCACCAACGTGTTTATTTTGTCGAGTACAGGAGCCCCAAACATCCTCGACCCTTACTCCTTTCTCCCCTCGTACCTCACGTATCGATTTCGTCCCCTTTACCAGCCACCGAAGCAGCTCCCTACAACAACCCCTCTCTGATTTACATTCAACTTTACCCATTTAAAGGCCTTCAAAACTATGCTTCTGGTATCATCCACCATGTTCAACTTACAGGTTACTTTCTAAATGTTTCAATTTCTTGATTTTCATATAATAAAATTGTAACACCCCAAAGTTTGGAAAGCCAAGAAAAGAAAGAAAACCTCAAGTTTAGGGGAGACTCGGCGAGTCCATGGAGGAACTCGGCGAGTCCGAGCGGGATCCGGGTTGAGGTGTAAGCGACCGACTCGGCGAGTCGGCCAAGGAGACTCGACGAGTTGGGTCTGATCGAGGAAAACCCTAAATCCGAGACTTGGAGCCTATTTAAGCGTCTCATTCTCTTTCCTAGGGTTCCTTTACTGCCTCTCTACCCCAGAACACCAAACCCTATCCGCCATATCCGTTTTTGAGCTAGATCTTGCCTTGAAGAGTGCACTAAAGCTTGGAGGAGGAAGAAAGACCTTGGAGGTGCAAGAAGGGACTATAGATCTGGGATTGAGGAGTCATTTCAGACCAATTGGAGGTAATAAGTTGTTTCTTGGACTCCCTTTGCACCTAGATCTATTCTTATGTAACGACCCGTCTCCGGTATGATAATTCCTTGGTATTTATTTTGAATTTTTGCAAGAGGGACTCGGCGAGTTCATAGCCTGACTCGCCGAGTAGGGTCGGGATTTCGAGCACGTGTTAGCTGGCGACTCGGCGAGTCTGTCCGTCTGGGTGAAACCCTAAATCCCCGAGTTGCCCACTATTTAAGCCACCTTATAGCCCCTAATCTCGCCTCCTTCACCCTCAAAAGCTGTGAGAAAACCCTAATTCGTTCTTGAGTGATTCTAAGTGATTTTGTGTGCTATTGTGAAGGCTTGAAGAAGGAGAAGAAGAAAGGAGCAAGGAGAAGGATTGTAGAGCAGAGATTCAAGGGAAAGCAAGAGCTCTTTGAGGTATTCTTCAGTTTTCCTTCTCTTTTATGCCTTAAAACCCTTTCTAGATCTTGTTAATGCCTTTCTCAAAGCTTTATGTTGATATGGAAGCTCTCTTATGCCGAGATAACCTTAGATCTGTTCATTTAGGAGTTGTAGAGCCCAGATCTATTGCCTTTATGGAGCTATTCTGCATATTAACCCTAGATCTACCCTTTTTAAGCATCTTTTAGCCTTTATTCCCTTGTTCATGCGTTTGTACACGTAAAGTTGGAAACTTTACGTGGTAAATCAGCTTATTGGACTCAGATCTATCATTTGTATGTATTGGATTCGAGCAGAATCGAGTGTAGAATAGTTGCATGGCGGTGACTCGGCGATTCGAGTCGCGAGTCCCCGATTTCTTCCTTTTGAGCGGTGTCGAGTGGGACCAGTGAGTAGTGGAGTGGACTCAGCGAGTTTGAGGGTAGACTCAGTAATGGAGGGACTCGGCGAGTTGTTCATACAACTCGGCGAGTCCAAGGCGATCTTCTCAAGCTCAAGAACAACTCGTCGAGTTGTTCATAGGACTCGGCGAGTCGGATGAAGATTGTTTGAATTCTTGGATCGGGAGAGTACTCGTCGAGTCGATGCCATACTCGACGAGTAGCAGCGAGTAGAGTCGAGGAGTGAGAATAAGGACTCGGCGAGTTGGCGGCCCAACTCGGCGAGTCAGGTCAACTGTGGGTTGACTTTGACTGAGAGTTGACTTTGACCAATGGTAAAAGAGTCATTTTACCCAGTGCAGTGTTTAGTATTTGATTGAGTGTGTTTATGGACTTGTAGCCGGGGAGATACCGGAGCAGCAGCAGTTAGCCCTCAGAGCTATTCACTCAGCAGCCAGTTCACGAGGTGAGTTTCCTCTCAGTAGGAACGGGTCTAAGGCCACAATGCCGGCCCGTTTAGCTAGCAGTAGTATCCGGATTTTTATCCGATGCAGTAGTTAGCATGTTTGATGCCTTCGTGGCTCAGACAGGATTATGTGTGTTCATGTTAGTGATATGTTTATGCTATGATCAGTCAGCTTCGGACTTCGGTCCGATGGAGGGGGCAAGGCCCCAGTATGTGCTTGATATGTTACTGTATGGTATGTGGTAATTTGGGGGAGCTCACTAAGCTTCGTGCTTACAGTTTCAGTTTTGGGTTTCAGGTACTTCCACTAGTAGAGGGAAGAGCTCGGGATGATGGCATCGCACACACCACAGCTTCAGCTTTTATCCTGGGAGTTGATTTAGTTCTTGATTTTTATATGACATGGATATGATACAGTTTTCTGCACAGTGTTTTATTATTATTTTGAGATACATCATGTACGACTTTATGATATGACGCTCAGATTATGGTTTTTGGTTATGTTGAAAAACGAAATTTTTGGGTCGTATTTTTGGGTTGTTTCAAGTTGGTATCAGAGCCCTGGTTTGAGGGATTCGGATACACTTCCGGGTGTATCTGAACTCAAACTAAGGGAAATAAAAAGATTTTTAAAAGGAAAATGTTTTCTAAAAGAATTTTGAAAGCACTTAGAAAGAAAGAAAATTTTTAAAACGAGATAAGGGTGTGGTGCATGCGATCAGCCGAGCTCAAGTAAGTACTCCCAAATTACCCATACAAGTTATTTGTTCAGTTTCAGTTTCAGTAGAACAGCATGCTAGTATAGGACTAAGGATCTAGGAGGATGCCTTATGTGCCTGCTTTATGTGTTACAGTTTTATGAGAATTGCATGCTAGTATTAAGTAAACAGCAGTAGGATAGCCTGTTTAGGTTATGCCTGGTAGCGCGAGCTTAGCATTGTATGCTAGAGTAGCTTCTCGTTATGAGAATAGTTTTGCCTGAGTATGTTTCCCTTATCCGAATGCTGCTTGCTTTGTGCTTTATGGGACTCTGAGTGGTGGGAGTTAGCCATTAGGTGAATACGCCACATCACATGTGACCAGGGTTGAATAATCTCAGAGTGCTGGATTTGGCCCTATTGCGCAACTCTTGTTTGAGTCCAACCATTATAGGGACGAGTCTTTTACTTGAAGGATTATCTGAGCCTCGTCACATGTGATGGTGTTCAGGTGGTGGCTAATTAGCATTATAAGGAGGCCTTCAGTAGTTGAGGACTAGTTGTGTTGAGTCTGAGGTTTCCTTAGGGCAAGCCTAGGGTGAGAGTAGCAGAGATCAGCAGTAGTAGAAGTGACTTGGTGGAGTCAAGGCGGTTCTTGAGGAAAGTACGGATAGATGTGGAAGGTAGTATGGGCCCGTACTACTGAAAGCAGAGGATCCGTACTCGAATCAAGGAAGGTCGAGACAAGGCCAGGAAGCTAGTAGTAGTTTCAATGATCCCTTGAGATATTTCAGTTTTCTGATATTGCTACGATGTGTTTCAGTATGGTGGTTTTGCGTCCGAGGACAGCAACCGGCAGTGGAGGTGCCAGGGAGGGATCAGGATCAGGCTCGAGGAACGAGCACATGGATGAGCAGACCAGAGAGTTTCTTTCTTCAGAGATTACTCGTATCATTTTAGAGCAGACTCCTATGATCTTCAGTTCGATTAAGGAGGGGATTCTAGAGCTGATGGATGAGAGATTGGGCACCTTCCGTGCCGAGGTGGCGGCCATGATGGGGTCGCGCACCCTTACTTTCAGGGAGTTCAGGGCATGTGGAGCTCCGGACTATCATGGGGCGCGAGACCCCATAGCGAGTACCAGATGGTTGGCGGATGTGGCCAACGCTTTCCGCACTAGCAGATGTCCCGAGGGGGACAAGGTCAGACTGGCGTCCTGTCTTCTGAAGGACAGGGCACGAGATTGGTGGGAGGAGGTCGGACATGCCATTGGGGACGATGCAGCATTGGACGCCATGACCTGGGCTGATTTCTCTACCAGGTTCAGGGCAGAGTTTGCACCGGTCATTGAGGTGCAGCAGTTGGCTAGGGAGTTTCAGGACCTCACCCAGACTACAGAGACAGTGGCGGAGATCACCGCCAAGTTCAGGGAGAGGGCTCTTCTCGTTCCTTAGTACGTGGCTGATGAGGAAATGAAGAAGGCTCGTTATCATGAGATGTTGCGGAGCGATATCCGCCAGTTTGGGAGCCGATCCAGCTGTAAAACATTGGAAGATATGATTGCTAGGGCTCGGGAGCGGGAAATTGATCTCGAGATGGAGAAGAAGAGGAAACCGGAGGCGGTTTCGGGTTCAGGCGGTTCAGGCAAAAAGCCCAGGGTTTCAGATTACAGGTCCAGGGGACAGCCGAGCCACGGTCGACAAGGCAGGGAGTTCTGGATGCTTCAAGTGCGGTTGGATTGGACATATGAGTAGGGATTGTACGGTTCCTGCTACTACTGTTGCAGCATCAGATCTGATTTGCTTTCAGTGAAATCAGAGGGGATATAAAAAGTCCCAGTGTCCGAGCTTAGCCGCAGCAGGGAAGGTGGTTGCACCTGCCCCTGCTACCTTGAGGATTACAGATGGCCGGCAGGGCCGAGCCGAGACGCCAGTGGCGAAGAGCAGGGTGTTTCAGATGACAGCAGAGGAGGCACGAGCGACTCCTGATGTGGTGACGGGGTCGTTCTCTGTGAACGGCATTTCTGCTATGGTATTATTCGATTCGGGGGCTACCCGATCTTTCGTATCGCTTGCGCTTAGCAAGAGATTTAGTAGAGCTCCAGGGGAGCTGGATTGTCCATTAGAGGTTGAGATAGCAGCTGATAGGACCGTGAGGGTCGGCAGAGTGCATAGAGGGTGTTCCCTTTAGTTGTTTGATGAGCAGTTTTCAGTGGACCTGGTACCTATTCCCCTGCGAGGGAATAAGGTTATTGTGGGTATGGATTGGCTAAGCCCCAATGGGGCGGTGATTGATTGTGAGCTTCAGCTAGTGAGGGTTCGCACTCCCAGTGGGGGAGAGTTAGTGATTCAGGGCGAGAGGCCACAACGTGGTGGCCGACGCCCTAAGCCGCAAAGTGTCAGCGGCTCCTATCAAAGATCTGTGTTTGAGAATGACAGTGATCACTCCGTTGTTGGAGCGGATCAAGGAGGCCCAGGTGGAGGGCCTCAAGGAGGAGAGACAGAAGTGTGAGAGGATCGTGGGCCGAGTAGCCTCGTTTGATTATGATAGTCGCGGATTGCTGACGCTTCACGGGAGAGTATGGGTACCGTACTGGGGTGGAGTACGGCAAGTGTTGATGGACGAGGCTCATAAGTCTCGATTTTCTATCCACCCAGGGGCGACGAAGATGTATCGAGATCTTCGACCCGATTATTGGTGGCCCTGCATGAAGCGGGACGTCGCCTGGTATGTTGAGAGATGCCTGACCTGCCGGAAGGTCAAGGCGGAGCACCAGAGGCCTCACGGCAAGATGCAGCCGCTAGACATTCCCGTGTGGAACTGGGAGGACATCACCATGGATTTTGTCACCAAGCTCCCCAGGACCGCATGAGGAGTGGATTCGATATGGGTAGTAGTGGATCGGTTGACGAAGAGTTCCCATTTTATCCCGATTCAGGAGAGTATATCGGCGGAGAAGTTAGCCGATATCTATGTACGAGAGATTGTGGCACTTCATGGAGTGCCGGTATCAGTGGTGTCAGACCGAGATGTCCGTTTCACATCCAGATTCTGGAAGCGGTTTCACGACGAGATGGGTACTCGTCTTCATTTCAGCACCGCTTTCCACCCTCAGACAGACGGGCAGAGCGAGAGGACGATCCAGACTCTCGAGGACATGCTTAGGGCATGTGTTCTTGATTTCGGTGGCAGTTGGGATACGTATCTTCCGTTGGCGGAATTTTCGTATAACAACAGTTATCATGCGAGCATTGATCGACCTCCTTTTGAGATGCTGTATGGGAGGAAGTGTAGGACCCCGATTTGTTGGGGCGAGGTCGGTCAGCGGGTCATCGGGAGCACAGAAGTGGTGCTCAAGACGACCGAGTTGATCCAGCAGGTCCGTAGTAGACTGCAGACTGCGCAGAGTCGGCAGAAGAGCTACGCCGACAGGAGGCGTTCGGACTTGGAGTTCCAGCTGGGAGATATGGTCCTTCTGAAGGTCTCACCTTGGAAGGGTGTCATCAGGTTCCGGAAGAGGGGCAAGTTGGGCCCCAGATTTATTGGTCCTTTCAGGGTTTTGGCCCGGGTGGGTCGGGTTGCTTATCGGTTAGATCTTCCTGAGGAGCTTAGTCAGATCCACAACACTTTCCATGTGTCTCAGTTGAGGGAGTGTTTGGTGGATGAGTCAGCAGTCGTTCCCCTAGAGGATATTCAGGTTGATAGCAGCCTGAATTATATTGAGAGGCCGGTCGCGATTCTGGACCGGAAGACCAAGACCTTGAAGAACAAGGTAATTCAGTTAGTGAAGGTGCAGTGGCAGCACCGGAAGGGATCGGATCGGGATGATGGCATCACACACACCACAGCTTCAGCTTTTATCCTGGGAGTTGATTTAGTTCTTGATTTTTATATGACATGGATATGATACAGTTTTCCGCACAGTGTTTTATTATTATTTTGAGATACATCATGTACGGCTTTATGATATGACGCTCAGATTATGGTTTTTGGTTATGTTGAAAAACGAAATTTTTGGGTCGTATTTTTGGGTTGTTTCATCTTATGTGTGAGTTTGGACATTTTTGGCTTGATAGGTAACCATTTCGAGTTAGAGGTCCAGATCTGAGGTTGCTACCTCAGATCCATGCTTGTTTTGGTCTAGAATTCCCTAAAGTATCAGCCCTTGGTATGTTGAAGAAGTATGTTTGCCATAAACCCTAGTTGAATGTGTTTTGAGCCTAGATCTCTTAATCTACACGTAAAGTTTGCCACTTTACGTGGGGGAGAGGCCTTAGAAGTATGGATCTATGAGTTAGAAGCTCTGTTTGGCTCGAAAAGCCACTGCATGGATTGAGGACTGAATAGACTCGGCGAGTCCTTCGAGTGGACTCGGCGAGTAGTTTGAAGATGAGGAGGAACTCGACGAGTGGGATGAACAGCTCGTCGAGTCGGATGAAGTTAAGCATGAACTCGGCGAGTTGGAAGAACAACTCGGCGAGTCTGTTGAAGGTTGTCTTGGACTCGGCGAGTCTGTTCTTGAACTCGGCGAGTCAGATCGCGAAACCCTAAACCCTTCGAGTTGGGACTCGAATCAGTGAGTCGGGTGGTGACTCAGCGAGTTGGACAGGACAGGACTTGGAGCTAGTTGGACTCGGCGAGTCATAGACTGACTCGGCGAGTCGAGTCGCGAATAAGAAAGACCCTGAGCGTATGAACTCGGCGAGTCAGTAGGTAGACTCGGCGAGTAGGGTTGACCTGGAAGGTTGACTTTGACCAGGATTTTGACCTTGACCAGAGTTGACCTAGCGACCTTTGGAGGTCAGTTGGACTAAGTGTTATATTGGCTTTTGAAGCTCGAAGAGCTAGTGGAGCAGCAGTTCAGAGTCAGAGGTCAAGTAGCAGTCAAAAGGATTAGCAGCATCAGTTCAGCAGTCTCAGGTGAGTTTCCTTCTAGTAGGAACGGGTCTAAGGCCACAATGTCGGCCCGTTCAGTTAGCAGTAGCTTCAGGACTTCGGTCCGATGCAGTAGTAGTATGTTTGATGCCTTCGTGGCTCAGACTGGATTTATGTGTTATGTGTTATGTGTTCCGGGCAACAGCCCGATGTAGTATGCAGTATATGTGAGGATGCTAGTTGTTATGTTATACTATGTTGTGTTCAGTCAGTTAGCTTCAGACTTCGGTCCGATGGAGGGGACAAGGTCCCAGTCAGTTAGCTTCGGACTTCGGTCTGATGGAGGGGACAAGGTCCCAGTCAGTTAGCTTCGGACTTCGGTCTGATGGAGGGGACAAGGTCCCAGTCAGTTAGCTTCGGACTTCGATCCGATGGAGGGGACAAGGTCCCAGTCAATTAGCTTCGGACTTCGGTCCGATGGAGGGGGCAAGGCCCCAGTATGTGCTTTATATGTTATTGCATGGTATGTGGTAGATTGGGGGAGCTCACTAAGCTTCGTGCTTACGGTTATCAGTTTTGGTTTCAGGTACTCAGTTTTTCAAAGGAGGAGCTCGGGAAGGTTGCAGTGCACACACCATAGATAGTTAGCCTGGGAATGTTTGACTCTGATAATGATATTATGTTTTGAACCAATACCCGATAAATTATGTTATGACTTGTGATACAGTTTTATAAATATGTTTTTAGTAATGTTTTTAAAGAAATTTTTGGGTCGTTTCAAGTTGGTATCAGAGCCTTGGTTTGAGGGATTTGGACATGCTCTCGAGCGTGTCTGGACTCAAACTGAGGGATTGGTATAAAGGTTTTCAAAAATGAAAAGACGGTTTTGTAAAAAGAGAGTTTTGAGAAAGAAAACGATTTTAGAAAAGTAGAAAGAATTCAGAAAGAAAGAACTTTGAAAAGAGAAAAGGGTGTGGTGCATGCAATCAGCCTAGCTTAAGTACTCCCAATTTACCCATACAAGTTATGTTATGATTATCAGTATCGGCTTCAGTTTCAGTTCAGTTTCAGTTTCAGTTTCAGCTTCAGTAGAACAGCATGCTAGAATAGGACTAAGGATCTAGGATGATGCCTTATGTGCCTGCTTTATGTGTTTCAGCTTGATAAGAATTGCATGCTAGTATTAAGTAGACAGTAGTAGGATAGCCTGTGTAGGTTATGCCTGATAGTATGAGCTTAGCATGGTATGCTAGTGCGGTTTTTCGTTATGAGGATAGATTTGCTTGGGTATGTTTCCTTTATCCGAATGCTGCTTGCTTTGTGCTTTGTGGGACTCTGAGTGATGGGAGTTAGCCATTAGGTGAATACGTCACATCACATGTGATCAGGGTTGAATAATCTCAGAGTGTTGGATTTGACCCTACTGCGCAGCTCTCGTTTGAGTCCAACCGTTGTAGGGACGAGACTTTTACTCGAAGGATTATCCGAGCCTCATTACATGTGATGGTATTCAGGTGGTGGCTAATTGGCATTACAAGGAGGCCTTCAGCAGCTGAGGACTAGTTTGAGTAGAGTCAGAGGTTCCCTAGGGCAAGCCTAGGAAGGTTGTAGCAGAGATCAGTAGCAGTAGAGTGACTTGGTGGAGTCGAGGCAGTTCTTGAGGAAAGTACGGATAGATGTGGAAGGTAGTAGGGGGCCATACTACTGAAAGCAAAGGATCCGTACTCGATTCAAGAGGGGCCGAGGCAAAATCATGGAACTAGTAGAGTGTGTGGGAGATTCCACAGCAGTAGTGTGTAAATTGATCAGAATTGTTGTATTTTCAGCATGGTGTCATTGCGCGAGATACCAGTTAACAGTTCAGGTGTCGAGGAGGGGTCTGGCTCGGGCTTCAGAGCCGGGCAGCTTGATGATCAGATGAGGGATTTCATTTCCGCAGAGATTATGCGCAGCATCATTGATCAAACTCCAGTGATTTTCGGTTCAGTTAGAGAGGCCATTGTGGAGCTCATGGACAGTCATCTTGAGGCCTTTAAGGCCGGGTTAGTTTCAGGACAGATTGGGGCTCCTCTAGGTCCCGAATCTTATGGAGTTCAGGGATCCATCAGGGAGGGAGATCCCATTTCTAGTTCCTGCCATCAGGGGGCAGGGGTGAGTGGGGCATTCTGTCTCCAAGAGAGACCATTGCATGATTGGATAGTTGAGGAAGTTTCGCAAGCCATTCGCGAGGATCTGCCCGACATGGTCGTGAGGATCACTGATAGATTGATAGTGAGGCTTCAGGATCAGACATCTGTTGTTCAGTCAGCAGGCGTTGCCGTTGGGGTAACGGAGGAGCGAGAGTCGGGCAGGGAGTCAGAAAGGAAGAGGAAAATGGATGAGACTCAGGTAGCCACAGGTTCGGGTAAGAGGCCCAAGGGTTCAAATTTGAGGACGAGGAACTATCAGAGCCGCAGTCGATGCGGGAAGTGCGGAAGGACGCACATGGGTGTGTGTAGGCGTAGAAGTGGTGGCGATGCTGTATGTTTCAAGTGCGGCCAGATCGGTCATTTTAGCAGAGAATGTGTTGTTACCATCGCCCAGGGACTTGATCCGTTATGTTTCCATTGCAGTCAGAGGGGCCACAAGAAGGCCCACTGTCCGAGTTTGTATCCAGCAGGGCAGGTGCCAGCTCCTGCCCTTGGGACTTCAAGTACCGCCAGCGGTTGTCGAGGCCGGGCAAGGGTGCCTACGGCTCAGAGCCGAGTTTTCCGGTAGATTTCAGCAGGGATTCGAGCAGCACTGAGTAATGGAGGTATGTAACTTTTGTTTTTCTGTCAGCTTATGTTATGATTATATTGTTATGGTTTTGCATCAATTGTGGTATAAGTGTTGTGTTATGGAGTGGCTTGCTTGTGATTATGTTATATGCCATTTGCATACCTCGGATAATTGGTTGGTAGTTAGGGGATGTGCTCTTATGGAGAAGGTTTCGAAGGATGCAGTAACTGTAGCATGGTTGGGAGAGATTTGGTTCGTTTCGCTAGTCCGGAGTGGTTAGTGTTTGGGATGGATTGGTTAAATTCCTACCTGGCGGGCTTGGGTTCCCCAGTAGATGTTTTGGAATGGTAGTAAAGACCAGGATCTCTTTTGAGTGTGAAGCAACAAGGGGTAAGCAGGATCGAAGTGGGGGAGAACCCTCCGGGTATACATGGATAAGAGTCACGTAGACCCCGAATGAGTGCGCGGCCTCTGAGAAGAAATGGTAGTAGCACAGTGATGGATGGATTGAGAAGTTCAGAATTAGGAGTTCGAGAACTTTTCCTAGCAGTTAGTTCATGTAATCGAGTTGGTTAGAAGCTGGTTGGGAATCCAGGATTGGAGGACCACCTTTCGGACTCAAGTGAGTCGGAATGAGGATCCGGAGAAACGGTTAGCAAGAGATGTCTTCGTATTAGTAGCCAGTGGCAGAGTCAGCATGCAGGATTATGTGGATTCAGGAGTTAGGAGTTTGGAAAATTCCCAACAATAGCTTCTTATATTTGGATTAGTATACGGTTGGTTCGGGAACCAAGCCGAAGAGTTCCTCAACGAAGCGCTAAGCATTCAAGGATATAGGATGTCGAGGATGATGCAGTAATTCAAAGACTGAGAGCTGGTTTTGAGAAATCAGGATGAGGAATCACTAGTGGGACTAGGGATAGTCAGGATGTCCTCGGGATAGTAGTAGAGTGTTGTAAGTCTACGGGGGTAGCCGTAACATTCACTAGCAGTCAGATAGTAGTAGAGTGTTGTAAGTCTGTCGTAGCATTCACTAGCAGTCAGATAGTAGTAGAGTGTTGTAAGTCTGCGGGGGTAGCCGTAGCATTCACTAGCATTCAGATAGTAGTAGAGTGTTGTAAGTCTGCGGGGGTATCCGTAGCATTCACTAGCAGTCAGATAGTAGTAGAGTGTTGTAAGTCTGCGGGGGTAGCTGTAGCATTCACTAGCAGTCAGATAGTAGTAGAGTGTTGTAAGTCTGCGGGGGTAGCCGTAGCATTCACTAGCAGTCAGATAGTAGTAGAGTGTTGTAAGTCTGCAGGGGTAGCCGTAGCATTCACTAGCAGTCAGATAGTAGTAGGGTGTTGTAAGTCTGCGGGGGTAGCCGTAGCATTCACTAGCAGTCAGATAGTAGTAGAGTGATGTAAGTCTGCGGGGGTAGCCGTAGCATTCACTAGCAGCCAGATAGTAGTAGTAGTGTTGTAAGTCTGCGGGGGGTAGCCGTAGCATTCATTAGCAGCTAGATAGTATTTGAGAGTTGTGAGTCCGCGGGTGTAGTCGTGGCTTTTATCAGATTGGTAGCAGCATGAGCGCGTTGTTGGACGCGGGAACGTAGTAATTCCCACCCGTTCGGGTACAGCAGTGGGGATATGGGAATCCACGGGTTAGATTTTGGATTTCCCAAATGGTTCAGTTATGGCTAAGTCAGCAATTTTGGGCTATAGATCGTCACATCAGTTATGAGATCAGAGAAGCAGTGGACCGTTGGGGTTCGGGCATGTTAAGGGCTAACGTCAGTCTGGGAACCATCATGTTGTTAGTCATGGAATGGATGATGTCAGGATGTGACGTATGGACCCGATCGGTTGGATCGGAAGGTTGTTAGAGCCACAGCGACAGGATAACTAGTGGAAACTAGTTCCAGAGAAAGATTTCGTTCAGAAGTCGTGGGAGCGGCTAAGTAAGGAGTCCTTTGACTCCACAGTTGAGTTGGAACTCAGTGTTTCAGTCAGTTCAGTGTTTCGGACAGCTCAGTGTTTCAGGCATGTTCAGTATTGCAGGCAGTTTAGTGTTTGGATAGTTTCAGAGTTTTGGGCAGTATTAGTATTTGTGTTGGAATGCAAGTGCTGACGGTATAGTTGGTTGATTTGGAAATGGCAAGTCTCTCTCAGCAGGATCAGTTGAGCCTTTTGCCGAGTATAAGTGATATGTAAGGATAGCTAGGCAGGTAGCTTTTCGTTCAGGATGGAAGGCTCGAGTTAGTAGGAGATGAGTAATCAGGTGGGATAAAAGCAAGCTGGTTCTAGCAGCATCGATTCAGTATGGATGGCAGAATGGATAGAACAGTTATAGATAGTTGAGGTATCTTCCGGAGTCGCTGGGAGCGACTAGGAGATTGCGATGGAGTGTAGTGACCGGTGGGAGTTCGGTAACTCAGATATTGGCAGAATAGTTGAATAAGGGTAGTCTCAGTGCATCCAGTAGACAGATGAGAGGCAACATGATTTTCAGTCAGAGGAAGTAACGTTGAGGAAATTATGGAAAAGGAAAGGATTCAGTATGTACCAACGGTAGTGATCGGCATGGTGAGTGGCTGGAGTGATGGACAAAAGGGTGTTAGATTTCCCAGACAGAGAGTTGGAGGCAGTTCGCAGGCAGTTAGTCATAGCAAACTTCGAGGACGAAGTTTAGTTTAAGTGGGGGAGAGTTGTAACACCCCAAAGTTTGGAAAGACAAGAAAAGAAAGAAAACCTCAAGTTTAGGGGAGACTCGGCGAGTCCATGGAGGGACTCGGCGAGTCCGAGCAGGATCCGGGTTGAGGTGTAAGCGACCGACTCGGCGAGTCGGCCAAGGAGACTCGACGAGTTGGGTCTGATCGAGGAAAACCCTAAATACGGGACTTGGAGCCTATTTAAGCGTCTCATTCTCTTTCCTAGGGTTCCTTTACTGCCTCTCTACCCCAGAACACCAAACCCTAGCCGTCATATCCGTTTTTGAGCTAGATTTTGCCTTGAAGAGTGCACTAAAGCTTGGAGGAGGAAGAAAGACCTTGGAGGTGCAAGAAGGGACTATAGATCTGGGATTGAGGAGTCATTTCAAACCAATTGGAGGTAATAAGCTGTTGCTTGGACTCCCTTTGCACCTAGATCTATTCTTATGTGTGAGTTTGGACATTTTTGGCATGATAGGTAACCATTTCGAGTTAGAGGTCCAGATCTGAGGTTGCTACCTCAGATCCATGCTTGTTTTGGTCTAGAATTCCCTAAAGTATCAGCCCTTGGTATGTTGAAGAAGTATGTTTGCCATAAACCCTAGTTGAATGTGTTTTGAGCCTAGATCTCTTAATCTACACATAAAGTTTGCCACTTTACGTGGGGGATAGGCCTTAGAAGTATGGATCTATGAGTTGGAAGCTCTGTTTGGCTCGAAAAGCCACTGCATGGATTGAGGACTGAATAGACTTGGCGAGTCCTTCGAGTGGACTCGGTGAGTAGTTTGAAGATGAGGAGGAACTCGACGAGTGGGATGAACAGCTCGTCGAGTCGGATGAAGTTAAGCATGAACTCGGCGAGTTGGAAGAACAACTCGGCAAGTCTGTTGAAGGTTGTCTTGGACTCGGCGAGTCTGTTCTTGAACTCGGCGAGTCAGATCGCGAAACCCTAAACCCTTCGAGTTGGGACTCGAATCAGTGAGTCGGGTGGTGACTCAGCGAGTTGGACAGGACAGGACTTGGAGCTAGTTGGACTCGGCGAGTCATAGACTGACTCGGCGAGTCGAGTCGCGAATAAGAAAGACCCTGAGCGTATGAACTCGGCGAGTCAGTAGGTAGACTCGGCGAGTAGGGTTGACCTGGAAGGTTGACTTTGACCAGGATTTTGACCTTGACCAGAGTTGACCTAGCGACCTTTGGAGGTCAGTTGGACTAAGTGTTATATTGGCTTTTGAAGCTCGAAGAGCTAGTGGAGCAGCAGTTCAGAGTCAGAGGTCAAGTAGCAGTCAAAAGGATTAGCAGCATCAGTTCAGCAGTCTCAGGTGAGTTTCCTTCCAGTAGGAACGGTTCTAAGGCCACAATGTCAGCCCGTTCAGTTAGCAATAGCTTCAGGACTTCGGTCCGATGCAGTAGTAGTATGTTTGATGCCTTCGTGGCTCAGACTGGATTTATGTGTTATGTGTTATGTGTTCCGGGCAACAGCCTGATGTAGTATGCAGTATATGTGAGGATGCTAGTTGTTATGTTATACTATGCTATGTTCAGTCAGTTAGCTTCGGACTTCGGTCCGATGGAGGGGACAAGGTCCCAGTCAGTTAGCTTCGGACTTCGGTCTGATGGAGGGGACAAGGTCCCAGTCAGTTAGCTTCGGACTTCGATCCGATGGAGGGGACAAGGTCCCAGTCAATTAGCTTCGGACTTCGGTCCGATGGAGGGGGCAAGGCCCCAGTATGTGCTTTATATGTTATTGCATGGTATGTGGTAGATTGGGGGAGCTCACTAAGCTTCGTGCTTACGGTTTTCAGTTTTGGTTTCAGGTACTCAGTTTTTCAAAGGAGGAGCTCGGGAAGGTTGCAGTGCACACACCATAGACAGTTAGCCTGGGAATGTTTGACTCCGATAATGATATTATGTTTTGAACCAATACCCGAGAAATTATGTTATGACTTGTGATACAGTTTTATAAATATGTTTTTAGTAATGTTTTTAAAGAAATTTTTGGGTCGTATTTTTGGGTCGTTTCAAAAATAAATCTCAGATCTTGGTGTATGAATCTTGCAAGAATGTCTCCAGATATTGTTTATTACTATCAATGTGGAGATCCTTCGATTAAAGCAATGAGAGGTTAAGTGGAAAAGAACCACATGAAGGAGATGGGGATATGAATCTAGCGGAATGGACATGGAGGTATTTCAGCGAAGAGAACTCCATGGTTGAAGCTTTGGACCCATAAATCAAGCAGGCTAATAGTTTCATGGAAGAAATCACCTTAGTGTTCAAACATGCTCATTTGCACAAGCTAATTCAAAAACTGATGCTACCCCCATAACTTATTTGGGTTCAATACACACACACTGAAAATTAAAAGACACACGCTCACACTCGATTTTGTTTTCTGGGTTTTGGAATAATCGGAGTAGTCTTTTATTTGGGAACATTGTTTAATAATTTGGGCACCACAATTGGATGGGTAGAGAGTGCAGGTGAGGAATAAGAAGACGAAGAAGATGGGTTGGGGGAAGAGAGAGAGAAAGAGAGAGAGATGTGGGCCCCAAATTAGTTAACTATTTTATTTTTCATTTGAATTAAATAGAAAAAACATAAAAAATATATAAGAATGGCATAATAGTCTTTTCAGTTTTTTGAGGGACCAAAAACACAAAGAAACTAGCTCAAAAGGACCACCAATCCAAAAAAGTCATGGTTTTGACTAAAACCCCAAAAAAATGCATACCACAGGGACCATTTTTGCAGTTTTGTCTACCTTTTTTAAGCACATGAAAATGAACTTCTCTAGTTTTCCTACCTACCATACATTATACAACAAGCATACGGTACAAATAAAAAAAAGAAAAAAAACATCATAAATGGTCCTTGTGGTTTTCCAAAATCTAAAGTTTAGTCCCTGCAGTTTAAAAACATCATATATGGTCCCTATGGTTTCAAAACTTTTGATGATTGGTCCTTATTGCTAACTCTGTTAAGTTTAATCTATTAACTGAAGGGCGTTTTTGTCATTTCACTACCACAGGGACCATTTATGATGTTTTCATTTATTTTAAAAAAAAAGAAAAAATAAATAAAATAATATGCAAAGTGGATCTCTCTCTCTCTCTCTCTCTCTCTCTCTCTATCATAAAGATCCCGAAATCTGCCATCGGCGCCTTAAACTTCATCGTCTCACTCAATTCCTGAAACGTCACCACCAAATTCCCAAGCCTCGCCACAAATTCAATGAACAACGAAGTAAACGTCACCAAATAAGGCACACTTGCACTCTTATACGTATCCCCGTCATCTTGTATCACCATTATTTCCGGTTAAAATGAGAATTCACGAGTCAACAATTTGTGAAAACCATTTGTACCCATGAATGGTAGATTTGTAGCTCCAGGACTCTTCGATGTTCCCAAATCGATTCGGGTTTCGCTGAACGAATGGTACCCGTGGTATTTGTATGGGTCGTCGTCATCAGTTTTTGAGATGTCTTGTATGTCTTGAAATTCGATTGGAGGTTTTCCGATTTGGCAACTGTTTGCATCGATGAGAAGGTAGGATTTTCGATCGACTTTCGTTTGTATGTCTTTCGCTCTGCTTCTGGTTTTCCAAATGTGTTCGAGAAATCAAAGTTATGGGATATGGTTGAATAGCAACCAAAGCTCTTGCGCTTCCTTCAATGGCGATTTAAACGAAGAAACTGAAATTCTCTTCCTCCATTTCAACTTTTGGGTATTTACTCAACTTAACTCCATTTTTCTCAATTTGATTTCTGTGTTTTTTTTTTGTGTGGATTTTTGACTATTCGAGCTAACTTTAAGCACGAACAACAATTAATCAGTAACTATCTATGGTTTTTTATTGTTACTCTTGCTTGATTTGAAGCCACTTACTTTGATTTTGGGGAAGAAGGGTTTATTGCATTTGCAATCGATTGATTCTGGTTTGACTTGAAAGGCTGGAATGAGATTATGTGTTGACTAGATCATTGAATTTGATTTTGTTCTTCACTAATAGTTTTAAAGTTCATTTAATTCTTGATTTTGTTATAATGTATAGCTTAAAGTAGTGTTTGTAAAAGGGTTAATGATGGATTTAAAATTGCATACGCAGCTTCACCATAATGAAGATTATGATCAGAAGATGAAGATGAAAATTATAGAGAGATGTTTAAGTTTATATGTACGAGAGAGAGATAGACCTCCTTTGCAAATTATTTCATTTTTATCTTTTTTTTTATTAAGTGAAAACATCATAAACGGTCCTTATGATAGTGAAATAACGAAAATGTCATTCAGTTAACTGACTAAACTTACTGAGTTAGCAAAAAGGACCAAACATCAAAAGTTTTGAAAACACATGGACCATCTATGAGGTTTTTAAACCACAGGGACTAAACTTCAGATTTTGGAAAACCACAGGGACCATTTATGATGTTTTTTCGAAAAAAAATAATTATAAGAGAGAGTAGCTCTGGTAGGAGTGTTCGTTTGGATGGATCGGTTTGATCCGATCCAATCAAGTAAATCCAAATGGATTTCGGTTTTCAAAACATGTATCCGAATAGTCCAAATTAAATTCAAATCCGATCCGATCCAACCAAATTACAGTTCGGTTGGATCGGTTTTTAAGAGGCAAGACATTTTAAGCAATGTATAACTTATTTAACTCTTTAAAAGTAACTAAATAAAACTTTTTGAATTATAATTTATAAACAACTATTAAGAAAAATTAGTTATAGTTTAATATTTCATTGACAAAAGACTTTTGATAAGAAGTACATATTAAAGTACTATATTGGTTGAAAACTTCTAATAAAAGAAATAATTTAGTAAATTTATAAATTTTATAAATGATTATATATATATATATATATATATATATATATATATATATATATATATATATATATATATTAAAAATAAATAATAAGTTTTTATTCGGTTTGTTGGATTGTTCGGTTATTATTTTATAAACCAAAAGCAATCCGAAATCCAAAAATAATAATTCGCTTTAGCTTAAAACCAATCCAAAAATCCAAATATCCGAACCAAATAGTCCAATCCAAATTGTCTGATTGGACAATTCGGTTTTAACCAAATAGTGAACAGCCCTGGCTCCGGGAAAACAACTCTAAGAAAGCTCTTTCACTAGCTTCTCTAAACACCCGAGGTAGTGTTCCTTTAGGAAATTAGACACCTCAAGCCTTTCATGTCTCTTTCCTTCTTGATATCAAGGTGGTGTTTTATTCACATAATGTTTGAAGTAATTGGAATTTATTAAAGAATTAGAATTTACCAATAATTGAAATCTAATTTCATATTTTGTTTGGATGGCAATAAACGGTATTGGAATCCAATTTCATATTTTGTTTGGTGCGTAAACATGTGAGATGAATTGGATTTCAATAATACTAAATTACAAAAGTGCTCTTTTTGTTTACATCATAAGGGAGGAGGGAGTCATTCTCTCCCAACTCACTGAACCCACTGTCACATTCGCTTTTCTTTTTCATTTTTCTTCATCTTTCCCAACTCACAACACACGGAAATCCTATCTTTCTCAACACACTCAATTAAAAAAAATACTAAACAACTAATGTACAAGTCTTAAAACACATGGTACAAGAGAAAATGAGAGAGGATGAAGTGGTTGTTAAAACCAATTAAACAACCCGCTAAAGAGGGAGTAGTACTGACGGTAACTTTATTGCTAATTAAGATTTTATCTTGTTTATTTTGTATTTATTTTAATTGAGTGAGTTGAGAAAGATATGGTTTTCGTGTGTTGTGGATTGGTAAAGATGAAGAAAAATGAAATAGAAATATTGATATGTCAGTGGGTTCAGTGGGTTGGAAATGAATGACTCACTCCTCCCTAACAAACATCATACATACTTATAAAGCTAGCATTTTTTCTTGAATCTCATGCATTTGAAACCCCCATTCTTTTTTTCTTTCACCACATTCATTTGAAACTCCTATGACTTTTCAATTTCTTTATAATAATAATTATAATTTGGTAATTAAGTTAAATAAATATCAAATCTAAAGTGTATTCATATATAAACTAAATTTCAATATTAAAATAATATCTTTAATTCTACTTATAAAATTATGTTTTTAACTTTTAACATATTATACTTAATTTATTAGTTTTAATATATTGTTGGATGTAAACCATTATCATTTTAAAGGTATAAATTTTGAACAATTTGTATAAAATACTTAAATTATTAATTAAAATATAACATTATAGGCTCAACTTGAATATAAATTTTATTAACTTAAACAACCCAAATATTATTTTATAAATAGTTAAAAGTAATAAATTGGAGTGTCTTTCTAATAATGATTGTAAGTTGGTTAATAAGGTTAAACAGATATCAAACATAAAGTGTAATCATAAATAGACTAAATTTCAATTTTAAAATAATATCTTTACTTCTATTTATAAAGTTATGTCTTTAAATTTTAACATATTATACTTAATTTATTAGATTTAAAATGTTGTTGCATGTAAACCATTATCAGTTTAAAGCTACAATTTTTGAACAGTTTGGACAAAATACTTAAATTGTTAATTTAAATATAACATTACAGTGTCAACTTAAATATAAATTTCAGTTCCATTAAAAAAACCAAATAATATTTTGTAAATAGTTAAAAGTGATAAATTATAATGATAAATGCAAAAACTAAATTATAATATTAGTTTAACTAAAATATTTCCTAAATATATTTATATAATCGTTAAAAATTTTCAAATAAATAGCTTAAAACAACTTATAATAACAATAGTTAAAAATAACTCTATATAAATGATTATATTGTTACCTTTAAAATCAAAAAATAATGTTTGATGTTTGAAATAATTATAATAATAGAAATTAAAACATTGATGTGTAACTCGCGAGTAGAAGTCATTCAAACAACTGAGATTATGACGTTATAATAGATTTATATATTATCATATAATTCAAAATAATCAATATATTATATCAAATTAATAAACGAATTATTATATCAAATTTAACAACAACGTTAGTGTTATATTTTAAAAGATATATATTTGTAAAGACTTCAACTATATAAGTGTTTTTGCGCATTATAATGTCAACTCAAATATAAATTTCAGTTCCATTTAAACAAACTAAAGAATATTTTGTAAATAGTTAAAAGTGATAAATTGTAGTGATACAAACAAAAACTAAATTATAATTTCAATTTAACTAAAATATTTCTTAAATATATTTTTATAATCGTTAAAATTTTCCAAATAAGTAGCTTAAAATAACTTATAACAATAGTTAAAAACAAATCTATATAAATGATTATATTGTTAGCTTTAAAATAAAAAAACAATGTTTGATGTTTTAAATAATTATAATGATAGAAATTAAAATATTAAACAAATAAGTTTTAAAAACTTAATTAACAATAAAAACAATTATAAATAACATCAAATCATATATTATATTTAATTTTATTCATGTGTAACTCGCGGGTAAATTCATTTAAACGATTGAGATTATGAAGTTATAATAAATGTATATATTATCATATAATTCAAAATAATCAATATATTATATCAATTTAGTATATATACAAATTATTATATCAAATTTAACAACAACGTTACTGTTATATTTAAAAAATCATATATTTGTAAAGACTTCAATTATATAGGTGTTTCCGTGCAACGCGCAGGCATTCGCCTAGTAACATATATAAATAGGAACGGTGTTGAGGATTTGAATATCCTCAAATGTTTAGGATAAACCAAAAGAAAAGAACCATTATTGCTATTATAAGTTTTTTAATTTTAAATAAAATTAATACATATATAGCTCCCCTCCCCCCCCCCCCCCCCTCTCTCTCCCCTCAACGCCCACTATATATAAAAATCTACAAAGTTAGCAACAATTTTTATTATTTTAGTCATCTATTTTATTAAATGGATAATGACTTAAAAAGGTAATATATTTTTTGATTTGTACATATTTAGTAACTAAGTTTTTTTTTCGTCTACATTTACCTTTTCAACTTGTTAAACTGTACACATTCAGTCCTAATGATCGACTACTCCATGTTAGCCGGTAAAAATGACTTAACAGAGTAATATATTTTTCACTTTGTAAACATTTAGTCCTTAATATTTTTTTAGTCATTAATATATATATATACACACACACACACACACACAAAATAAGTCAATTTTGTTTTTGTACTCATTCAGTACTTAATGATTTCTTAAGGTTTTTCTCACGAAATCTTACGTGGGACAATCATTAATGAGGTGTGGGGGGCTTTTGATGCTTATGTCCATCGTGATCTCGACTACTTGGTTGCTTAGATCATGTGTTCTGAAAGTCATAACTTTTTCATACAATCTCAGATTTTAACAATCTTTATATCCATGCATTCGTATTTTAGTCTACTACAACTTTCGTTTAGATTACTCCTGTTAAAAAGTGATATACTTTTACTTACGGTCTTTGTATCCATACATTTGTTATGAATGCATGTATGGATGTTTTTTTTTATAAAATCGTAATTAAAAATATATTATATTTTAACAGGATTAATCTTAACGAAAGTTGTAGTAGACTCAAAAAACGAACACATGAATATAAAGATCATTCAAATCTGGTATCATATAAAGAAGTTACGACGTTCAGAACATAAGACCTAAGTCAAACAATAAGACCTACGCAACCAAGCAATCGAGATTGCGATGGTCATAAGCATCAACACCCCTAAACACCTCATCAATGTTTTTCTCACATAAGATGTTATAAGAAAAACCTAAAAAAAATCATTCATAAGTACTGAATGAGTACAAAAACAAAAAGGACTTATTTTGAAACAAAATAATATTAATGATTAAATATGTACAAAAATAATAAGGATTAAATGTGTACAAAATGAGAAATATATTACCCTATTAAGTCATTTTTTGTGGCTAACCTGGAGTAACCGGTCATAAGGACTGAATGTATACAGTTTAACAAGTTAAAAGGGTAAATATGAACGAAAAAAGAAAAAAAAAAAAAAAAAAAAAAAAAAAAAAAAAAAAAAAAAAAAAAAACTCAATAACCAAATATATTAAAATAAAAAATATATTACCTTTTAACTCATTATCCTCTTTATTAAATTGGACTTTGAACATTACACCAGAGGGTGGGGAGCCCATGATTTATAAGCGAGTCATCTGAGCCCATGAAGTACAAATGCTTTTAAGTTTTGATGTTAAGGATCAGGCCTAACATTTGCTATTTTAGTTGTGAAATCATACCTTAGTAAGTACTGGTAGGCTTGTAATAGTACCAATAATAATGTCCGAATTCCAAAGCCCAAACTCCAAACCCTTGAATTGACGGGCTTTCCTTTATAAATAATTTCGTCCCAACAAATGTAAATTGAGTAAATTGCAAATTTGGTTTATGGGTTCACTGTTTTGTTAGATACCATTTAAAAGGTTTTTAACTTGCATTTGACGTTTTAAGCAAGAGATTTTATTTATTTATTTATTTGGATACCTCACTGCCAAATTCAAAAATACCATTTAGTGTAAAAAAATCGAACGATTTTGGTGACAATAACACAATTGAAGAGTCTCTTGGCCGCACTTCGTCAATAGTAGGTTTCAAAGTGGCTGAACATCGACGTTTCTTGAATCACGAACTTTGTCATCATTTTTGAACCAAACTTTGATCACTGGTCCAAATGATGCATTGATTCGTCGTTGTTGCTCAACTTTGATATGGACCATATTTCACCCTGTTACATGATGTATATGTATGGATTTTGAATGTGGTATTTATAATACCCTTAAATAAATTAGCATTGAGCTTTCCTCGAGACATCTGACATTCCACATTAGTCAAAGTGTTGCTAAATCTCTATGATTTATTTCGTAGTTGTACCTTTAACAACCAATATGTTGGTTGACGAAGCTCCATCGTCAAAAGAAGATTGTGAATGATCACAATCAGATGTCATTTCTTGTAAAGAGAAGTAGAGAAAACAAGTGAATAAACTTGTGATAGTAGAAGACTATGGATTGTTTCTAAATGGTGTGATGAAATAACATATCCTATACGTGTTTATGCTAGTAAATGATTTGGTAAAATGGTCAATTTGACATTTGAAACAGTCGCACACAATTATATGTAGTTAGACAAAACCTGAATATCCAACGACTATATATGAAAACCGGTATGGGAATTGAAATGGTAAATCATATCTCAAGAGCTGGTTCAATTTTAAACTAAATTAGATTTATTATAAACCAGTTTTTACTAAAACTGATTCGGTTTCAATACTAAAACTTATTCAATATATATATATATATATATATATATATATATATATATATATATATATATATATATATATATATATATATATATATATATATATATATATATATATATATATATATATATATATACACTAAAGATAAATTATATAAAATATAAACGAGAGCATGTGAAACCCACTTGGAGAGTTGAACACTACTCCCCCCTCTTCGGCTTTTGTTGGCAAAAAATCTTTGGAAATGGGCTCATAGTGTGGCCTTGTCCTTTATTATTTTTTAAAGGCCTGAACTATGATTCCATTCAATGCTTTAGTAGATTGTTATAGTTTAGAAACATGGTTACTTATAAAGGTTTTAGAAGTAGCTCGGGATGGAGGTATGTGGGTTGGAGATACCGGGGGTACCTCCAAGGTGATTTACCGTCCAAAAGTGGTGCAACTCATTTTGTTCTTTCAACGGGTTACTCATCCCGCTTTTCACCTCTTTTTACTCTCTATTTTCTTGTAACATCCTATTTCGAGAAGTTCTTATTTCATAATTATAGACAATAAATTGATCAAGTGAAGGCTTTGGGCTTCAAGGAATAGGGTTTAGACTCCTTTGGATGCGGATATTATCGATTGTGTGATCCAAGCTCTTGGATTATGTTTTGGAGTCGAAGGGTTAAATGGGAAAAGAGATGTTTCATATTTCTTTCATGAATTAAGAATTTTAGTTCAGTATGTTTTAAGTAAAAAATAGTTATATAGGATTGTGGGGCTCTTCAATACCTTTCTGTGCATATAAAGAACGCCGAAAACGGAGTTAAAACAAAGAAGTTATAGTCCTTTGAAGTTGAAGTGTAATTTGTGGATTTTTGGGTTACCATGGGCGTAACTAGAAGTTACACAGGGCGTAACAGGCTTTTAATGATTTACGGTGGGCGTAAATATGAGTATGTTGGACGTACTCAACCCTAAATTTGGGGTTTTGAGCCCTATTTAAACATCTTAACTTCCATACATCCTTTCCATTCTCAGCCTCCATCATCCCAAATGATCCTTTACTAACCCTAATATCCATTTGAGAGTTTTTGAGCTATTTAAGTGTTTTATGTCTATCCTTGAAGGAAGAAGATCATTTGAGTGCCCTTAGAAAGCTTCAAGCATTATAGATGTGGGATTAGCACCTCTCAAGCAACCTCCAAAAGGTATAAAGTTCTGAACTTGATGAGTACTTCTTTAGATCTTGCTAGTTCTTGATTTTTGTGCCTTTTTGTCCCATAATTGTAACACCCCTACTCTCAGTATTTTTAAAAGCTTTATATTCATTTTATTGAAGGAACTCAACGAGTTGGAGCCCCCAACTCGTCGTCTCGAACCAAGTCAGCCCGCGTGATTTATGACTTATACTCAACGTGTCGGAGGACCCCGACTCGACAAGTAGAGGTTGTGCATGGAAACCCTAAATTTTAGGGTTTGCACCCTATTTAAAGAACTTATGGGTCGTTTCTAGCCTCCCTCATCGTCATTAAAGCCAGAGTAAACCCTAGATCGAGTCCTAAACCCTCATTGTTTTTGTTGAGAGCTTGAAAGGTGTTATTCATTGATTTTGGAAGAGAAACTTGAAGAGTGAGAAGCTTGGAACGGGAAGGAGCTTGTAGATTCAACATCTACATCGTTTTGGCTAGGGATGAGCAAAGGAACCGAACCGGTTGGAACCAACCCAAACTGGACCCAGCCCGGGAACCGAAGTTGGCCGAAATTAAGAACCGAGCCGGACCGTCGGTTCTACCGGTTCCTACATGTTCTTGTCGTGTCTTTAATGTTGGAACCGGTCATCAAGAAATAGCAACATATGGTTCCGGTTTTTTCCGGTTCTACCGGGTCCGATTCTATAGGTTTCGGTTCCTACCAGTTCTCGGTTCCAAAAATCCATAAGAATATCGTCCCTGTCCCGGCCCAACCGGTTCTGGTTCTGGTATCGGTTCTGGCCGGTTCCCCGGTCCAAATGTTCATCCCTAGTTTTGGCTACCATTTGAAGGTAAAAAGTTGTTAGCTTGATCATTCTAGTGTTAGATCTCCTTATTCTTGGGTTTATGGCCATTTTTAGCATATTTGAGGATCATTTCGGGTATTGGGCATGATCTGAAGTTGTAACTTCAGATCTGGACTCCTCTAAGTCCTTATAGTCATAAAATTATTGAATTTATCAAGCTTTCGCCCTTCTCTTTGGCTTAAACCTCTCCCTTATCTTGGTTTTGGCATTTAGGAGATCTAACACTAGCATGATCAAGGTAACAGCTTGTTACCTTCAAATGGTAGCATGCACATAAAGTTTGCAACTTTAGATGGAAACCATTCCCTAGGAGGCTAGATTTGCAATTTGGAGCCTTGGTCTTGCTTACAAGCGTCTGAATGAGAAACAGACTGAATGGACTCGACGAGTTGCATGGTTAACTCGACGAGTTGGATAAAGATTTCCTGTATTGGTTCTGCATGGACTCGGCGAGTCGGTGAGATGACTCGACGAGTTAGTTAGGGTTTTCTCGATATTTGGACACTGCATGGACTCGACGAGTTGCCTGGAAACTCGGCGAGTCAACTAGGGTTTTCACGATTTCTCAAGTTCTGGAAGGACCCGACGAGTCAGTGGGCTACACTCGAAGAGTTGGTTCAACATGGTCTGTTGACCTTGACCGTTGACTTTGACTTTACCAAGAGTTGACCAGTTTGATTTATGGGGGTATTTTAGTAATTTAGGAAATTATGGAAGTGGATCATTGGTGGATGTAGGTGTTTGAGTTAGAGCTATATTTGGAGGAGTTTGATATTATCATCCCTAGCTACTTGTGAGGTGAGTTGTCCTCACTATACTAACAGGGTCGAAGGCACCAATGCCGACCCTTTTCGGATTTGTATATGGGTTTATTGCATGATATGCTTATTGATTTACATCCTTGTAGTTAGGATGGTGATATGCTTAGTGACCTGGTTAGGTCGATATCCTCGTATATATGATAATGTTATGTTAGTGACCAGTTAGGTCGATATCCTGGTTATAGGATGTTGCTATGATCAGTGATCAGTTAGATCGGTTTGACTGTTATACATCCTAGAATGTGATATTTATGTGCACACGATTGTTTGATTTGGGGGTTGGGCTGAGGCGCACCTGCTTTGTGCTAAAGGCCAACGTACCCAGGGCGGACCAGATAGTTGTAGGCCCGAGAGGGCATACTAGTCAGACCGAAGGCCTTGCGAGCGGTCCGGATAGGCTGAAGTCCTGAGAGGTAGTCCAGATGTGACGATGGCTCGGAGAGCGGTCCAGATAGACTGATAGCCCTACGAGGCGGTCCAGTCAGGCTGATAGCTAATTATGCATATTGTTTGTTTATATGATATTGATATGGTTTGTATGGCGTTGGTATTTTGGGGGAACTCACTAAGCTTCGGGATTACAATTGTTGATTATGTTTCAGAAACTTCTGATGATTGCAGGAATGTGAAGGCGTGATCGTGCACCTCCTTATGTTTTCATGATTTGATTATGGGATACTCTGACACTAAACTATTTTGAAAACATTTTGTAATAATTATCGGTTTTTAAATGATTTAAAAAGTTTTAAATTGGTTTAATTTTTATGGGTGTTACAATAATCTTGGTGTATGTGAGTTTGGCTTACTCTAGACCAAATAAGTTGTCATTTCATACGATTTTGAGTGCTTTGAGTCATAAAAATTCCATCTTGATTCTTTCCTTTTACCCATGCAAGAGATATGAAGCTTGGGGTTGTGTAATAAGTTAGGATTTTGGTTTCAGGCTCTTTTTGTCCATGTAAAGTAATAAAGTTGGAAACTTTATGATTTATAATGTCATTTGGATTTAGATCTAAACTTTGGAAGAAAGATGTTTAGAGAATAAGTGCTTAATAGGAATTTGGATATGGCTTGAGTACGCTAGGCATACCCGGTACACAACACGTATGATGTTGAAGTCACGTACGCCATACATACATATGGATTACGTATGGCGTACTCAGCATAATGTGGACCTTGACTTTATTTGACTGTTAACTTTTACCTTTGACCAGAGTTTTGACCAAGTTTGACCTAAGGGCATTTTAGGTAATTTGAATAGTAGTTTGAGATTTGGGTCCCTGCTAATTGTATAAGTGACCTGTAGAGGCAACATGTGGAGCAGTGATCTATTATGCTATCTGTCAAACTGTGAAGTGAGTTTTTCTTACTGTACTTGTGGGTCGAAGCCACCAATACCGACCCACTGGATTATGTATCCTAGTATATTGGATGGTGTTATGTTAGTTATATGATAGACAGGTAGATATGTACGACTACATGTGTTTGCTGGGTATGTGATAGACTAGTAGATCTATAAGATTACATGTGTTTGTTGGATATGTGATAGACTGGTAAATTTGTATGATTACATGTATGTGTTGGTTATCGATTGTTATTGTATATGTCGAAATGTTATGTTTTGTTTGGTTGAGGTGGTCCTGCTTTGTGTTGAAGGCTAAGATACTCATGGGGTCCGGATAGACTTTAGGCCCTACGAGGCGGTCCAGATAGGCTATAGGCCTTGCGAGGCTGTCCAGTTAGGCCGAAGGCTCGTAGAGTGGTCCAGATAGGTTGTAGGCCCTATGAGGCAGTCCAATCATGCTGAAGGCTCATATATTCATGTTGGTATATGTTTGGTTGGTGAGGTATTTTGGGTAACTCACTAAGCTTTGGCTTACAATTTGATTGTTATAGTCTTAGGTACTTCAGCGGATAGAAGCGAGGCAAAGGCTTGATTGTGCACATCATCCTGGATTTTATGTGGTTTATGATTTTGGGATACTTTGATTCATGATAGTGACTTTTGAGAACTTGTTTTGTAAAACTTATGGATTTTTGGAATGGTTTTAAAATGAATTTTTTGTCTTGATTTTTAGGATGTTACATTTCTCTTGTACCATGTGCATAAGACTTGTGTTCTGTGTTGTGGATTAGGAAAGATGGAAAAGATAAGAGAGAGAAAGTTGATGTGACAATGGTTGAGTAGGCAGGGAGGCTTCTACTTCTATAACCCTAAGGGATGAGGAATATAAAAGAAAAAGGATTTTTTTTGTTTCTTTCTTTTCATAACCGAACCCATGCACACAAAAGCACACTTGACTCTCTTAATTAGTTTAGTGAAGAAAGCTTGCATTCTTTTAAGGAAAAGTTTTTTTTGTCTTAAGTAATTAAGCGCTTATTTTGAAAGAGTGTGCTAGCAAACAAAGGTTTTTCAACTTTTTGGTGAACTTATTTAGAGAAACTCTACATTGAGTTCTTGCGATCTTCATCAACTTGCAACCTCCCACGATGATCGAAGACTTCAGATGTTGTTATTCTTGAACCTCGTATGGTAGTTATATTTTAATCTTTCTTTTCATGCAAATGGATCCTTGATGGGTTATAAAGTAGTTTTACGTTGTTCAAAAATATTTTGCTTACGTTGTGTGACATCCCCAATTTTTACGGTCAGAAAAGACCTTTTTATTTATGTTTTTTAAAAACAAAGTATTCTTAATATTGCAGAATTTGTCCCATAAAAAGTATTTATGAATAAATGTTTTCATTTATTATTAAAAACTCGAGATATCATAACTGATCCAAGAAACATAAGCATAAACATAGTCATTACATACCTTACAATGTCTTTTATACTATGACCTATAGCCTTACAGTGTCTTTTATACTATGACCTGTATATCCTCGAATCTCTCTTCGGATCCAAACATCATTATTTTTATACTGCTTTCTGTGATACAAAGAAACTGAGTGGGTCAGGTTGGGAAACCTGGTAAGTACATAGGGTTTTCAACCCATAATAATATAGTTAATCTGTTTAATTATCAAACAATTGACCTGATTGCGCATCCCAATTTTCTTCTATTTTGATCCTTAAGCACCTACTCTAAAGATCATCATAATCATCGTTGTTGACAATATTGTTTATGGGATTTATCTACAATACATATCAGTAGGGTTTCTTTTATATTCATTTATAAGGATCTATCATAAGGATCATCATAATCATCATTGCTGACAGTATTGTTAAAGGGATTTCTCAGCCATGCATGTCAGTATGATGTAGAGTACATCAAATGAACACGTAGTTCATCACTTACAGGTTATGAACTTGCCTGTGTTCCACTAGACTGTCTAGAAGAGTTTGTAGTCATCATCTATACTTTTTTTATATAACTATAATAGTTAGTACAATAGTACTAGTAAGTCAAGGCCTATTATCATTGTTTTCATCTCTCATCATCCATCAACCTCATTGGTTCATTCATTTCTTATTTCTCATTACTACCCGATATATTATAGATATAAAAATACATATATGGTAAATCATATAAAATTCATCTTATATTATCTCATATAACATTTTGAGTATAAATAATAAGCACACATTGCATTTAATTATCTAAATACTTCATATCTATGTGTAAGATGAAAGTAACTATGCACTCACTTGTTAAAAGTGAATGACTGGAAAGTTGGGCAGTGCTTCGCTTCAGCACTTAGTTTGAAAGCGACATAAAATTATTCCACTCCATCATACATGAGAAGCGAGTATACACTTTTCTAGATGGTTTGGATGATCGATTAGATCATGTTCGAAGTCATGTTCTTCGAATAAAACTTTTCCCTTCCATTAAACAAATATATGCTCACATCCGAAGAGAAGAACTTCGACAGTAGGTGGTGAAATCATAAGGCAAAACAATGGATAATGGTGTTGTCATGACTATGAAGGATGTGAAATCTGGTCAGACAAAAAAATCCATGTTATCATCATGATCCAAAGGCTACAGCGATCGAAACAAATGCAGTCACTATGGGAGTGCAAAACATACTTTAGAAAGTTGTTTCAAAGTACACGGTTACCCTGACCAGTGGCATGAGTTAAAAGCTCAAAAAAGAAACATGTGACATCCCCAATTCTACAGCCAGAAAACACCGATTTGTTTATGCTTTATTTGAAAATCATAGTATTCTTTTGAAGAAATATGTTCCCGAATTTGTTCCCAAAAATATGATAAGTAAATTATCAAAGCATTTATGAAGATATGTGTTTTAATTATATTAAAAACGTTGGGATGTCATTGTCAATAAGAATAAATAGAAATAGTACAGGCCTTACACTATCTATTATTCTAATGGCCTATAATCTCATCAGATCAACACTACTATGCTCTTTTGCCACTGCCTATAATACAAGAAACTTAGTGGTTCAGGCTTGGGAGCCTGGTGAGCACATAGGGTTTTCAACCCACAATAATTAAGTTCTTTAATTTCATCAAATCATTCAACCCGATTACCCGTTCCCGTTATCCTCGCTTTTTGTCTCCTAAAGCATCTAAGTCAAGGGACCTAGCCTAAGGATCATCATCGGGAAGACAATATTGCTTAAGGGATTCCTCAGCAGTATATGTTAGTAAAGAAACCATGAGGGGGATGGAGTACACTGGTGAACACATCGTTCACAAACACCTACCGGTTGCGAGCCTGTCAGCGTTCCACTAGACTATTTAGAATAGTCCCTAGTCGTCATCTATACTCCGCTAGATGACTAAATCAGCTTAAACATCGAGGCCTCTCATCATTTATTTCATCATCTATATCATCTACCCATCTTTGCCCATCATAATTATAGGTATAAAATACATATATATTTTAAATGGAATAAAACATGTATATTTTGTACATCCAGCATAAATATCAAGAACACAGATTATATGCACACATAGCACATAATTTATATTAAATACTTCATATTTATGTGTAAGATGAAAGTAACTATGTACTCAATTGTTAAAGTGATGACTCCAAACTCGGCAGTGCTTCGCTTCTAACAATTTTATTTTCCTTCAACGAAACCTAGTATCATTATCATGAGATTTTAGTCTAATATTTATTGCGACTAATTATTAGTCTAGATTTATTATTAACTCAGGTTCTATGATTAATATTGTTTTTCTTGTATTATATAAGTGTTAAACAATACTTTTCAACTACTATGTACAGACAGGGACCGGACATGAAACATCGGAGGGCATGACCATTTTGGCATTTAAGCTGTTCTGAAATCCAACAACCTTATGCGGCCCTTCAAAACAGATTCCCCTTACCGTGAATAGTTAAAAGGTATTATAATAACATTTTTTATAATTTATAATACTTAGCACATGTATTGTTTATAGGTTCATAATAACGATAATGAACTTAAACACAAGTTATAATTAAAGTAGGGTAAGTATAACTCACTTATAAAGGGATTTAGCTAGGAGATGGGCTCTGCAGGGCAGAACTTCTGAGCCGAAAGCTCTTCTTCTCGGAGCCTTCTAGTGCTCCGGGCTTTGCCTCTAACGCTTGGGAAGTGTTAGGAAAAGGGAGGGGCTAAGGGGGGGTATTTGAGAAGGAAAGAATGGATTTGGTGTGAAGAAAATGGAAGATTTGCGCCTCTATTTATAGGCCATGAAAACAGATTATGTTGGGTGTAACTTCGAAGTACGCTGGGCATACCAAGCCCTACGTGGTGTGTACGCTACCAGGTGTCACAATCCGGTGGCAAGGCGCGGGGAGGAAGCAACGGCCCTGATTTAGCCACGTGTCACCTCCGGAGTTTATTAATATAATTAATTACTTTCTAAAATTTGTAACTTTCGCATACGAGCTCCGTTTGTGACGTTCTTTATATCCACGCATAGGTAGCGATATGATCTAGAACTTTTGTTTAGACTCCGTCAGCTAATTTTGAATTTATTTTTAAAGTTATATTTTAACAGGCTTAGACAGATAAAGTCTGTTAAAAATTCATAACTTTGTCATCCAACTTCCGTTTCCGCCTTTCTTTAAATCATTGGGCTCCTATTAACGAGATCTCCGATTCTCGTTTATATTGTGTCAGCTAAAAATTGATCGATCTAAAATTCGATTTCTGGGCTACATACTGCTCTGTCAAATCTTAGAAAAATCATAACTTCCTCTAATGAAGTCAGATTTGGAAGTTCTTAATATGCATGCTCTCGGTTTAACGTATACTGCGACTTTCGTTTAGATCGCTAAGGCTAAAAAGTATGTTACTACAAACTCACTTTTTACGATACACAACATCATGCCGGTTTTGTCGCAAAACTTCGACAGGTCATAACTTCTCGTTATAAGTCGGATTTCTGCATTCCTTATATCCCCGAAATCCTTATTACGACTACTTCAACTTTCTTTAAAGATATTGGGTCAAATCTTTACTCTAATTTTGACACATATATTTACTATTATTTTATTATATCGCTATAAGCACATATATTAAACATAAATCACATAATACTCAAATAATTCTTCTTCAGTACTTCAAAATAAGTTACAATCGTTGACCCTAACTATTACATAATTATAATAATGCTTAGCCTAGAAACGCGGGCATTACAAAACATGAGGAGGCTGCTAATGAATCTGTCTCAGGACATGCAACTATGGCCAAGGTTGGATCTTAACTCTCTTTTATTCATGAGGTTCCATCTACTAAATCAACTTGCGATGACGGTAAGTGTTACGGGTAGGATCCTTAATTCATGTTTAGGATCCTTAAATATTTTTGAAGCCTCAGGATCCTTAAACATATCCCTGGATCCTGACTATTGCCATTTATAATTCTAACACTTGTAATGGTTATATTTTCTTTATTTTCTAACATGTGCAGAACTAGTCAACACAAGACCCATTCTCAACGGAGAGTCATCTCAACCAGGAAAAAGACCCAGAATACCAAGTCAAATAACATTCATTGTTGATTATGGAGGATCCCAGAATTATCGGAGTTCTTGTTACTTACACTAGACTATAAATAACACATGTTTCTAGAACACTACATACATGATTAGTGCTAGCATTACTATTTTACTCTTATTTCTTTCATAATCTTTGTAACCTCAAATTAAAATCAATAAAACACATCAAGGCGGGTGCTTATTATCACCTCCCAAGGTTTTATGCCAGAGATCCTACAAAGGATCAAGGGCTTTCTTTGTAACTCATTTGTCTCACTTTGATTAGCATTTGATACTTACATTACACTAACATCACAACCTCTCATACAATTTGGTCAAATTACACTTGATCAATTTTTGACCAAAACAATTTGGCGCCAATCGTGGGGTCGCGGTGTTCATAATCATTCGAGAATCATGTCTACCCAACCAAACTTATTCACTTCCTCAAATCCTCCCATTTACTCTAAAAATCTTCCTCCACCCCAGGTGGAGCTCCCAAGAAAACCTCTGAGGAACCAAAGAAAAACACCTCTCCGGTCGCTACCCATGGATTTCAGGATCCTCCTGTACTGATCTCCAATAAAGAAATCATCGCTATGATGAAGAGACTGGAACGACAAGTCACCCAACAGCAGGAGGATAACAGGATGATACTCAAGGAAGTGGAGAGAATTAGGGCAGAGATCCGCAAGCCTCAAGAAGCAGCACCCTTGATCTTACAGCCCAAGATCATATACTTTGACAACACGGGATCCTCAGCGAACCGTCGCGAGATAGGATCCTCAATACCAGCCTCTGTTCCCGCCTAGAACACGGCTCCAAGAGATCAAGACCATACGATCCAGGATCCCATCGATACCTTCGCTAATCCAACTAACAAGGATCCTAGTTACTTCATCAATAATGATACCTTTACCACTAACTCTATGGATGTTGATGCAGGAATGAGCCTAATCATGGCCAAGAAACTTCAAAAGCTACAACAAATGATCTCAAGCGTACGTGGAGTAGTCTAACCTATACCAGAAGTGTTCCCAACAAGCCAAAGGATCTAGAAGTTTTCTCCTGTAATCGCTGACATTGAGGTCCCTAATCCCTTCCAAACTCCCAACATGAATCATTATGATGGGACCACAAATCCTGAAGAACATGTGGCACAATATAGGGAAAGAATGGCAATCATCCCTATTCCCACACACTTGAAGGAAGGTTGTGTGTGCAAGGGTTTTGGTTCCACCCTCACAGGGTCAACCTTGAAATGGATACTAAATGTTCCTCCTTACTCTATTACTTCGTTTGCACATTTAGTTAATATTTTTAACAACCAATTTTCTTGTAGCGAAACGTTCAACAATATTACTAGTGATCTCTTTCGGGTGGTTCAGGATCCCAAGAAATCCTTTAGGGATTTCGGGAAAGGGTTTGGCAGGGAAGCTCTGAGTATCCCTAACATCAACACGACAACTGTCGTGGAAGCCTTCAAAATGGGACTAAACAAAGACTCTACTTTGTATGGAGACCTTGTAATGAATCCATGCAAAAGAATGGATAAAGTAAGGAGTAGAGCGCTAAGGTTCATAAGACTCAAACAAGACAAGGAGATCCAAAAGAGGAGCAACCCACAAAGCTCATATGATAATCCAATAGGAAGGTCGAATCCTCGGCCCAGGGATCCTATAAATATAAACCTTATTCCAGACGCGATCATCATAGGGTTATTTCCCTTGAAGATGAAGGGGATGAAGAAGAATTTCCTAAGATCACTGACTATTGTTTTTCTGTGGATGTTTCAAGTCTAATATTTGCCATGCAGGATATTGGCGACAAAGCAAGAAGGCCAAGAAAGGGAGAAAAGTCCACCACCTGGAAAGACAAGTCCAAATGGTGTGCATAACTTGATGACTTTAGTCACATTATGGAAGATTGCATAGCCCTAAGAAAAGAGATTAGTTACCTACTCATCAAAGGATACCTCAAGGAGATCCTCAGGAAAAGAAAGGAAAGAGCCAAAAAAAAGGATCAGGATCCTCATAAGCCTAAACAACCGGGATCCCCTCCTGTGGATGCTAAGGTAATCAATGAAACTTCTGGATGATATGACATTTATGTCACCTCTTATTCTACAACAAAAAGACATGCTAAAGTATTGAAGACAGAGAAAGAAGAAAAAACACAAAAACACATCAATCACAAACGAGAAGGAAATCACCTTCGACGAAACATATAGAATAGAAGTCCAGGATCCTTATCATGATGGCATGGTAATAACTCTTTACATTTCCAACCATTTTGTTAGAAGTATCCTTGTTGATGGAGGATCCTCATTCAACATCATACTCTTCGACGCTCTGAAAAGGATAAACGTCTCCGAAGGTGAAATAGTCAAAAGATCCTCAATGTTAATCGGATTCAATGGCGAAACAAAACATACCATCAGTGAAATAAAGCTACATATTCACATAGAGGGGGTAAACTCTATGCAACACTTTTGTGTAATCGATACATTGTCCTCCTATAATGTTATACTAGGTAGACCATGGATCCATTATATGAAGGTTGTCCCCTCGAAATACCATCAATGTGTCAAAATGCCCACTCCATGGGAGACAGTAAAGATCACAAGTGATCAACAAGAATCCAAGGAATGCTACAAGACTTCGATGAAATCTTCAATATTACCACAACAAACATAGAAATTAATGCATAGGCACGAGGTGGATTGGAGACAAGAGAACAAGATGTAAAGGAAGTGCCCCTGAACCCCGAGGATCCTGAATCCAAAATCCAGATAGGATCCTTACTGCCAAAACAAATCGAACAGGAACTAATAAAATTCTTAAAAGATAGAAGCAAAACGTTTTCCTAGAAGCATGAGGATATGACAGGTATAGATGAGAATATCATAACTCATAAACCAAACATTAATCCTTCTTTCAGACCAATACACTAAAAGAGAAGAAAGTTTGCACCCGAAAGAAACCAGATCATCCAAGAAAAAGTAGAAAAGCTCCTCAAAACAAGGATGATAAAGGAAGTCAAGTTCCAATGATGGCTAGCCAACATGGTCGTCATGTAGAAGAATGGAAAATGGAGAATATTTGTAGATTGTACGGATCTGAATAAGGCTTTCCATAAGGATCCTTTCCCCTTACCACACATAGATTCCATGATAGAAGCTACGGTTGGCCATGAACTGCTAACGTTTATGGATGCATTAGTGGGATTCCAACAAATCCAAATGGAACCATCTGACCAAGAGGATACTACATTCATTACCCCAACATGTATATATATTGTTATATTGCTAAGCCATTTCATCTTAAAAATGCAGATGCAACATACAAAAGGTTACTCAACCGGATGTTCAAGGATAAAGTAGGGAGACCATGGAAGTCTACATTGATGACATGGTGGTAAAATCAAAGAAAGTAGTGGATCAGCTCAAGGATTTTGAAGACACCTTCAACATACTAGACGTATATGACATGAAGTTGAACCCTTCTAAGTGCCACTTTGGAATGAGTTCAGGCAAGTTCCTTGGATACAAGGTGACTAAAAGAGCAACAGAAGCAAGTCTGGAGCAAATAAAATCCATCATCGACTTAAGATCCCCATCCTTGGTGAAGGATATTCAGAGACTATACCTCCAAATCCTCAAAAAGCTGGCCTCTGAATTTAAAGCTTTTAGTCTAAGCCAAGTTTCCAGAGAAGAAAATGTTGAGGTTGATGCGCTAACCAACCTAGGATCTTCCCTTAGGATCCAACCATAAATCATGATCCCTATAACCCACATACTGATCCCAATAATGGAAGATCCTTCCAATAAACCAGATGATCCCAATCACCATGACCAAACAACTAATGTGGCAATAATCGAGGATCCTGGCCCTCAACCACTTCCTCAGGATCCTAACCGGTAGTGTAACATTCTGAAAATATCAAGAAATTTAAAGTTTTAAAAATCAACCATTTAACATCACTATTTACAAAAGAGTCATTGTTTCCAAAAAGTTATTTCAAAATCAAAGTTTTGCCTAGACTCAAAGCCATAAAAACAAGAAATTATGTGTGATCACGCCTTTGCTTTCCCACGATCCTTTGAAGTACCTAAAACCATAAACTAAAACTGTAAGCATAAAGCTTAGTAAGTTTCCCCTAAAGTACCACCACACAAACAGATAACATATACAAACATGCATATTGAATCCAATCAACCATCACTTTTCAATACCACAGGCACAGTTAACCTCCAAGTCCAGTCATCCTCGGGATAGAATACCCCAGGTTGGAATGCCAAGATACAACGGGTCCAGTCATCCTTGGGATGGAATACCCTCGGGCCCAATCAACCATTGGGTTGGAATGCCAATATACAATGGGTCCAGTCATCCTCAGGATGGAATAACCTCGGGCCCAATCAACCATTGGGTTGGAATGCCCCAGGTCTATTGGCTCATGCACAAAACAATAAAGCCTCAACCAAAACTCAAAATATGTCGACATATACAAAATAGATAAACATATAATCAGCCAACAGACAAACAGGCAGATCTACAGATCACTACCGCATAGAAACATCCTATAAACTATGATACATATCTAAAATATCACTACAACATAGCAACATATGGTAAAACAGGATATCAATCCAATGGGTCGGCCTTAGTGTCTTCGACCTAAAAGTACAGTGAGGAAAAACTCACATCACAGTCTGACGAATAGCTGAACAATACACTGCTCTGAATACTAGCTCTACAGGTTACCTATTCAAAAAATAGAGACCAAGGCTTACTATAGCTCAAAATACCCAAAATACCTTAAGTCGGACTGGGTCAACCCTGGTCAAATTCAAAGTCAATGGTCAAGGTCCCAAAAGTCAGTTTTTCTTCCTAGTAGAGTACGCCCTGCATACCAAGAGAGTACGCCTAACGTACTCTGATGTTGACCCAAAAGTGGGGTGTTGACCGCCTACGCACAATGTACCACCATGTACGCCCAGTGTACGCAGCCTAGTCCCAAAACTCCATTAAGAGCTTATTCCATTAAGCCCTTACACCCAAAACTCAAATCCAAGCCCAAAATGATATCCTAAGTTATAAAATTTTCCAACTTTATGACTTTGCATGGCTATAAAGTGCTTAATGACCAAAACCCTAAGTTCTTAACCTAATAGGACATCACAACTTTTGTATGGAAGGGATGGGAGGGACAATATCACATTTTTATGGTTCATAATAGTTCCATAATGGATAAAGTTCTTAACGCAATCTCGGAAGACCTCAGATGGTCACACTGATCGGTCGTCCGTAATCTCGACCTCTAGAGGGCAATCCAACATGCCTGAAGACTCAGGAAACTTCTTGCTAAGCGCAAGAGAGACAAATGATCGGGTAGCCTCCAAATCAAAAAATACCTGAACTGGGATACCGTTCACATGGAACGGTCCTAAACAGAGCACATACATAACATATCACAATCACAAAAGCATATCATAAAAGCATAAGCAAGAAGTCATACCCGTCACCACATCGGGTGCAGCGCGTGCCTCCTCGGTAGTCAACTGGAAGGCCCGACTCCTCACCACTGTAGCCTCAGCCTTGGCCTGACGGCCATCAGTAATCCGCAGGGTTGCTGGAGCTGGTGCCTTCACTGGCGCTGCTACTACTGTCAACTGGGGGCAGTTGGCCTTCTTGTGGCCCCTCTGGATGTAGTGAAAACACAGCAACTCAGACGTCTGAATAACCGGTGCAGGGGCGGTACAATCCCTGCTGAAGTGCCCTGTCTTTCCGCACTTGTAGCAGCCTGACGATCCCAATCTACACGCCCCCTCATGTGGCCTGCCGCATTTCCTGCAGCGGCCCTGTCCTAACTGGCCTTTCGGGCTACCGTCTGACCCCTTGGGCTTCTTCCCCGAAGCCCCAGTCGTCTGCCCCTCCTCTATCTTCCTCTTCCGGACATGCTCCAGATCGATCTCCCTCTCCCTTTCCCTGGCAATCATGGAATCCAGGGTAGGGCTAGCTGAAAAACTAACATGCTCCCGAATGTCGGCTCGCAGCATGTCATGATAGTAGGTCCTCCTCATATCCTCATCCCCCGTATACTGGGGCACCAGCAATGCCCTCTCCCGGAACTTGGCGGTGATCTCCGCCATAGTCTCCGTAGTCTGCCTCATGTCCAGAAACTCCCTGGCCAGCTGCTGGAGCTCTACAACTGGCGCAAACTCCTCCCTGAATCTGGTCACAAAGTCTGACCAGGTCATTGCCTTAATAGCTGAGGCTCCCAATGAGTCACCAACAGACTCCCACCAGTCTCTAGCTCTGTCTCTCAAACACCTTGTTGCATATCTCACCTTCGAGCCCTCGGGGCAGAAGCCGATCAGCTGCGCGGACTCAATATCTGCAATCCATCGTCTGGAAGCAATCGGATCCTTCGCCCCATGGAAATCTGGCACACCACTGCCCCTGAAGTCCTTAAAGGACAGTGTGCGGGACCCCGACTGCCTGGTCGCCATGTCATTCCTGAACGCCCTAAGGCGATCCTCCATCAGCTCGACAATCCCTTCCTTGATCGACCCGAAAATGACCGGGGTCGCATTAAGGATGCCTCTGGTGATCTCTGACGCGATGAAATTGCGTAGCCTCTCATCCACTGGTTCGGAGTCTAAACCTGAACCCGATCCCTCTCCTGAGCTACCAATTACTTGCCTCTGACGTAGTACCACCATTCTGCAACAAATAGTGACAATCGTTAGTGATACTGATACATCCAAAGGGATCACATCCACCACAAGTTCCCCGGTCTTGCCTCATCCTTCCTCAATTCGGGTACGGATCCTCTGCTTTCAGTAGTACGGGCCCATACTACCTTCCACATCTATCCGTACCTTCCTCAAGAACTGCCTCGACTCCACCAGGTCTCTTTTACTACTGCTGATATCTACTATTCCCATCCTAGGCTTACCCTAGGGAAAATCTCTGAATTCACCCAATCGGGTCCTCAGCTGCTGAAGGCCTCCTTGTAATGTCAACTAGCCATTACCTGAATACCATCACATGTAATGAGGTTCAGATAATCTTTCGGGTAAAAGACTCGTCCTTACAACGGTTAGACTCAGACGAGAGCTGCGCAATAGGGCCAAATCCAGCACTCTGAGATTATTCAACCCTGATCACATGTGACGTGACGTATTCACCCAATGGATAACTCTCATCATTCATAGTCCCACCAAGCACAAAGCAAGAAGCATTCGGATGCAGGAAAACTACTTGAGTGATTTTGTTCTCATAATGAGAAACTGTACTAGCATACAGTGTTGAGCTCATACTACCAGGCATAACCTAAACAGGCTATCCTATTACTGTCTACTCAATACTAGCATGCAATTCTCATAAGCTGAAGCACATAAATCAGGCACATAAGGCATCATTCCTAGATCCTTAGTCCTATTCTAACATGCTGTTCTACTGAAACTGATAAACATAATATAAACTTGTATGGGTACTTTGGGGAATACTTACTTGAGCTCGGCCGGTCGCGAACATCACACACTTTGTTCTTTCCCAAAACTCTATTATCTTAGCTTTTAGGAAACCATTTTTCTTGTAAAAATCTTTTAATCCCTCGACTTGAGTCCCGAGACCCCCAAGGGTGTGTCTGAATCCCTCAAACTAGGGCTCTGATACCAACTTGTGACGACCCAATTTTTAAGACCAAAAATTTCTTTTCAATTAACCGACTCATAAAACATTCATAAGAAAATACTGTGAAATCACATCATCTCATAAATCAATGTATCATGTCTAAAAAACCCAAGTCATAAAATAAGAACATGTCAGAGTACAATCCTGGAATATCCATAGTGCGGAAACCAAAGAGTGTGTGTATGATGTGCCGCTACCGCACCAGCTCCTTCCCCTTCGATGAAGAGGTACCTGAAACCAAAACTGTAAACTGTAAGCACGAAGCTTAGTGAGTTCCCCCATCGTACCACATACCACACAATCACATAGCATACATACTATCGGGCAATTTTGGGGTGCCCGACCTACCCGGTACGGCCATTCTGGGGTGCCGTCCTACCAATGTGAAGCCATTATGGGGTGCTGACCTACCCGTCGGTCCTAACAACCGACCCTCGGGGATTATTCCCCTCCTACTACCGCTATCACTTATAACATATCATGCCATCATATAAACATATCAGCACATATTATTCGACATATCTGGGGTGTCTGGCCTACCCTTCGGTCCTAACAACCGAACTCTACTACTATCACATATAACATATCATGCCAGCATATAACATATCAGGTAGTAGCAAAGCTAGATGGTATCACAAAGACAATCATCTAATCATACAAATCCTACTGGTGGGCCGGAATTGTGGCCGTAGACCCACCGCTACTGGAAGGTAACTCACCTCGAACAAGTAGCTGCTAATAATCCGTGTAGGAAGTCTCTGCCTGCTGCTGCTCCGAAAATCCTCCGGCTACAATCCCCACAAAACACTTATTCAGAAAATGACATCTATTCTAAAAGGGTAAAATGACCATTTTACTTCCAATCCAGTCCAAGTCAAAGACAACTTCAAGTTGACCCGACTCGCCGAGTTGGGCCGTCAACTCGTCGAGTCCCTAGCCCTTTACACGTCCTCATCCCCGACTCGACTCGTCGAGTTTGGCGATGACTCGGCGAGTTCCTCTTCTATAAGAACATCGAATGATCCATCATCCGACTTGCTGAGTTGCATGAACAACTCGTCGAGTTCATCTTCAATCTTAAGGAGATTGCCTTGGACTCGCCGAGTCTGTTCTAGCAATCGTCGAGTCCCATGAACTCCAGGTCTAAAACTAAGTCCAATGTGTTGGGTCACTATTTATGTCCTACTACAACCCTTCTAACACCCAACTGAGTTCTTTTGTCCCTCAACAGATATAGGACTCAAAGCCTTGGACTCGTCGAGTCCCAAGAACGGACTCGCCAATTCGGTCACGTCCACACTCTAATTCCTCAATTTTTGATGTACAACCTTTGATCAAAAGGTAGATCCAAGCCCCTAGACTCGATCTAGCACGTAAAGTTACAAGGTTTACATGTGTGCATGGAAGAATGAGCCCAAATGGCTCAAAAAGGAAATCCTAACATGCATGAGGCTTCCCATGGGTTCTAAAACAGTTGCTTTCTGCATTAGGGTCCCTTAAGAACCCTAGATCCGATACCCTAGCCCTCAACCATGCTTGCAATCATGGTTGGTAGCCAAAATGGCTCTTAGAAGCCCTAACTTCCTTCAAGAGTAGATCTATAATAATAATAATGAGCAAGGTATAAGCTTTATACCTCAAATGCATTGAGGAAGATGCTCAAACTCGGATCCCTCTAACCTCTTCTTGTTTCTTCAAGCTTTTCCTTCCTTTCTTAGATCACAAAAGCACCAAAATCACTCAAAAGGCCTTAGATCTTCACTCACATGATTAGGGTTCACTATGGGGGTCTTCTGGGAGCAAATGGGGAGATGGGTGACTGAATGAGATGTTTAAATAGGGTGCAAACCCTCAGATTAGGGTTTTTGTCCAGCTAGGACCTACTCGTCATGTCCGGGACCCGACTCGCCGAGTCCATCACTTAAGTCCCGCGTTCCGTCCCGCTTCTACTCGGCGAGTTGGTCCTTCAACATGCCGAGTTCAAGGCCAAAAATGTAAAACACTTAGATAAAACAAAAAGAAATACGTACCATGAACCGAGTGCTACAATAGGGCTGAAGGATGATATTAGTTTTAGTAGTTAGATAATTTTTGAAATTTGTAAAGTGTAATTGACATTAGATGATGAATAAAAGGTGTGTTTATTTATGATTAAAGTGTTGCCATCTTTTGTCAATCATTTACTATATTTCTTTTGCATGTTTTGACTTCCAAAATAATTATGTTTGGTATATCATATTATTCGAACCTCCATAGTCGGTCATATGTCGGAAGTAGGTATGAATCAAGACTGTCATGATTGGTTGCAGAGGTCTAAGTTGTTGGACATGGCTACAACACTCATGAGTGCTCATAAGTTCTGAGCATTGGACTTAACCCACGCTCATTGGAATCACTTCATGGAGTTTATCTCGAGTGATCGTAAGACGATAATATCATATAAGTCTTCAAACCTAGAGATATGATTTGTTGCCTATGAGTTGGTTATGCATTGATTGTACGGAAACGCATTGGTAACTCGATGTTATAAAACGTGCTTTTGTGTATAATTCAACAAGTAGTAGATCAAACATATGAGTCGAAGTTTATCTGTTCCTTCTTGGATTTGAAGCTGATATTTGGGCCCCTCGATGATTTTTTTTTGACCTATGTATCGGGCCCGGTCAAAACTAAGTTGATGTGTTCAATTAAGTTCTTTGTCAAACAAATCGGAAATCGGGAAACAAACTGTTGCACAATAAGTAAGACATTGTTCCATGTATTTTTCCGGCTGATATCTTAAACATAGGATTATATGATCACTTATCTTAAATGGCGTATCATCATCTTCTCAGTTCTGAGGGACCTTGAAAGAGTTACGATTGCTGATCGGTTTTTGAAGTCATACTTGCAGTTATAGTTATTAGACTTATCCAAGTGGGAGACTGTTGGATAAGGTGTCTAAGTCCATAACTATTTCTGGTATGTACTTGACCCGACCCGGCATGGTCCATTTGGGTTGCATGGCATCATGCATTTGGATAGACTAAATAAGAGAAATAACACTTGTGGTTTATTAATATATTATAAGTTCTAATATATTAATAGTATTATTTAATTAGTATTGATCAAGAATTAATTTGGAATTAATTAAGTGATCAAAAGATAACTAATTAAATATATGGTTTGATTATGTAAATCATCCATAACTTGTATAGTGGGCTAAGAGGCTCCATGGATTATCAATTTTGGTTAAACCCATAGGATGCTCCATGGATGCTCCATGGGAGTTACAAACCCATGGGCCATGGAAATGAAGAGCCATGATACATTAGGGTTTACATGGTGTAACCCTAGATGTGTCAACACTATATAAGGAACTCCTTCTCCACCAAAATCGGTTACAAAAAAGATATAAGAGGGCTAGGCTGATTTTTAGAGTGTGTGTATTCTCTCAAAGGTCATTCCAAAAGCATTTGGTGTTGTGTGAAGCATTTGAGGCATCACACTTGGGGTGCTAGGCTCACAAGGTTTCAAGGAATCAGAATCAACTACAAGGTATGTAATTCTAGCCATCCTTCTAGGATAAAGTTCCCCATGTATGCTAGATAGGATTATGAACCTTGGAAACCAAAATTTTCATGTATTTAGACAAACATAGGTCCAAGGTATATTAAGGTTGCATGTACACTTAGGAAGTGTTAGAATGCTCAAAACCCATCAAAGTTGAATCCAACAATAAGATCATAATCAACAATCTAAACAAGAGGTTTGATGAGAAGAAAGGAAGATGGCAAGAAGAAGTTCCTTTTGTCCTATGGGAATATAGGACCACTTCAAAGGAAGCCATTGGCCAAACTCCATAATCCTTGGTGTTTGGAACATAATCCATGATTCCTACTGAAGTAGTAATCCCAAAAACAAGATATCAATTGCAAGATCGGGAGAGGAACGATAGGATCCTAGCCCAAGATCTTAAAACTATTGATGAACTCATGGATCTTTCCAGATTCCACATTGTTGCTCATCAACAAAGGATCACTAAAGCATATAACAAGAACATAAAAGTTAGAAGGTTCCAAGTTGGTGGCTTGGTACTTAGGAAAACATTCCAAAATACCAAGGATCCCAGTGCAGGTAAACTGGCACCTCAATGGGAAGGATCGTATCTCATTGATTCAAAAGCGGGAAAGGAGGCATATTGGCTAGCCACCCTTGCAGGTAACGTCCTGCCAAGGCCCTAGAATCCATCCACCCAAAAGCATACTTCATGTAAGTTATTTCGATCATTTTTGAACAAACTCAAGGTACACTCTTTCCACCATCTACTCTTATCTTATTCTTTTTATTATTATGAAAGCCAATACTAACTTAAGCATCAGAGAGGCGTTAACCAAGATAACGCCCACCCCAAGCTAACTTTTACTATGCGCAGGAAATCAAAGATCCTAACACATAAGGATCTTAGCATTCAAGGATCCTAAAAGGTTGGGATCCTGACGTTTAATGATCCTTACATTCAAGGATCCTAGGATTTTGGAATCCCAATAGATACATGGTTCTATAATCTTGACGATTACATTATGTACTTATTCAGATAACTATGAATAGAGACTGCTAATCTCTCCTAAAACTAAGGCTACTTAATCCTCTCTAAGGTTTACAGAGTTAATTACCTCTTTCATACGAGTTAAGGTTTCTACACGTCGCTTGGACGCATGAAATAGTATTATGGGATGTGAACAAGGGGATCATTTCACGCTTTAATGACTTGGCAACCCCCTTATTTATGAACATATATCAATATCCTAAGGTTTAAACATAACGTCTATAACACTTACGTGTTATCCTAATTTGGGATCTTCCCCAGTGATTTCTTCAGGTTAATAACGCTTACGTGTTATCATAAGTTGGGATCTTGTAACGCCCCGACACTCAGGTATTAATTTTCAGCTTTACTCTCCTCTTCAAGTAGGAACACATTTGGACCGTAAACTTAAGTGACTAACTCGCCGAGTTGGAGATGGAGGATGAAACCCTAATTTTTGGGGTTTTGTACCGTATTTAAAGGGTCATTAGCCTCCCTTAGCCTCCCATATAGCCCCTTGTGAGTCCAAAAACCCTAAATTGCTGTTTTCTCTCCATACTTGTGTGTTTTAAGCATTGGAAGGTGGATCTTGGTGAGAGGAACTTGAAGATCAAAAATTTTGAGGCAAAGAACGTGTGTGGATCTGAAGTCTACCCCAGTTTAGCATCATTTGAAGGTATCAAGTCGATATCTTGATCTTCTTCTAGCTAAATCCTTATTGGTACTTCATTTCGAGTGATGAACCAAGATCTGAAGTTGCAACATCAAATCTAGGCTCATTTTGGCCCTTACGATCATAAAGTCTCAGTCTTTAGCATGCCAGTATAATTCCTTTGCCTAGAATCTCTTCTTTAGCTTGATTTAAGTCATTACCACCTTGCATGAACGTAAAGTTTGCAACTTTACATAAGAAGTATGCCTTAGGAGCTTAGATCTACGTTATGGAGCTTTGGAATGGCGTAAAAGCATCTGAATGGAGAAAAGACTGAAGGGACTCGACGAGTTGCATGGTCAACTCGGCGAGTCCAATGAAGATTGTCGTTCAAGGGTTTCTACATGGACTTGGCGAGTCAGTAGGAAGACTCGACGAGTCAGCTAGGGTTTTCCCGACTTTTGTACATGCATGAACTCTACGAGATGCAGGGAAACTAGACGAGTCGATAGGGGATTTCATGACTTCTCGAGTTCAGGAAGGACTCAATGAGTCGGTGAACTGCACTCGACAAGTCGGGTCAACATGGACTGTTGACCTTGACCATTGACTTGGAATTTGACCAAGGTTTGACTAGTTGACTTCTAGGGTATTTTGGTAAATTGGAAATTTATGAATAGACAGTGGAGTACGTGGTGGTGATTTGAGTGTTCAAGCTTATCATTTCAGTTCGACAGTTATAAGATGACTTTTCCTCACTATACTCAAGGGTCTAAGGCACCAAGGTTGGCCCTTTTGGATTGTCATCCTGATATGTTATATGTTGAGTATTGTATGATCTGTTAGATCAGTATCCTGGTAAATAGGATTGTGTATGTTGTTATGATCCATTAGATCAGTATCCTAGTAGATAGGATGTTATATGTGGTTATGATCTTTTAGATCGGTTTGTTTGTCTATAGATTGTTATGTGGTTATATGTTATATGTTCACATGTTTGATTACTGGTTGAGGCTTCTCTGCTTTGTGCTAAAGCCATTAGACCTGGGCATTGCACCCTGATGGTTGTGGGTCGTGATTATTCCATCCCGAGGATGATTGGACTCGTAGTATGTGGGCATTCCAACCTGTTGGTTGTAGGCCTGGGGTATTCCATCGCAAGGATGATTGGAGCCATAGTATGTTGGCATTCCAACCGGATGGTTGAGGGCCTGGGGTATTCCAACCCGATGGTTGACTGGACCCATAGTATGTTGTTTGTGATTATATGAGTATTGTTGTGTGTATGGGTATTTCGGGGGAACTCACTAAGCTTTGGGATTACAGTTTCAGTTTTGGTTTCAGGTACATCAGATGATTGCGGGAAGGTAAAGGCGTGATCATACAACTTCTCATGTTCATGGCTTGTTTCTGGGATACTCTGATATTATACTATTTTTAAAACAAGTTTTGTAATGATTAATGGTTTTGAAATGTTTTGAAAAAGTTTAAATTTGGCATGATTTTTATGGGTGTTAGAGATCTTCTCCAGAAAAAACTTAAGGTCTATAACATTTTCATGTCATCATCTGATTTGGGATTTTCCCTGGTGATTTACTAAGGTTTGTAATACTAATGTAATAACTTGACTTGGGATTTTCCCCAGTGCGTTACTAAGAACTGGAACATTAATATGTTATCTGAAGAATGGGACACTCCTCTAAAAATATGCAAGGCTTGTCACATTATCATACAAAACAAGAGTTTTCCTGGTTTTTTCTCCAAGATGGCGTTATTTACAATTGATTCTTAAGGTGCAATCCTTCCTAGTTCACTAAGTTAAGGATCCTCCCTGATAAACTCCTAAAGGAAAGATCTTTTTCATATGGAAGTTTCAAGACTTCTCATGAGTCAAATGGTCGCAAATCCTAAGGATGAACAGGTTTTATCTATCCTTAAAATTATTTTTCCTATGCAATGATGAGGAGTTTTATTCTCCTAAAGATTTTAATTGCTTTAAGATCCTACACTAATTGTCACAACTAGGAATTTTGATGATTTGTAACAACAACAATGATAACAATTATGAACCAAAAATGTGAAAGCATGTATGACGCTTATTTATTAACAACAAAACTTCCATCAAACACTGAAAATAGTCAACGAAGAACTAGAAACCCTAGAAATCTCAGTTTAAGTCCATTTTGGACTAGGACTTCCTTATTGGGTCTAATAGGCCAATAAGCTTCTAATTTGACTATTTTGGGCTTAGAACTCTTAAATGGGATCTAATTGGACCCACTTTCATTATTTTAATAATTTAGGCCATATTGGGCCTAGAATGAAATAAAATACCCTAATGGACCTTATTGGGCCATAACTAACCTAATTAGCCCTAATGAGCCATAAAAATCATTCCTTGATTTATTTTGGGCCGTGAAACCCTCCCCAAAGACCAATTGGGACAAAAATCATCCAATTGGGCCAAATTATGAACTTAAGCACAAGAAGGCCAAATTTCTTTTCTTTCTTCTCCTTCTCTCGACCCAACTACACAAATGGGAGAAAAGAGTTGACTTTTCTACTTGCCACCTCACAATTACACATAGGATCTCCATGCAACATCTCATATTTCCAAGTACCTATTACTTCACTCTCTCTCTTCTCCTCTCCTTTTCTTCTTCGGCCGAGAGTACCACACACACACAATTTTCTTTCACTTAAACACTCTCAAGAACACACTACAACTCCTTCACTTCTTCATCAATTTTTCGAGATTTAAGAGCTTTCAAGTAGGATTTTCCCTAAGAGTCGTCATCTAAGGTAAGTTGATGCTTAAATCCATGATCTAACTACTTCATTTCATCAAAAATCTCCTCCTAATCTATTCAAACTCGTGATCTTGCATCTTAGAGCACATCTAAGCCAAAGATCCTCCAAGAAGCTTGCTAGGCCGAGAATAGCATCAAACTTCTTCCATTCTTCTTCAAAACCGAACCCACAAACTCAAGGTGAGCTCATACCCCTCTCTTTTCGTTTTTACAAGTTTTATGGGGGAGAATACAAGTAAAATGTGTAGATCTATGTGTATGTGTGTGCTATGTATGATTTTATGCATGTATGTGTGATTGTAAGTGTTTATGTGGTAAATATGAAACAAAAAGAGAAGAAATCATGAAATCTATGGCATAAGTAGGAGAAAAAACATGAACTAAGATATATCACACTAAACAAGTCAAGAAAACTACCCTCCAAGATTAGGATAAACATATTATAACATAAAACCAATTTTTGGGGCTTAAATTGTCAAATAAACAAAAGTTGGGTGAAAAGTTGCCATTCACGGTTTTCTTGAGGGTCAAAAGAGTCAAAAAAAAATTAAAATAAATGTTTTTATGAAAATTATGCTCTTCAAAGGACTTGAAATGTAAATATTAGCTTAATGGGCCAATTTTTGGGCTTTTCGGCCCATTAAGCCCAAGTTTGCGAAAAACATGATTTTCAAAGGGCTGAAATAATAAATTCCTCAAAACAGGGGATAAAGAGTTAAACAAAATTATTTCAAGGGTTAAAATGTTTTTCTTTACCAAAAAGGATAAAAAATGTAAAGTTTTTGGATTTTGGGCCAAAATTGTAAAAGTTGCAAAAGTTTGGACTTTAACCGAAAAATACTTTTTTGGAAGGGCTGAAACTACCAAAGAATAAGTTTTGATCCAAAAAAATATCACTTGAACAAGTCTATGGGTCAAATGTGTCAAGAAAATGGTTTAAGGGCTAAAATGTCTTTTTTTATATATAAGGGACTAAAATTGTCATCTTTATTAAAGAAGGGATGAAATGAGTCAAACCAATATTTCGAATCAATTCTTTTACTATTATGATGTTTGAGTCAAAAATACAAAACTACAACTCATTAAGATGAATATATGTATAATTCCAAAAATCGTTAACAACAACCGAACGGCCTTTTGCCGATCCAAAATAATAATCGTCCAATCAAACCTTCCAACAATTATACAATTCCTAAAACAAGTAAACAATCCAAACTTTGGGCTTGAAAGTCCAATCATTCTTGTTGGGCCTTTGTGACCCATTAACATGATTTTGGGCCCAAGGAATGATAATAAATGTTATTGGGCCTCCTACGACCAAATTTCATATTTAAGGGACCCTCAATGGATTTTAAGTGCTATTGGGCCTTAGTCGCCCATTAGTACTGCTAGTAAGGTCCACGTAAACAAATGCAGGTCGATAATCAATAGTAATCAAAGTCAATTGGGATTTAGTGAGTAATAACGGGTGACACCAACGTGTGTCGGTCGTAGTCTGTAGTTATAATCAAAGTCTCCTAGAGGGAGAGCGAGAGTTTGTGTATAGATCTATACGGGGGTGACTCCCTTACACCTCAGCTGTTCGCTACAGTTAGACTCGGCCAGTCTAGGGTGACAAAATCATAAGATCAATTATGGCGTTCACCAGAGTGCTAAGACAGACGAATTAGTCATTATCATGCATGGTTATAATGACTTACATAAATAAATCCGATATAAATCAAGTAATCAAGGTATTTCAAAATCATTCACGTGATGGGATAACAATTCGAACCGTTATATGATATTTTTATTTTCGGAAAACATCGGGTTTTTCGGGGAAGTTCAACATTTTTCACTTGTACTTTTAATACAAAGTTTTTTTAATTATACATGTTTTGAAATCATCATGCATATATTTACGGATCTTCACACTTTTTATAAACAATGGTCTTTTCAGAAAATATCAGATTTTCTGGGTTGTTTTCGTTCAAACTACACAAAACATTTTCATATCAAACCTGCTTATGAACTCACCAACATTCCATATGTTGACCGTTTTTCAAAATAACTTGTATTCTCAGGTAACAGGTAAGCTGAGGAGTAAGTACCAAGTATGTTAGTGTGTTGTGCTTTTGAAAACTATCAAACGACTTATGTCATGGATTTGAAATGTTAAAACAATGTACTTGATGTGAACAATTTTAGTTGTAATATATTGATGCATGGTAATGTTTATGTTATGATTCATGTATATTCATTGTGATGATATTCAATTTAAGTCACGCGAGCCCTCAGACGTTTCCGCCGTCTGGTTTGGGGGTGTGACACTAATGACTAATTGTTCCATACCTTAAAGATCCTCTGCATTCCTACAAACATATCAAACAATTTAATCATGCAAGTAGAGGAATATAAAACAACCATAACATAAAAGGGGTTGCCTACTAACCCCACAAAAGAAAGAGTGAAATATTGTTTTACATACCCAAATTTATTCAAATTGTTTTTAAACTAAATCAATCTTAAGCAGCAGATTGATTACCACCACCCGGAGCCACCTCCGTCTTCTCTCCTCCTTCATTTGACTGCGATGCAGGATCTCGATTGGCACCATTAGGCTCTCCAATCAATTTCCTCAGGGTCTCACACCATCTTGCTACATTCCAGGATCCCACATTCTCAAGATCTTCCACAAGCTTAATTTTTTCCTCCCAGATAGCAACAATAACACTCATCCTCACTTCAACAATCACGTCATCCATCTTAGCCACATGATCCTTCAGCTTTCTCTCTGGATAGCTTCTTCAATCTCTACAAGAGCTCCTTTTTGGCTCCCTCCTGCTCCCTCAAATCATGCTCTATTCGAGCGAGCTTGGCTTTGAGATCCTTATCAAAGTGAGAGACATGATCAACAACCTAAGAGTAACAACTATAAATAGATAATAAAACTGAATGGAAATAAACACAAGAATACTCACATATTGGGAGAAGGAAATCAGCTTCTTTAATGCCTCTTATGTTCCAAGATTCTCAAGATCCCATGCATCAGATGGTTTCCTCTTGCGATATGTCGAGGTGTTCACAATGAGGTCGAGCTGAGTCTTCTTAGGAGGAAGAGAAGGAGGAACCTTTTCCTTCTTCACCATGAGCAAACCGCTAGAAATGTCTTCCTCAAGTTCAGACAAGACGAATCGAGCGCTAGAAAGAGTGTTTTTGAATCCTATACAATAAGAAGGATCCCCATAAAATTAGGAACCTGATGATAAAATAGATAACAACACTGAGAAAGGATCCTTAATAGTGGCCATCGAAGCTGTTGTAGATGAACCTTCTTGAAGACTAGGACACTCAAGCTTGAATGATCTGACATCTGCAGGTAAAGCAAGAAACGCCTCACCTTATCCTCAATATCCTCAGCAGCAGGGAAAGCTTCACCAAACTTGTAGCCTACATCAAAATGAAAAAATAAGAATCATAAATCCTTGGATCCTCAAGATCAATAAATAAGATCCTACCTTTTTCAACCTAAGCTTTAGGCAAGAGATCCCCACCATCGATAGAGTCTCGCCTTACAAAAAAGAACTTTTCCTTCCAGGCTCTATCGTTCTATTTGGTTTTCAATATAAGAGGGTATTTGTTGGTTTTAACCCTAAACATAAAATGAGAGCTCCCAAAAGTTAAGAGATCATAAACATAACTTAGTAAGACCAATGTCTAGATTATGGGAATGATTCATTCACTTGATCTAGTACAAAATCCTCCAAATAATGGGTATTGCTTGGATATAAGAAAGCTTGGTGGCTTGAAATAAATCAGAAACAATACCCAAATCAAATCAAGTACATACCAATTATAGTTATGGGCTTAGACACGTAATCCAAAAGTTGTGACTTCCCAGCTACGTGTACGGGTCCTGTGCTTCCAGTAGTACATGCCCATACCACCTTCCGCACCTACCCATATTTGTCTCGGAAGATCATCACAACGACCCTAACATCACACGCTAGAATATGCATACATCCTATTCTCACTTCCTACAAGAAAGGCTAGACATTCCTCAACTGGATGGCTGCTTACATATAACCCCTCCGTGGGACTTCCAACAAAAGCGTATCATGAGCATTGCATACTCCCTAGGCTATCCTAGGATCCACATCTCAACTTACCATTAACTGCCAAACGAACCCCATTGGTGCCAGTTAACTACTGCATGAATACAGTCACATGCAACATAACTTAAATAATCTTAGATTATAAGATCCAACCCTACAACGGTTGGACTCAGATAAGAGCCGCGCAGTATGACCAAATCCTTTACCCTAAAATTATTTAATCCATACAGCATGTGACTTAACGTATTCAATTAATAGTTAGTACACACCCGAAAGAGTCATACAACAATCAAAAAGAAAACTCTATAGGAAATAAGGCATCATGTATCAGGAAATTCTATCATGCAATTCCTAAAGATCCCTATCCTATAATTAGCATGTTGTTCTAACATAACATAAAATCAAATAACAATGTGGGTAACTTGGGGTATACTTTCTTGCTCCGACTGATCATACACATCGCATCCTTCCTTGTTTACTTTTGAAAACAATTTTTTGAAAATCATTTTAAAAACTTTTGCAGTTCCCCAGTTTGAGTCTGGATTCACACAAATTCTCATCAAATTCTCTCAAACCAAGGCTCTGATACCAATTTGTAACACTCAAAAAAATCACAATAAATCTAAATTTTTTTGAAACCAACCATGAATCAATATTGTTTACAAAAAGTGTCATTGTTTCAAAAGCATTATTTCAAATCATAGTTTTCCCAAGACCCTAAGACATAAAAAAAACTACAAGTTGTGCACGATCACGCCTTCGCCTTCCCACGATCCTCAGAAGTACCTGAAACTACAAACTAAAATTGTAAGCCAAAGTTTAGTGAGTTCCCCCAAAGTACCAGCACACCAAAACAAACAATCATACATTACGAACAGCCAACATGACTGGACCGCCTTGCATGGCCTACATCCTATCTGGACCGCTTTACGAGCCTTCATCATGACTAGACCGCCTCGTAGGACCTACAACATATCTGAACCTCTCCATGGGTTGTTGGCCTAACTGGACCGCCTCATAGAGCCTATAGTCAATCCGGTCATCCCTATGTGTCTTGGTCTACAGCACAAAGCTGGACCGCCTCAACCCAACCCAACAGGTCGACATATGCAATAAACAAACATAAACACATAGCCATCAAATATAGATAATCATACAGATTTTTTTAACATCTACTACTATCATATCACTATTCTGACCAAGATAAATAATCTAGTGGGTCGGCCTTGGTGCCTTCGACCCACGGGTACCATGAGGAAAACCCACCTCACAGTCTGAATGCAGTCTGAAAAACTCCCAGCTCTAACAACCGGCTCAACCCAAATCGTAAATGTGAAAACAATTCCCATTCTATATTAATAACATTTCCCAAATTACCCTTGGTCAAAACTGGTCAAAATCAACAAGTCAATCGAGTCAACCCAGCCGATTCAACTCAGGCTTCATACGCGGGGAGTACTCTGCATGTATGTAAGGGGTACTCGAGGTCCGAGGCACCGAGGCCAAATCTACGTACGTGCGGCGTACCATTTGGTACGCCCTGCGTACGCAATAGTTGCCCCTCTTAATCTATTAAGAGATTATTACTTTGAATTAATACGTCCAGATGCAAATCCAAGGCTAAAATAGGACTAAGAGTCATAAAGTTTCCAACTTTATAACTTTGCATGGCCAATAAGTGCTTAATACTCTAAATCCTAACTTCTTAAAACCTTAATACCTTCTAGAGCATGCATGGGGAAAAACTAAGCATTAAGACCATATTTTTATGACTCAAGACCCCTTCTTAGGTCTGAAAGGACGACTTATTCGGTTAAGAGCATTTCATGTTTAAAAATCACCATTTTTTGGACCATAAATACCCTAAATGAAAAAATGGCTAGATCTACAAGAGTTATGAGCTTTTTACCTCCTGGTGGTTACTAGCAAGGAGAGAATCTCAAATCCAAGTTGCTTCCAAGCTCTAAAGTCCTTGTACCAACTTTTTCTTCTTCATGAACACCACCAAATGAGCTCAAAATGCACTCTTCTCACTTAGGGTTTGCTAGAGGGACGTCTTCTTAGATGGAGGCTGATGAGGGAATGATAAATGAGGTGATCATGATGCTTATATATGGACCAAACCCTAAAAATTAAGGGTTGAGGTTTCGTTACATACGCCTTGCGTACGTGGTGTACGCTTAGCGCACTAAGGTCCGCCCTAGTACGCTCAACGTACATAACGTACGCCCAGAATACTAGGCCTTTGGCAAAAATAACTAAAATACCACTATGGGCCATTCTTGCAACTTTCTCAAGCCCAAGGGTCAAAATGCAATATTCTTTCATACATAGGGTTAAAATTGAAAATACATCAACAATGGGATGTTACATAATACTTGCTAAGTTGAACATGGTTAGAGTCTTACTATCTCTAGAGAATTTGGATTGACAATTGCATCAACTTGGTGTGAAGAACGTGTTCCTACATGTAAACATTAAAGAGGAAGTTTGCATTGATGTCCCTCTTAGATATACGACACTAAGTGGAAACAAGGTTATTTGTAAGCTGCAGAAGACATTATATGGGTTAAAACAGTCTCCGCGAGCTTTTTTTGGTCGGTTGAGTTCAGCAATGAGGAAGTATAGATATCACCAAAGATATGTTGACCATACTTTCGTTCTAAAAAAGGCGAAAAAATAATGTGGCAACATTGATAGTCTATGTAGACGACATGATAATCACTAGAGATGGTGTTGAAGAAATCTCGAGGCTTTAAGAGCAATTAACGACTGAATTTGAAATGAAGAATCTGGGAGGACTTAAGTATTGTCTTGGAATCAAGGTAACAAGATCAAACATAGGCATATTTCTCTCTCAGTGGAAATATATTCTAGGATTGTTGGAGGAGAGCTCATCTACTTATCTCACACTCGTAAGCCCATGGACACACCATTTCTACAAAACCGTAGTCTTGGAGAATATTCAGATCAAGTGCCAACCGACAAAGGGAGATATTAAAGATTAGTAGGAAAGCTCATCTACTTATGTTACACTCGGTCGTATATCGTTTATGTTGTAAGTATGGTAAGCCAATTCATGTAAAACCCAAGTGAAGATCATATGGGTGCAATAATTAGAACCCTCCAATATTTGAAGTCATCACCAGGGAAAGGAATTATGTTTTCAAAAAAATGGTCATCTAAATATTGAAGGATACATTGATTCTGACCGAGGAACAAATATCTTGGACATAAGGTCGACCACAAGCTACTTTACATTTGGGTGGGTGGGTGGGGGGTGGTTACGTGGAGAAGTAAGAAATAGAGGAACTAGTATCATTCTCTAGTGCTGAAGTTGAGTTCCGAGGTATGGCAAAAGGGTTGTGTGAACTTCTCTGGATTAAAAGGCTTCTAACTGAGATGTGTTTCTCCCCAAACTCATAAAGGAATTTATTTTGTGATAACATGGCTTCCATCGACATAGCTCACAACTCGGTTCAACACGATCGTACCAAACATGTGGAGATAGACCGACATTTCATTAAACATAATTTCGAAGAGAAGTCATTTGATTTCCTTTCGTTAAATTAAAGGACCGGTTAAACAGCATTCTCACAAAGACAGTCTCCAGTAAAACTTTCATTTACAAGCAAGGTGTTACAGACATCTACACACCTACTTGAAGGGGGGTATGGGTGTGAGTCTCTCAATTACCATCTGTGATTGAAGAAATGTCTCCAATATAAGAGATTCTGTAAATTGCTTTGGTAAATAGTTTTAGCTTCCTAAAATACCCTTCCCACGTTTCTTCATATATTGTACACTAGTAAATGAGCCTGCGCATTGTTGCGGGTTTTTACATGTTTTTGTTGTGTATAAACCAATTATATTTTACAAAGCTGAAGCTTCATCGGTTAAAGTAACATTTAAAAAATAAAAATGATGAAAAATGTCTTTTCAAAGTAGAGTAAAAAACATATTAATAAGTCCATAAAATATTTTTGTCTAGTTAAAAATAAGACCAGAATTAAAGAAAAAAAGACTATTGTTTCCAAGTAATGTGACAACCCACAATAGCTGTTAATATATAGTAAATAAAGTTGAATAACATATAAACAATAGAAAATTTGGGTTAAACTTCTAAGTATCTAATTTTAAAAAGTTTAAGGAAAATAATTTGGATTTGGAGATAGTTTGTCAATAAATGGAAATAGTTTAGGGACCAGGTTCATAATTTAGATGTTTTGAATGCTGTAATTCAATCACATGCAAAAAGAAGACGCACAATAACAAAAGAAATGAATAGTTGAGCATAATAGATCAATCTTTATTGTATAATATGCATCATGAAGAGTAATATTAGCTACAGTAACTTATAGAGAGAAAAGTTAACTTGCATTTTGTATATATTTATAATGTGAAGTTAAGTTTAATATAGAAGAAATTTACCTACTTTTGTCAATAATTTTTATTTGTTTGTTCTTTATCATGTATTCGTCGAAGTTCTAGTTTCTCTTAGGTTTTTCCGATGGTACAACCATTATTGCAGCCTTCTTCATCGACACCATATGTAATTATTACGACATTCTGAATCATCTGGAAATTTTGAAACGAAATGATATTCGAAGCGATAAATCAAATGAAAATGGAATTATTTAACTACATTGTTGTTGAGTCTTTCTTCTGTGCGTCATACTACAACCTAATTAACAACCTAATTAGGTGGACGTTTTGCAAAATAGTATGTTTGCTTTTGTCTAAGTGTAATTTGTTACTAGTGTCTCGGTAATGTTTCTAAAAATTTCCACCATTCGTAAAAAATTTACTCATTTACAATTGAACGAGTCAAAATTGTTATCGTTGATTGCATTATAGGATATTTCTCAATTTGTAGTCGATTAAGAATGGTTTTTCATATATTCTAAAAGTCATATATAAAAAAGTTGATTTGAAAACATAATAAAATTGGGTCAAATACATGAAAACAAATGAGACTTTATAGTAGCCATCAATTGTAAAATTATTTAAATAGACAAAAGAAATATGAAAAGACAAATGAGGAGCGTAAGGTGTGTGGTGTCCCTCTCAATGACACGTGAAGACGCTCCCAACTACTAAACCCCCATCATGTATTTCTTTCTCACGTGCTTCCATATATATATATATATATATATATATATATATATATATATATATATATATATATATATATATATATATATATATATATATATATATATATATATATATATAGGTTATTAAATTCCTAATATTTATTATGTGCTCTTAAACACAAATCTGAACCAACGGATGAAATTAATCAATGGTCATGATCTCAGAGTGTATAATAATACAATAAGATAACATTTACTATATAATCACATAAATTTCAGCATAAGGGTATCTTGGACAATTAACTATTTTTAAAAAAGAAAACTTTTGGATTTTTTGTGATAATTAATTTCCCTAATTTTAAAAATCTGAATTTTTTAAAATAATTCAATTTTAATTTTAATGTAATTTGTAAACATAACTGATTTTATTCCGTTAGAATTTTTTTTTGTTAGAATGATGTTCTTTCATAATTTTATTCTATTAGAATATTATTGAAAAATAATAGAATTCTTGGATCCCCGGTTAAAAAATAGCAACATTCTAACATATTCTTATACATCTGAACTTAAATACAAATTTATACATATTCTTACAGACTAAAAGTCTTATACGTTTTAATATAATTATACATATTCTAAAAGAATATCAACAAAATTGAATAAAATTCCCAAAAAAATAACATTCTGCTAAAATACTTTCGTTCTCCATGTTTTCTTCATTTTTCACACCAATGACAGCCCCTTCAAAACCAAAATCCAAAAAAAAAAAAAAATTAATAATAATCAACTTTAAAATATTAAAACTTTCAGTATATTCTAAAAGAATAAAACTATAAAATCTAATAGAATGTGTTAGACATTAAATACTTTTAATTTATTCTAACAGAATGTAATACTCGAGTCACTTGATTAAGTATTCCTCGAGTCATTTGATCCAAATAATCGACTTAATCTAATTATAATGATTTTAGAGCCTACATTGTAGTTAACACAGAGGACAATACTTTGGAAAAATGTCAACTTATTACAAGCTAGAATGTGATAAATATGACAGTTCAGAGATCACAAAAATTTATGAACAATGTAAAAGTGCTAAAAATACAGTTGCAACATCCCATGTTTGAAGGACTGTAACCCGGCCAATATTAATCCAATTAAAATGACTTTGGAACCTAACTTGTAGCTAACACAAATGAGAATATGCATAAACAAATTTCAGATCAGTCCAAGCTAGTATGAGAGAGATATGATAGTTCAAAGATTACAAAAAATGGTTGAATATTTGATTCAAGCATTTTAACAAACATTTAGTGGGCAAAATTAGATGTTCGGATCTTGATACTCCATTTGATGAAACATACAACATATGTAATTAATAAATACATGGATGTGACTAAATTTACAATAATAGAGTGTATACCTTCAAATACTAACGAGTAATTTGAGATTTCATGTCATAAAATCGAGATTCCGTTCTGACAAATTAGATCTTGATCTTCCATTCCGACAGAATTGTTGTCAGATACACCCATAATCAAAATTTTGTGGTAATTACCTAATCGAGACCACTGATATGTACATAAAAATTATACTTTTAATTTTTCGAAGTTCTTGTTGGAGCAAAATCCGTTAGATTTCTAATTAGAGAGAAGTTAATAAATTAAATACTATTAACTATTTTTTCATTGAGACAATTTATCGAACACATGGAGTCCATGACAGAATCATATCAAACATATCAGAAAAAAAACGAGATTTACCTGGATCGCAGAAATACGTGAAGTCAAAGAAGGATAAAATAGAAATATATGAAGTCAAAGAAGGAGAAAATAACGAACCACCAAAAATTCATGCTGGTTTTTTTCATTCTCGATTACTATTCTCTCTAAGAAGATGACTGAGAAAACCAAAAAATATTGGTTTTTTCCCCTTTTAAATGACTAAATCATTAAAATTCTTGAGAATACACCCAAATTATAGAAAAATTGGCGAATAATCCAAGATAGGTTACCTGTAAACTAATGAATCTTTCAATTTCTTGATTCTGGTTTTGAATATGAGCCGCAACAGATTGAGAATGCATCGATATTGGTTTATGAAACCCGGATTCAAAACACGAATCTTGATTCTTTGTTGTTGGTTGGTATGACTGCTGATATTGTTGATATATCTGTTGTTGTTGAAGATTGAACAGATAAAAATCATTGACACCACACGCAGTTTCCATCAAATCTTGTGAAACTTCCCACCACAACCATCATCACCGATGATGATTGATTGATTAAAGAAAAAATGAGTTTATTAAAAGAAAGAAAAGCTTAATAATTGACTAGAGAAGGATAATTACCTGGTAATGAGTTTTGAATCTTGATGATCAATTGTAGAAGAAGAAGCAGAAACGGTGGATCAGAAACGATGATGAGTTTGATTTAGGGCTAATGTTCTAAATTTATTTAATTATTTATTTTTTCCTAAATTCCTATTGGTGCATTCATGCACACAATAATTGCTAGAAACATTTGAACCTGATATATATATATATATATATATATATATATATATATATATATATATATATATATATATAAAGAGAGAGAGAGAGAGAGAGAGATAAGTTAAATTGAGAAAATAAAAAGGTTGAGAATGAAGGAATCATTTCGGTCACTCATTTATTTTTGTCGCAAAAGCCTTCATTGTATCGGCGGAAATGGGAAAAGAATACAAGTGTGTTTTCCAACAACACATGTTTCCTTAAAATATGCTAATTATTATCTTAATATATACAAAAACATAGTTTTTTTCGTTTTTTTTAAGGAACTATTTGTATCGAAAAATGATTTTAAATATATCAAAATTCATAATTTTTTATTCTCTATCAATAGGCATCCATATTGATATAGTTTTAAGATAAAATAAAATTTTTATTTTTTTATAGTTTCAGCTATCGTTATTCATAAGCGAATAAAAATGCATCATATTTTTACTACAGTACATTCGTTATTCACTTTAAAAAGTATGATTGATTTTTTTTACAGTTTAAGTATCATTCATATATGAATATAGCATATAATAAACATAGTATATTCATATTTAAATATTAGACTATGCATTCACTTGTGAATATGACATAGTATATTCACTTGTGAATATTAGATGGTATATTCACTTATGAATATTAGATTATATTTTCATATGTAAATATTACATAGTATTACATGGTATATCACATGTGAATATTACATAGTATATTCAATTGTAAATATTATATGATATATTCACTTATGAATAATAGTTGGTATATTCATATGTGAATATTATACAGTGTATTCACATATGATTATTACAAGTTGTTTTTACCAATATATATAAATTCTATATGTTATTCACATATGAATAACATACAGGCTTGCATTTTTTTTTTTTTTTGTGTTTTAATAATCATATATTGATTCAGGTGAGAAAATATATTCATATGTGAATATAACGTGGTAATTTAGTTTACGCATTTTATTAAACAGTTGGAGTACATACAAGTTAACTTTTTTAAAAATGTTAAAAACATGATATTTTGACTATTTAAATCTTACAAAATAGTAGATTGATAGAGAATTATATGAAATTAAAAAAAAAAAAAAAACGATTTGATTTTTTTCTAACCTTAATTTCAAAGTTTTATCTAATGATCGATGTTGAATGAATGATATGAAGTGGATTTTTTGTTGATTATCGATGATGTTGATCTAATGATGTTGGGAGTATAATTAATCGTAGATGTTGAAGATATGTTCGTATTCAAGCATAATTAAAGATTGGATTAAAAGAACCAAAAACGAATTTTGTTGTCACTGTTGAATGGTATCGATAAACGTGTTCTTGACGAAGATCGATGATTGATTAACACTGGATGCCGTTGATGGGGGTTTAATTGAAGAAATATGGATGATTGTTGAAGATTGAATTGTTATCTAATTCATTATATATATATATATATATATATATATATATATATATATATATATATATATATATATATATATATATATATATATATGTGTGTATGTGGGGGGGGGGGGGGGGGGGGGGGGGTAATGCAATTATTTATATTCTTAACTTTTTAGCTATTATAGTATAAAATAAATACTTTAATGTGAAATATTAAAGAACTCTAACACTAGGGCCTTGGATATAAGTGTGTTGGATATTCGTAACAAAACATTATTTTGTCATGTCTTTAATCCCATGAGAAATCCATAAATCCCCCACCCTTTTTTTCATGCTTCTTAAACCAACAACTTATTTTTTTTAAAGTCATGTGATATCCTTTCAATCACCTTTGCTTTATTTAAACCCTTTTTCAAGTATATGGAAAACCTAAATATTATAATATCTTGTTGTTCAAATAAAATTTAAAAAAATTAAAAAAAATAAAACCTATAATAATCTTCAATATTGAAGAGCCTTATAGAAAGCCTGATTATTACACATTAACCATACAAATAGATTTTAACGTTGAAGATACTAATTGTTTGGGTAATTTATATCACCAATGTCTATTCTAGTACATGTTTTTTTCTTTTTCATTATTATTATTATTATTATTATTATTATTATTATTATTATTATTTACGATTTACCCATTTTATTTGATAAAGTTCAATTTTACCGTTACTAAATCATATTTAACCTTCAAACATTTATTATTATAGATTTATTAATATTTATTTAATTTTATATAATGTAATATATTGATTTTATTTAATGATATTTAAAAAAAAATTATAAATATTACATGGACTTAAATAATAATATATTAGATGTGAAGACTTTATTAAAACTTTATAAAAAAAAAAGATGAAGATAAATTAATTAATTTTTTAAAGTAGATAACAATACCATGTACTTTAATATCTTTGTATATGGATATTGTCAATAAAATTGTTAAGTTTTTCGAACTTTGAGGTTTATTTTTAATATAAATTTCATCTTATTTTATCCATAATTTTAATTCAACATTATAATTTTGCTTCTTTTGCTGTTTCATTTTTTCTTAAAGTTAACTTGCAGTAATATGGGATATATACATTAAAGATCCAATATTTTCATCGATTTGATAAGAAAGTCTTAAATTTTATTTTTTTAACAGTAAAGTCCTAACTACCGACAGTTTTTGACACGTTTACCCATTTTTTCTGGTTAGCCGGTAATTAAGACTTTACTGTCAAAAAAATAAAGTTCAAAACTTTCTTGTCAAATCGTGAATTAGGACTTTACTGTCAAAAAAATAAAATTTAAGAGTTTCCTGTCAAATCATTGAAAATATTGGGACTTTAGTGTATTTTCGTAGCCCAGGAACTTTTAATTGTGATTTTCGTCGCATAACCACTGTTTTTTTTACCATCATCATCTTTACCCTGATACAATCATAATCAGGGGAAATAGATGCAAAAGAAAGAGCGAGAGAAAGTGAGAAGACTTGTAAAACTTTCTTCTTGGTTCGTCACCAAATCCTGAACCGATAAGTGGGGACATGTTATATAAACACAAACAACACACATCTAGTCAAAAGGTGTGAACATGGAGAAGGGATAAGAAGGGCAGTTTTGTTTTTTCCGGTTTCTTAGTTCTCCATTTTTAGGACTACAAAAAGCCAACATAACCCTGGAAATCCTAAACTTTATTTTTTGACAGTAAAGTCCTAATTCACTAAACTTTATTTTTTGACAGTAAAGTCCTAATTCATGATTTGACAAGAAAGTCTTACACTTTATTTTTTTGACAAGAAAGTCATAATTACCGGCTAACCGAAAAAAAAGGTAACCGGTAGTTAGGACGTTATTGTCAAAAAAATAAAGTTTAAGACTTTCTTGTCAAATTGATAAATATATCGGACTTTAGTGTATATATCCCCAATAAAAACCATAAGTTTGTAAAGTTTTTACTATTTACCTTGTAGATGTTTATTTTCAACTTTACTTCATAATTTTTATGCAATTGATGGGTCATGCTTATTGAAATTACATGCCTTATAGATAAGGGTAGTGATTTGTACACAATATTTTTTAGTCATACACAACAATTTATGCTTTATATAATTGCACAGTATAAATGTGTAAAATATAATTTGTTGTATGTTGCTAAAAAATGCTATGTACGGATCATCACCGTATAGATAACTAGTAGATCTTCAACCAAACTTATAATTTGTTTTGAAATAACAATCCATTAAAAATATTGATATTGAGATAAACTAGAACAAAGTGATCCCTATTGTAATTCATAATACATGACTAAAAAGCTTATTTAATATTAAGTAAAAGAGTTTAATTTAATTTCATATTTTGTTTGTGGATTTGTATTATTAAATGGACCATAAAGGCTCCATGAGTCTTATACAATAATAAATATATTTAAGGAAGAGACGATGATTATTAAGAAAATAAGAAATAATTATCAAAACCATAATCACATCCATCCAACACTAATTCCCCCTTTATTTTTCTCCCATTCTCTCTCTCTCTCTCTCTCTCTCTCTCTCTCTCTCTCTCTCTCTCTCTCTCTCTCTCTCTCTCTCTCTCTCTCTCTCTCTCTCCATCCATTAAGGTCGATGCCTAAAGGAAGAAATACAAAATATAGCTTGAGCATTTTGACATAGTTGAAGGTCTAAAAACCTTTTGGACTCAGTTATTGTGACATCCCCAAAATCACGGCAAAAAAAGACCGGTTTAATTTATGCTTTTAGAACAATTTCAGAGTAATCCTTTGAGTAAAAGAGTTGCGGAATCTGTTCCCAAAACAAAATATGATAAATAAAGTTTATCAAAGCATTTCATCAAGAGATGCATTTTCATTATATAACAATATTCGGGATGTCATGTTCTGATAAACAGACCAAAAGCATAAACAACAAAAGATAGACCATACAACAGTTACATATAACAACTGGTCTAATATCAAAAGATCTTGATAAGTCATCCAACTTATGCTCTCGCGCCACTACCTATAATACAACAAAACTGAGTGGGTCAGGCTTGTGAGTCTGGTGAGCATATAGGATTTTCAACCTGCAATAAATAATTATATTTGCTTTTACCAACCAACAATAACCTGATTACTCATTCCCGTTATCTTCACTTTACGTCCCTAAAACAACATCTATCTCAAGGGACCTAAGTAGGATTTTCATCGGGACGGACATTACTGTTAAGGGGTTTCCTCAACAATAGATATCCTAAAGGCAACCATGAGGGGGATAGAGTACACCGGTGAGCACATCGTTCACAACACCTATAGGTTATGAGCCTGCTAGCGTTCCACATGACTGTCTAGAAAGAGTCTGTGGTTGTTATCCATACTCTGCTGAATAACTAAATCAACAACAACAACACCGAGGCCTCTCATCTGTTTATCACACATCAACTATCTACCATGTTCTACCCAACATATTAATAGATAAAAAAGATATATTTTTATACATAGTTTAAAACCTGTATAGCATTCTCATTGAATACATATTCCAAACAACAGATGAGACATATACACATAACACGTATTTCATAAAAAATAATCATATCTATGAGATAGAAGAAAGTGAATATACATTCACACATATAACAACAAAATATATACATAACATATATTTCGTATAAAATACTTCATAATTATGCGTTAGAAGAAGGTAACTACACACTCACTTGATCAGAAGATGATCGGACAACACTACGGCTCTAACAGTAGTATTCTTCGGTGAAACCGGGATCACTTCACACACCGGGATTCTCGCGGGCAGAGCTTCGGCTCGGAAACTCTTTTCTTCTCGGGATCTTCGGGCTTCGGGTCTCAGGAATGATACCGGGGCTTCGGGGGGGGGGGGGGGGGGGTTTAAAATAGGGATTAGAGAGAGTATCGGGAGTGGGAGAGTAAGAGATGAGCAACCTAAATCGGCTGACCCTTGAATTCTATTTATAGGGAAAAAAAAATGCTAAACTCACCTCGTGAGTTTTTAATTCTCACCTCGTGAGTTTTTAATTCTCACCTCGTGAGTTTCTAATATTCACCTCGTGAGCTCGATACGTCATTGCGTTCATCATGGCCACTTTCCCTGGAAGACGTCCATCATCTGCTCATCTCGTGAGCCACTTAATGCTCACCTCGTGAGCTCTGACAAGGGTGGAAGTTTGTGCCCCGAACTTCAGAATTTCATATCTTTCGCATACGAGCTCCGTTTTCGACGTTCTTTATATCCACGCTTAGGTGAGATTATGCTCTACAACTCTCGTTTAGACTTCGTTGGCTAATTTTGACTTTATTTTTATTATATTATAAATATATTATTTTTAGTAGGCCGGGACAGGAAAACTCCGTTCGAAATTCAAAACTTCTTCATCCGACGTCTGTTTTCGTCTGTCTTTTTACCGTTACACTACCATTGACGAGATCTTCGATTCTCGTTTAGATTGTTTCGGCTAAAAACTGCTCAATCTCAAATCGAGTATTTGGGTTGTCTACTGCTAAACCGAAACTTCGAAAAATCATAACTTCCTCATACGAAGTCAGATTTGGGCGTTCTTTTTATGCACGCTCTCGGTTTAACGAACTCTACAACATTCGTTTAGATTAATAGGGCTAGATATCGCTCTATCTTAAATTCGTATTTTATGTCATTCAGTGTCGTGTCGGTTCTGTCGTGAAATTTCGACAGGTCATAACTTCTTCGTTATAACTCGGATTTCGGCATTTTTTATATATTCGGAAACCTCGTTTCAGCTACTACAACATTATCCATAGATATCAGCTTTATCTAATATTTCATTTTGACTCTTGTTTTTATTCTTAATTAAATTAAGACACACAATTAAGCACAAAACACAGAATACTCAAATAAGACACTTCTATTATTTCAAAACGAATTACAATGGTTAACCTAGACTATTATATCAACATTAATGACAAGCCCTGAAACACAGGCGTTACAATTCTCTCCACCTTAGAATGATTCCGTCCCCGGAATTACACATCCACAAAGAAATGCAGGTAGCGAATCATCATGTCACTCTCTGTCTCCCAGGTGAGATTTGACCCATTCATGTGTTTCCATCGGACAAACACTAACTCGACCATCTTGTGTCGTAACTTCTTAGTCTTTCGGTCAACGATTGCCTCTGGTTCTTCAATCAACCTTTTGTTCTCATCGATTTTCAACTCCGAAAGTGGAATCATGTCGGGAACTTCTCCCGTGAACTTCCTCAAATAACACACATGGAAAGTGTTATGATTTCCATTCAGTTCTTCTGGTAGTTCGAGCTTGTAAGCTTGGTTCCCAATCCTCTGAAGAACTTTAAACGGTCCAATAAACCTTGGACTTAACTTTCCCCTTTTACCAAATCTTATAAGTCTCTTCCACGGCGAGACTTTAAGCAAAACTGAATCTCCAACTTCAAAAGTCATCAGTCTTCACTTTTTGTCAGCATAGCTCTTTTGATGATCCTAAGCTGCTAACATTCTCTCCCTAATTATTTTCAACTTTTTAGCAGTTTGATGGACTATCTCTGGTCCCATAAACTGCTTTTCCCTAGCCTCAAGCCAACAAGACGGCATACGACACTTCTGTCCATACAAATCTTGATAAGGTGCCATCTTAATGCTCGAGTGGAAACTATTATTGTAGGAAAATTCTACCAAAGGTAAATGTTCATCCCAATTACCTTGGAATTCCAGGGGACATGCTCTCAACATATCTTCAAGTGTTTGTATCGTCCGTTCGCTCTGACCATCAATCTATAGATGGTAAGCTGTACTCAAAACAACTTGGTACCCAATTCTTCTTGTAGATTTTTCCAAAATCGTGAGGTGAAACGGCTGTCACAATCTGACACAATCGTTAACAGAACACCGTGAAGCCTTACAATTTCCTTCACGTAAGAATGCGCAAGCTTATCCATAGACCATTTCTCCTTGGCCGCTATGAAATGCGCACTCTTAGTGAATCGATCAACGACCACCCAAATCGTGTCGTGACGACTTTTCGTTCTGGGCAGTTTAGTGACAAAATCCATAGCAATGTCTTCCCACTTACCCATAGGCACATGAAAATGTTCTAAACTCCCGTACGGTTTCTGATGTTTTGTCTTGACTCTCACACAAGTCACACACTCGGCCACATACTTGGCAATATCAAGCTTCATCGTCAGCCACCAGTAATAGGGTTTCAGGTACCTATACATCTTAGCGTTGTCGGGATGAATCGAGTACATGGTCTTGTGAGCTTCTTCCATCAGAAGATCTCTGACTCCTCCTGTCTTAGGTATCTAAATCCGATCTTGGAACACCTTCATTCCATGACTGTTTATACCGAACACCAATGTTTTGCCCAAACGTTCCTCCTTTCGGTCATTATTCTCAGAAGCTTCCTCATGAGCTTTCTTTATACTTTCCACAATGGTCGAGACAACTTCAATTCTCAATGCTCTTGGCCTCTTCCTTTCAAGATTGACTTTCCGACTGAGAGCATCAACAACAACATTTGCTTTACCGGGGTGGTAAAGTATCTCGCAGTCGTAGTCCTTGAGTAATTCCAGCCAGCGTCGTTGCCTCATATTCAATTCTTTCTGATTAAAGAGATATTGGAGACTCTTATGATCAGTGAAAAGTTTGCACTTCGTGCCATAGAGGTAATGCCTCCATATCTTTAGAGCGAAAACTACCGCTACCAACTACAAATCAAGAGTGGGGTAGTTCCTTTCATGCTCTTTCAGTTGTCGAGATGCATATGCGATCACCTTATCTCTTTAGGTCAAAATACAACCCAATCCAACACTAGACGTATCGCTATAAACAACAAAGTCTTTAACTCCATCGGGTATAGAAAGTATCGGTGCCTCGCATAGCTTCTTCTTTAGCTTCTCGAATGCTTCTTTATGCTTAGTACTCCAAGCATAAGTAACTCCTTTGCGGGTAAAAGCTGTTAATGGAGTAGCGATCGAAAAAATGCCTTAGATAAACCTTCGGTAATATCTGGCTAATCACAAAAAGCTTCGGATCTCCGTGGGACTTTTCGGTTGTTCCCACTTCATTACATCTTCAATCTTTGCTGGATCAACCATTATCCCTTCTTGGTTGATGTAACGCCTGTGTTTCCGGGCTTGCCATTTGTAGCAATGTAATGGTCTAGGTTAACCTTTGTAACCCGTTTTGAAATAATAAGATTGTATTATTTGAGTATTATGTGTTTTGTGCTTAATTGCTTAATTATGTGGTTTGATTAATTAAGAATAAAAATAAGCGTCAAAATTTAAGTGTAAAATAAACTTAATATCTTTGGTTAATGTTGTAGTAGTTGAAACGAGGTTTCCGAATATATATAGAACGCCCAAATCTGACTTCGTATGAGGAAGTTATGATTTACCGAAGTTCCGGCTTAGCGGCATGCAGCCTGAAATACTCGATTTGAGATCGAGCGGTTTTTAGCCGAAACAATCTAAATGAGAATCGAAGATCTCATTGTTGGTATCGAAGCGATAAAAAGTTAGGCGAGAACGGACGTCAAACGAAGAAGTTATGAATTTATAACGAAAGTTTCTGTCGCGGCAAATTCAAAATTAGCCGACGGAGTCTAAATGAAAGTCGTAGAGCATGGTCTCACCTTTCCGTGGATATAAAGAACGTCGAAAACGGAGTTCGTATGAAGAAGTTATGAATTTCCGAAGTTTATTAATCATTTTGTAATTAAATTTAATTATAATTCGGAGGTATTATCCGAAGACGAGTCACCGGTGTGATCCGGAGTACGCCCCGCGTACGAGGTTACGCTACCGCGTACTCAGCATAGTGTCGACACTTCGGATGACGCATGCAGTGACGATTTCGGAAGCAGTACGCGCTGCGTACTGCAGTACGCCCCGCGTACTTCGAGGCTCCAGCCTCTATAAAAGGGATCCGAAGGCAGCCGAGAGTTTTGTTCATTTCTTCTCTTCTCTCTAGTCTTTTGCATCGTTTTGCGTGCCGATTCCACCCCGAAGCCCCGGTATCATACTCTAGCCCCGAGGCAAGTCCCGAGACCCCGAAGATCCCGAGAAGTGCGGTTTCCGAATCGAAGCTCTGCCCGCGAGAAGTTCGATTTTCAAGGAGATCTTCCAGATCTGCTGTGGATTACTACTTCTATAAGTCGTAGTGCCGTCCGATCATCTTCTGATCAAGTGAGTGTATACTACCTTTCATAAACACAATAATAATACGAGTTTGGTTCGAGTGTATTAAGTATATTGTTGTTTATAAGTGTGAGTGTGTAGTTATTTCTTCCAAATACAATAATACGAAGTATTATATATAAAATACGTGCTATGTGTATATATTTGGTTGTGTTATGTGTGAATGTGTATTCACTCTCTTCTATCTTATAGATCTGCTTATTTCTTTATGAGATATGTGTTATGTGTGTGTGTGCCTCATCTGTTATGTGATATATGTGTTGAGTAAAGCATGCTATACAGGTTTTCTTTAAACTATGTATACAAATGTATATTTTTATCTACTAATATGTTGGGTAGAACATGGGTAGACAGTTGGTGTGTGATAAACAGATGAGAGGCCTTGTTGTTGTTTGATTGAGTCATCTAGCGGAGTTTAGATGACGACCACTGGCTATTCTAGACAGTCTTGTGGAAACATTAGCAGGTTCGCCACCTGTAGGTGTTAATGAACTTGGGTGTTCATTCGCTGTACTTCATTCCCCCTCATGGTTGCCTTATTTGACTTATATTGCTGAGGTACCCCCGACGCATGTGTTGTCGCCCCGATGAAATATTCTTAGACTAGGTCCCTTATGTTAGTTGTGTTAGGGACATTAAAGTGAGAATAACGGGAATGGGTAATTGGGTTATTGTTGGTTGGTGAAAATTAAATATGATATTTATTGTGGGTTGAAAACCCTATATGCTCACCAGGCTCCCAAGCCTGACCCACTCAGTTTTAAATTGTATTACAGGTAGTGGCGGAAGGGCATGAGATGGATGAACCATCAAGTTGTTTTGTCTACAAGTCTGCATATGTTTATATTTGTCATATGACTTGTAATGTATTCGTTTATGCTTATTGGTCTATATCGGAACATGACACCCCGAGTTTTGATTATAATGAAAATACATTTCTTTTATGAAATGCTTCGGTAAACAATGTTTTATCATGTTTTGTTTTTGGGAACAAATTCCGCAACTCTTTCAAATCAAAAGGATTTACTCTGAAAATATTTAAAAGCATAAATGAAAATCGGTCTTTTCTGGCCGAGATTTTGGGGATGTCACAGTTGGTATCAGAGCATTAGTTTAAGCGAACTAGGAATTTGTTGGATTTCTAGACTTAAACTTAGAATGCTAAGTGAAGTTTTGAGATGTGTGTCTGTTGTGATTTAGACACGAGCACTAGTTTATTTTAGGAAAGCTGCCTAAAATGCTTTATGTGCTAAATGTTATATGTTGCCATATATGATATTATTTGTTCGGATCTATGGTCTGTTGCCGACCGGATCTAGAAACCTTATGTGTGTAGGATTCTAAGCGTACGTCTACGATATTAGAACTAGCATGTAAACGTTTCGGAGTAATAAGGATGATTTGAATATCTATCATGATTGAGGATCTAATTTCACCTTATTCGGTGTGTAGATCAAAATGGTGAGAATAAGAAGTGGAGTTGGAAATGCTGACGAAAACAGGAATCAACCACTAGTGATTAAGCCAATACCTGTCGTAGCAGCAACACCTAAGCCAACAACCATGGCTGGTGTGCAATTGATGATTCAGACGATGTTGGATCGTCAGATGGATGAAACTAGACGGTTGCTTCGACAAAATTGTGAAGAACTGTCGATTCGTGTGGAAGAGCCTGAATTAAATGAAGGGCACTCGGAAGGTGGAAACTTCAGTGGGTCTGTTGGTCCAGCCAACCCACCGATAGTTAGGCAAGATAACCATGAAGGAAGGAATGATGGAATGGGATGCAAGTACAAGGACTTTTTGACTTGCAAACCATCGACCTTCAATGGAAAGGAGGATCCGATTGGGGTTATGGATTGGATCTCCGAAATGGAGCTAGCCTTCATGACGTGTGGCTGCAGAGGTAAGTTGCAAACTATCTATGTCGTGCGTCAATTCCGAGGTGGAGCCGTTCGTTGGTGGAACACTCTAGGGAAGACCTTAAGCCCTAATGAGCCACTGCAATTGTCATGGGCAGAGTTCTTGGTGCAGTTTAAGTGCAAGTTCTGCTCGGCTCAAAATCTGTTGGAGTAGGAGAATAAGTTTTTGACATTGACGAAGGGTAGCATGTCAGTGGATGAGTATACCAATAACTTCACCGATAAGATGGAGTTTGCCTTGCGTATCATTCCAGATGAACTGACAAAGGTGGATCGGTATGCGAAGGGACTTCCATGGGAGTACGAGGTGCCAGTACGTCAGGCACTTACTCTAGAGGCAGCTATCTGGGCTGCCAAGTCTGTGGAGAACATGATCAAGGGGAGAACCACCGACAAGGTTGATGTTGGTGAGAAAAGAAAGTTTGAAGGAACATCTGGTTCCGGTAAGAAAGGAAAATTTTCGAAATCTGATTCGAAAAAGTTTAGAGGAAAAGGAGGCGAAGCAAAGTGGTGTGATAAGTGTAAGAAAAAGCACTTTGGGAAATGTAGCGAGGACGTTGTTGGATTAATGTCTAAGTCCATAACTATAATTGGTAAGACTTGACCCGACCCGGCATGGTCCATTTGGGTTGCATACCATCATGCACTTGGATAGACTATAATGAGAGGAATAAGACACTTATGGTTATTAATATATTATAAGTTCTAGTATATTAATAATAAGAATAATAAGATTATTTAATTAGTATTGATCAAGAATTAATCTAGGATTAATTAAGTGATCAAAAGAAGACTAATTAAATATATGGGTTGATTGTGTAAATCATCCATACTTGTATAGTGGGCTAATGCTCCATGGATAATCAAGTTGGGCTAAAACCCATAGGATGGTCCATGGATGCTCCATGGTGTATTTGTACCCATGGATCCAAGGAAATGGAAAGCCATGACAATTAAGAGTTTACCCTAATTGTGTAACTATATAAGCATCTTATTATTGAGGAAAAATCGGCCACTAGTGTGTGTGAAGAAAGGGCTAGCCGATTTTGGTGAGTGTAGAATTCTCTCAAGTCATTCTAAGTGTTTTGATGATTGTGATTCCATTTGAGGTGTCACACTTGGGGCACTAGGCACTCAAGCTTCATGAAGACATTCTACACCAAAGAGGTATGTATTCTATCTTGCTATAGTCATTGTTTTGTATGCTAGATTAGGATAATACCTTGGAAGTTCTTATTTGCATGTATAATAGAGAAAACATAGATCCAAGGTATTTAGGGTTGCATGTACACTTAGGAGTGTTAGAATGCTCAAAACCCAACAGTGGTATCAGAGCCACGGGTTGTTTTCTGTTATATTGATGCAAATATTTTATTTTCAAAGTTGAAAAAAAAAAAGAAAAAAAACATGAAGTTCGTCAAATTTTAAGATAATTACTTGTTCTTGTGAAAAACTAATTATTTGTAAAATTTGAATAATTTGCTTTATGAGTTGAATTAGGTCAAATTTAATAAAAGATAAAATAATATGATTATTTTATTAGTTTTAAAAGTTTGATCTAAAGAGTTTTATTTTTTGAAACCTCCATAAGTTATGGATATGAAAAGGTTTAAAAAAAAAAATTGATTCAAAGTTTTTTTGGAGTTACAAAATTTGGTGTTAATGTTTTAAAGGATTCCATAACTTAAGAATAAGTTATGGATCACCAAAAGTTTTTTGTGTTACCTTGTTTTATGAGTAAATTTAGATTAATGAATAAAATTATGTGATAGTTGGTTTTAATCCAAATTAATCTAAGAATTGATTCTAAAATGTGTTTTTGTAACTTGTCCTCAAGTTATATGAAAAGTCACATTTAAGAATCATAAAACTCATAAAAAATTGGCAAAGGTTACAAAAAATGAAGAGTCTAGTTCTAATTAAATGGTTTTATGACTCCATAACTTGTCCTCAAGTTATGGAGGACCAAGAGTCTCTTCATTTAATAAAATAAAATAAAATAAAAAAAAGGTGTAACCTTAATTAATTCCATAAGTTATAAAATAAAGAAAAGTTAATTCTTTTATTAGTTTAAAGTCTTCCATAACTTGTCCTCAAGTTATGGAACTTGAAGAGTTTTTGGATTAAAACTACTTTAAACACATAAGTTATGGAATTAATTAGTTTTGAATAGTTTCAAAACTTGCCCTCAAGTTTTGGAATTTGTAAAGTTTTCACTTATGAATACTTTAATTCCAAGTTAGCCCTTAGAATTTTAAAAGTTAAAATTCAACCCTTATACTTTATAATATTATAAGTTAATAATATATATATGTATAAGAGTAAAGTCAGTCTTACCGCTAGTACGCCTCATTCACGAAGCCGGTCTATAAGGTGGGTATAAGGTTGTTGCCTATAAAATGGCAACTTAATGGGTGTCCACTCTCACCCACCGCTTGCTTGACTGGTGGAGGGTCGTTAGCCGAACGGGTTTGACAGGACTAGAATTCTCCCTTCATTAAAAGTATTAATGATAATACTAAGTAACTAAACTCTTAATAATACCCAATCTTAGTTACTTAGGAAAAATGTGAATAAGGTGCTAACCCATGAAATTACACTTTACACTTTGTCTAAGTCGTTAGTGGAGCGTGTGTGGTTAACCGGCACACTAACTTGGACTTAACAAGGTAGGTAAAGGGTGACTTAATATCTATCATAGTATCGATGGAGCGTGTGTGGTTAACCGGCACATCGATTGAGGGGTAATTTATTAAGGGTACCAAGTGATTTGCATGGTTACTTCACACCTTGTTTTGTGATCCTCGGCATCCCAGTCACAAAACCTGAAGGGCACACTCGAGATTGAAACATGCCTTTGAAAAGTTCAATGAATCTCAAAGATCTAGGAGTTTCAAAACCAATTAAAACCTAATAATTCGTTTCGTTTATCTTGGTGGAAATTGGTGAATCGTCATTCATCTACCTTCAAATATTTTATAGCTTGGATTACGGCATACCTCTTCTAAGTTATAAAATAGTTTGTTGGGTCCTAGCCTTAATATTTCATATTGGGTGTCATATTAAGGACTTTAAATCAACTATCTTGAATATCTCCCAAAAGATGTCTGTAATAGACACCTATGAACTTCCCAAATCTAGTGAAACAAGGTTTCCTAATGAAGATGATGTCCCATGGATATCATACTTCTTTCTCCTCCTCCAATTATTCTCCCTAACCCACAAGTTCTTGAAAAGTTTAAGGTCACTCAAGCCCTATTGGCAAGGCAAGGTCTAGGTGTGGTCACATCTTGGAGATGTAGTCACATATTGACAAGCCGGGAGAGTTGGGTGTCAAAGTCTTGAGAAAGTTGGTGGTTCAATCACTTTCTAAGTCACATAGTGAGTTCCTTTGGGACACCTATGAAACAGACTATGAAAAGACCCTTAATGATCTTATCTATTTGTTAAGATCAACTTCCTTAATACTTGATGGACATTGACAATAGTGACACAGAAATCCAGTAAAGCATTCTCTTCCCAATGGAAAGGGATCGGCCATAGTCAATTCGGTTGACCAAATGGTAAAGAGAAAAGCTAAGTCTGTGATAGTCCTGTGTGTCTTTATCAAAGGGTCCATATGTTTATATTGCCAAAGAAAGGGGCATTGGTTGCGAAGCTGCCAAAATTTACCTAAGGATGTTAAAGTCAATAAGTTTGACTCTACTTCAGGTAAAGTCCACTATCTAACTCTGTTAAGTTTCTATTCTGAGATTCTTGATACATGATGTGACTGGGTCACATGGTGATGTTTTAAGAATCAAAGAAAAGTGAAGAAACTTAAAGAAAGAATATGCTGAATCCGATGGCGTAGATGGATTTCTATCGCATAGTTTGAAGATCGGATTTTTGAGCAACTTCTTAGGAGTTATGAGATATTGCTTAGGAATAGATAACAACAAGTTTTCATATGGATTGTAAGGATAAGTTTTTCCGCAAAGTTTTAAAATAAAAGAAATTTTTTTTTGATTTTATTTATTTTAAAATATCCTTACAATGGCTTTTGAGGAAAAATTGTTGCTTATATGATTCCATTAAGAGCAAGAGTGGAAATATGAAATTGATTCTTTCATTTGTGGTAATGTCAAGATTTACCAAATAAGGAAAGATTCTCATCACCCAAGTTTCAATTGGACCGGAACTTGGAATCATGCAAGTTGTATAGCATGATGAATGAGAACTTTCAAGTTTTGGAAAATTAAGACTAATTACTCGGCCACATGGATGTGTGAGTCAAGTAAAGGACTAAGGGATCGAGTACACATTCTTGTGCACTGATTAAGTCCACCACAAAAGATTGATAAGACTATTCGTCATAGTTTACTAAAGCTCAGTAAATATGATTATACTTACAAGCTTAAGTGTAACTCTGAGACATTGGAAAAGGTTCCAATGTATGGCAGGGCGAATAAGAAGAATCAAATTAGGCAGAAGGATAAAAGTTTCTCATATCTGAAAAGATGGGAGAGTACTTTAGTATCAGTTTTGTGATCATCTGAATGATTAAGAAACCATATCAAAATTAGTTCTCTAAGGAAATCTTAGTGCATTCTTATGACTAAGAAGAGGAACTTGAATTGTTGAAATGGTTAAATCAAGAAGATGAATCATACTTCGTTCCAATACAAGTCTTAGAGTCATACTCCAAGATTGTCATTTGAGTGACATGTCTTAAAGAAGGTTTAAAACACTTGTCAAATGTAAGAGTAAAAGTTTTCTACTCTTGTACATTTGAAATTGGTAAGTTGTGATGTTTTGGATAAAACAAAGACCAACTTAGGCCAATTGGGTAAAGTGTTTTTCTTGATTAGAATCCGCACTATCTCTTGGATGTTTGACAAGGGAGTCTTATATGTCAAGAGGACAGTGGGAGTCTTAAAGGTCTTGAAAGTCTCAAGAAATAATCAAGAATAAAACCTGAAGTTCTTCACTAGCACACGACTTGAGGTTTATAACCTATCGTGTTGACATATCTGTGCCCATTCCAGTTAAAGTTGGCTTTGCATATGAGTTCTTAGAGTTCTCAGTTTGTTGCATAACAACTTGGAAGCAATGGCAGGCCCTTGAGCTGCCAGGTGGCAAGAAGTTAAGATTGAGTTCAATCCATATGGTTTTGGATTTGTCATTATCTTTGTCTTGTGATTATGGTTTGACAAATTCATATGGGTAGGAACTCATACACCATATAAATCTAAGTGTCATAAGGTTTCTCTCCGATTCATGAAAATGATGGTGAGGAAACGCTTTCACTAAGTAGATTTTACGAAGATAGCAATTGTGTTATTTGCATTTTCAAAAGTCGTTAGTGGAGCGCGTGTGGTTAACCGGCACACTAACATGGACTTGTGAGAAATGGCAAATGCCTAAGCAATTGAGACCATGATTACGGTATCCCTTTTCATGGTTCTTGAAATTGCTTAGACACACAGGTGAGCTATCTACGGAAAGGGTGTATGAATCTAAATTTCAGACTGTCCAGCTGATTTCTGAGTACATGTCAAAGCTAGTGGGAGCATAAGTGTTATGCTAATAATCATCATGTTAGTGGGAGCATGATAATTATGATAAGTATTGCAAGTTAGCAATGTTAATTATAGAAAACAATAGTTTCAATTGGGAAAAAGTTGTTTTGCTATAATTAAGGGAAAGGAAATTATGCTTCATCTCAAATCTATAAGCTTAGATCGTGAGGTTTTAATCATTTAGTAAAAATTATGCTTCATCTCAAATCTATAAGCTTAGATCGTGAGGTTTTAATCATTTAGTCAAGGATATATATGAATTTCATGTTGGAATGGCTCAACATAAGGAAATTTTGTATATGGGTCCATTATTTGCGTTCTAAAATTCGATTATGATTACGGCATCCCTTTTCATAATCTGAATTATGAGAACTTGGCAAATTGAAATGGAAATATTATAGCAAAAGACTGGTTTAGTCTTTATGTAAGACATCATGAATCGTGTCCCATATGCTTCGGATATAGGATCGATTACATGTGCTATATTCATCCGTTCTAAAATTTTCCAAATGCCTGGGGCATTAAGAAGGGAAAAGGTTTAGAACTGGATATGACTAAAAGGATTAAACAATTGTCGAGGACAATCTAAGGTTTACCAAAGATTGGTTGCTCAAGGACAATTGGAAGTATAGTGATAATTCTGGAAGGACCATATTGACATAGTCTGTAAGGAGGCAACTCTTGTTCAGAAGTGATAGTCAAAATGGAATCTGGAAATGTTTCAAAGTTAGAATTTTCAATCTGTTTAAGATTAGGAAACTTAATGCAAGAAGGATGTTTCCAAGGAGCTGATCTCCTTTGGAATACTCTGTAATGATTGTTGCCAAGTCTTTATGACTTTGTGCATAATCATTACGAGAGGATCAATGCATATAAGTTTAGAATCTAACAGATTTCAGTAAATGGCATGAATTTGGAATTCTTGCATTTGCGGTAAGGATTTGGGAGTGTGAAAAGAGAATCATTGAAGTTATGTTCAATTGATCTAGTTCACAAAGTAAAGATCATAGAAAAACATAGTATGCATACTTGGTGTGTGGCATGACTAGTGTTTTGAAAAAAACATAGTGTACATGCTTGGAGCATGGGACAACTATTGTTTTAAATTCAAGAATAAAGTTGATAGCTGAAACAGTGTACAATGAATAATGTGTAATCATATGGTGATAAATAAAAGGTGTTTTATTTATGTTCAAAGGGTTGATACCATATTGGATTCAATTATTATTGTGTTTCACTTTGCATGTTTTGACTTCCCGAATAAACTGGGTTATTCTTCCGGAATGACTAAGTTATTCAAACCATCCACAGTCGGTCATATTTTGGAAGTAGATATGAATTAAGACTGTCATGATGGGTTGTAGAGGTCTAAGGTGTTGGACAAGGCTACAACAATCATGAGTGCTCATAAGTTCTGAGTATTGGATTCAACCCGCGCTCATTGGAATCACTTCATGGATTTTATCACGAGTGATCATGAGACGATAATATCTTATATTCTTCAAACCTAGAGATATGAGTTGTTACTATGAGTTGATAGTACATTGATTGCACGAAACCGCATTTGGTAACTCTGTGCTATAAAACGTGCTTTTGTGTATGATTCAACAAGTAGTAGAACAAGCCATATGAGTCGAAGTTTATCCGTTCCTTTTACCTTCGGGATAAAAGCGATATCTGTGGGCCCCTCGATGATTTGATGATGACAAATGGAAGTGCTCGGCCGGGCCAGGACTGATTTGATTTGTTCAATTAGTCAGTCGTCATAAATCGGAAATCGGGAAACAACAAATGGACAGAGAGAATGATTATAATCCATGTCTCAGTCCATATGATATCTAGAATGGAGGAATATATGATCCCTTATCTAATGGACAAGTCACTGACAAAGGTCAGAGTTCATCTACAAGGTCAGAGTTCGACAGAAGCTTTTGAGAGCTACGATTTCCAGTTGGTTCCTGAAGTCATACGCAATAATAGTTTTAGACTTATCCAAGTGGGAGACTGTTGGATTAATGTCTAAGTCCATAACTATAATTGGTAAGACTTGACCCGACCCGGCATGGTCCATTTGGGTTGCATACCATCATGCACTTGGATAGACTATAATGAGAGGAATAAGACACTTATGGTTATTAATATATTATAAGTTCTAGTATATTAATAATAAGAATAATAAGATTATTTAATTAGTATTGATCAAGAATTAATCTAGGATTAATTAAGTGATCAAAAGAAGACTAATTAAATATATGGGTTGATTGTGTAAATCATCCATACTTGTATAGTGGGCTAATGCTCCATGGATAATCAAGTTGGGCTAAAACCCATAGGATGGTCCATGGATGCTCCATGGTGTATTTGTACCCATGGATCCAAGGAAATGGAAAGCCATGACAATTAAGAGTTTACCTTAATTGTGTAACTATATAAGCATCTTATTATTGAGGAAAAATCGGCCACTAGTGTGTGTGAAGAAAGGGCTAGCCGATTTTGGTGAGTGTAGAATTCTCTCAAGTCATTCTAAGTGTTTTGATGATTGTGATTCCATTTGAGGTGTCACACTTGGGGCACTAGGCACTCAAGCTTCATGAAGACATTCTACACCAAAGAGGTATGTATTCTATCTTGCTATAGTCATTGTTTTGTATGCTAGATTAGGATAATACCTTGGAAGTTCTTATTTGCATGTATAATAGAGAAAACATAGATCCAAGGTATTTAGGGTTGCATGTACACTTAGGAGTGTTAGAATGCTCAAAACCCAACAGACGTGACCTGCTACAAGTGTGGAAAGGTTGGACATTTTGCCAATGAATGTCCGAACAACAAAAGGATGTGTTTTGGTTGCAATGAAGAGGGGCACATTTTAAAAGACTGTCCGAAGAAGAAGGAGGCAGCAAAGCCCAACATTCCACCAAAGCCGAAGGCGAGAGCCTTCCAGATGACACTTGAGGCTGCGAAAGATGAAGCTGATGTCGCTTCAGGTACCTTTCTCGTAAACGAATTACCTGCTCATATATTGTTTGATTCTGGAGCCAACTACTCCTTTATTTCGCATGAGTTTGGTAGAAAGCTAGCTTTGCCTGTTTATAGACTAGATAATGCTTTATTAGTCGAAGTAGCTAGTGGCAAGTTTGTACTTGTTAGCTATCGCATGAAAAACATCTTAATTGATCTGAATGGGAATAAGTTCCATGAGGAATTATTGCCTATCGAACTTAATGGTTTCGACATCGTCTTGGGGATGGATTGGCTTAGCGCCAATGATGCCGAAATTTTATGCAAGAAAAAGATAGTTAAAGTAAACCTGCCTGGAAAAGATTCGTTTATGGTGTATGGGGACAAACAGCGAGTGAATTCTGGGATCATTTCTCTAATGAAAGCCAGAAAGTGTTTGAACAAGGGATGTACATCATATTTAGCATTTGTGATTGATGCTAAGAAGGAAAAAAAGGTGATGCAGAGCATTCCAGTGGTGTGTGATTATCCGGAAGTATTTCCCGAAGATCTTCCTGGATTACCACCTGATAGACAAGTGGAGTTCAGAATAGACTTGTTACCAGGAACCACGCCAATAGCAAAAGCACCTTATCGATTAGCACCGACGGAGATGAAGGAGCTGATGATGCAACTTCAGGAGTTATTGGACAAAGGTTTCATTAGACCTAGTTCATCGCCCTGGGGAGCTCCGGTGTTATTTCTAAAGAAGAAAGATGGAAGTATGAGAATGTGCATCGATTACAGAGAGCTGAACAAGGCAACAATAAAGAATAGATATCCGTTGCCGAGGATTGATGACCTGTTTGATCAATTGCAAGGTTCGAGCTATTTCTCGAAGATCGATCTGAGGTCAGGATATCATCAGCTAAAAGTAAGAGAGCAAGATATCGAGAAGACTGCATTCAGAACTAGATATAGACACTACGAGTTCTTGGTTATGTCGTTTGGACTAACCAATGCTCCAGCAGCGTTCATGGATTTGATGAATAGGGTTTGTAATCCTTTCCTTGATAAATCCGTGATAGTGTTCATAGACGACATTCTGATTTACTCGAAAAGCCAGGAGGAGCATGGCAGACACTTGCGAGAAGTGTTAGAAGTTTTGAAGAAGGAGAAACTTTATGCGAAGTTCTCCAAATGTGATTTTTGGATTCGTGAAGTCCAATTCTTGGGTCACGTGGTCAACCAAGAAGGGATAATGGTTGATCCAGCGAAGATCGAAGCTGTGACGAAGTGGGAACAACCGAAAAGTCCCACGGAGATTCGAAGCTTTTTAGGATTAGCCGGATATTACCGAAGGTTTATCCAAGGTTTTTCTTCGATTGCTACTCCATTAACAGCTTTGACCCACAAAGGAGCTACTTATGCTTGGAGTGATAAGCATAAAGAAGCATTCGAGAAGTTAAAGAAGAAGCTATGCGAGGCACCGATACTTTCTCTACCCGATGGAGTTGAAGACTTTGCTGTTTATAGCGATGCGTCTGGTGTTGGATTGGGTTGTGTTTTGACCCAAAGAGAAAAGGTGATAGCATATGCATCTCGATAGCTGAAAGAGCATGAAAAGAATTACCCGACTCATGATTTGGAGTTGGCAGCGGTAGTTTTCGCTCTAAAAATATGGAGGCATTACCTCTATGGCACGAAGTGCAAACTTTTCACTGATCATAAGAGTCTCCAATACCTCTTTAATCAGAAAGAATTGAATATGAGGCAACGACGCTGGCTAGAATTACTTAAAGACTACGACTGCGAGATACTTTACCACCCCGGTAAAGCTAATGTTGTTGCTGATGCTCTCAGTCGGAAGGTCAATCTTGAAAGGAAGAGGCCAAGAGCGTTGAGAATTGAAGTTGTCTCGACCATTGTGGAAAGTATAAAGAAAGCTCAAGAGGAAGCTTCTGAGAAAAATGACCGAAAGGAGGAACGTTTGGGTAAAACGTTGGTGTTTGGTACTAACGGTCATGGACTGAAGGTATTCCAAGATCGTATTTGGGTACCTAAGTCAGGAGGAATTAGGGACCTTTTGATGGAAGAAGCTCACAAAACCATGTACTCAATTCATCCGGGTAGCACTAAAATGTATAGGGACCTGAAACCCTACTACTGGTGGCCGACGATGAAGCTTGATGTTGCAAAGTATGTGGCCGAGTGTGTGACTTGTGCGAGAGTCAAGACACAACATCAGAAACCTTACGGGAGTTTAGAACCATTGCCTGTGCCTATGGGTAAGTGGGAAGACATTGCTATGGATTTTGTCACTAAACTGCCCAGAACAAAGAATGGTCACGACATGATTTGGGTGCTCGTTGATCGATTCACTAAGAGTGCGCATTTCATAGCAGCCAAGGAGAAATGGTCTATGGAAAAGCTTGCGAATTCTTACGTGAAGGAAATTGTGAGGCTTCACGGTGTTTCGTTAACGATTGTATCGGATCGTGATAGCCGTTTCACATCGAGGTTTTGGAAAAGTCTACAAGAGGAAATGGGTACCAAGTTATGTTTAAGCACAGCTTACCATCCGCAGACTGATGGTCAGAGTGAAAGAACAATACAAACACTTGAAGATATGCTGAGAGCATGTACCTTGGAATTCCTAGGTAATTGGGATGAACATTTACCGTTGGTAGAATTTTCCTATAATAATAGTTTTCACTCGAGCATTAAGATGGTACCCTATCAAGCTTTGTATGGACAAAAGTGTCGTACGCCGTCTTGTTGGCTTGAGGCTGGGGAAAAGCAGTTTATGGGACCGGAGATGGTTCATCAAACTGCTGAAAAGTTGAAAATAATTAGGGAAAGAATGTTAGCAGCTCAAGATCGTCAAAAGAGCTATGCTGACAAGAAGCGAAGACCGATGACTTTTGAGGTTGGAGATTCGGTTTTGCTTAAAGTCTCGCCGTGGAAGGGACTTATAAGATTTGGTAAAAGGGGAAAGTTGAGTCCAAGGTTTATTGGACCGTTTAAAGTCCTTCAGAGGATTGGGAATCAAGCTTACAAGCTCGAATTACCCGAAGAGCTGAATGGAATTCACAACACTTTTCATGTGTGTTATTTGAGGAAGTTCACGGGAGAAGTTCCCGATATAATTCCAATTTCTGAATTGAGAATTGATGAGAACAAAAGGTTGATTGAAGAACCAGAGGCAATTGTTGACCGAAAGACTAAGAAGTTGCGACGCAAAATGGTTGGGTTAGTGCTTGTCCGTTGGAAACACACAAATGGGCCGAATCTCACCTGGGAGACGGAGAGTGACATGTTGAGTCGCTATCCGCATTTGTTTGTTGATGTGTGATTCCGGGGACGGAATCATTCTAAGGTGGAGAGAATTGTAACGCCTGTGTTTCCGGGCTTGCCATTTGTAGCAATGTAATGGTCTAGGTTAACCTTTGTAACCCGTTTTGAAATAATAAGATTGTATTATTTGAGTATTATGTGTTTTGTGCTTAATTGCTTAATTATGTGGTTTGATTAATTAAGAATAAAAATAAGCGTCAAAATTTAAGTGTAAAATAAACTTAATATCTTTGGTTAATGTTGTAGTAGTTGAAACGAGGTTTCCGAATATATATAGAACGCCCAAATCTGACTTCGTATGAGGAAGTTATGATTTATCGAAGTTCCGGCTTAGCGGCATGCAGCCTGAAATACTCGATTTGAGATCGAGCGGTTTTTAGCTGAACCAATCTAAATGAGAATCAAAGATTTCATTGTTGGTATCGAAGCGATAAAAAGTTAGGCGAGAACGGACGTCAAACGAAGAAGTTATGAATTTATAACGAAAGTTTCTGTCGCGGCCTATTAAAAATAATTAATAAAAATAAAGTCAAAATTAGCCGACGGAGTCTAAACGAAAGTCGTAGAGCATGGTCTCACCTTTCCGTGGATATAAAGAACGTCGAAAACGGAGTTCGTATGAAGAAGTTATGAATTTCCGAAGTTTATTAATCATTTTGTAATTAAATTTAATTATAATTCGGAGGTATTATCCGAAGACGAGTCACCGGTGTGATCCGGAGTACGCCCCGCGTACGAGGTTACGCTACCGCGTACTCAGCATAGTGTCGACACTTCGGATGACGCATGCAGTGACGATTTCGGAAGCAGTACGCGCTGCGTACTGCAGTACGCCCCGCGTACTCCGAGGCTCCAGCCTCTATAAAAGGGATCCGAAGGCAGCCGAGAGTTTTGTTCATTTCTTCTCTTCTCTCTAGTCTTTTGCATCGTTTTGCGTGCCGATTCCACCCCGAAGCCCCGGTATCATACTCTAGCCCCGAGGCAAGTCCCGACACCCCGAAGATCCCGAGAAGTGCGGTTTCTGAGTCGAGGCTCTGCCCGTGAGAAGTTCGATTTTCAAGGAGATCTTCCAGATCTGCTGTGGATTACTACTTCTATAAGCCGTAGTGCTGTCCGATCATCTTCTGATCAAGTGAGTGTATACTACCTTTCATAAACACAATAATAATACGAGTTTGGTTCGAGTGTATTAAGTATATTGTTGTTTATAAGTGTGAGTGTGTAGTTATTTCTTCCAAATACAATAATACGAAGTATTATATATAAAATACGTGCTATGTGTATATATTTGGTTGTGTTATGTGTGAATGTGTATTCACTCTCTTCTATCTTATAGATCTGCTTATTTCTTTATGAGATATGTGTTATGTGTGTGTGCCTCATCTGTTATGTGATATATGTGTTGATTAAAGCATGCTATACAGGTTTTCTTTAAACTATGTATACAAATGTATATTTTTATCTACTAATATGTTGGGTAGAACATGGGTAGACAGTTGGTGTGTGATAAACAGATGAGAGGCCTTGTTGTTGTTTGATTGAGTCATCTAGCGGAGTTTAGATGACGACCACTAGCTATTCTAGACAGTCTTGTGGAAACATTAGCAGGTTCGCCACTTGTAGGTGTTAATGAACTTGGGTGTTCATTCGCTGTACTCCATTCCCCCTCATGGTTGCCTTATTTGACTTATATTGCTGAGGTACCCCCGACGCATGTGTTGTCGCCCCGATGAAATATTCTTAGACTAGGTCCCTTATGTTAGTTGTTTTAGGGACATTAAAGTGAGAATAACGGGAATGGGTAATTGGGTTATTGTTGGTTGGTGAAAATTAAATATGATATTTATTGTGGGTTGAAAACCCTATATGCTCACCAGGCTCCCAAGCCTGACCCACTCAGTTTTAAATTGTATTACAGGTAGTGGCGGAAGGGCATGATATGGATGAACCATCAAGTTGTTTTGTTTACAAGTCTGCATATGTTTATATTTGTCATATGACTTGTAATGTATTCGTTTATGCTTATTGGTCTATATCGGAACATGACACCCCGAGTTTTGATTATAATGAAAATACATTTCTTTTATGAAATGCTTCGGTAAACAATGTTTTATCATGTTTTGTTTTTGGGAACAAATTCCGCAACTCTTTCAAATCAAAAGGATTTACTCTGAAAATATTTAAAAGCATAAATGAAAATCAGTCTTTTCTGGCCGAGATTTTGGGGATGTCACAGTTGACCACGTGACCCAAGAATTGGACTTCTCGAATCCAAAAATCACATTTGGAGAACTTACCATACAACTTCTCCTTCCTCAAGACTTCCAACACTTCTCGCAAGTGTCTGCCATGCTCCTCTTGGATTTTCGAATAAATCAGAATGTCATCTATGAACACTATCATAGATTTATCTAGGAACGGATTACAAATCCTGTTTATTAAATCCATGAATGCTGCTGGGCGATTGGTTAGTCCAAACGACATAACCAAAAAATCATAGTGTCCATACCGCGTTCTGAATGCAGTCTTCTCGATATCCTGCTCTTTCACCTTCAGCTGATGATATCCTTACCTAAGATCGATCTTCGAGAAATAGCTCGAACCTTGTAGTTGATCGAACAGGTCATCAATACTCGGAAACGGATATCTATTCTTTATTGTTGCCTTGTTCAGCTCTCTGTAATCGATGCACATTCTCATACTTCCATCTTTCTTCTTTACGAATAACAACGGAGCTCCCCAGGGTGATGAACAAGGTCTTATGAAACCTTTGTCCAATAATTCCTGAAGTTGCATCATCAGCTCCTTCATCTCCGTCGGTGCTAATCGATAAGGTGCTTTTGCTATTGGCGTCGTCCCTGGTAACAAGTCTATTCTAAACTCCACTTGTCTATCAGGCGGTAATCCGGGAAGATCTTCGGGAAATACTTCCGGATAATCACATATGACAGGAATGCTCCGCATTTCCTTTTTCTCCTTTTTAGCATCGATCACGAATGCTAGATAAGATGTACATCCTTTGGCTAAACACTTTCTGGCTTTCATTAGAGAAATGATCCCAGAACTTACTATGCATTTGTCCCCATACACTATAAATGACTCTTTCCCTAGCGGGTTTACTTTGACTATCTTCTTCTTGCATAATATCTCGACGTCATTGGCGCTAAGCCAATCCATTCCAAGAACGATGTCGAAACCGTTAAGTTCGATATGCAATAATTCCTAGTGAAACTTATTCCTATTCAAATCAATTAAGATGTTTTTCATACGATGGCAAACAGGTACAAACTTGCCACTAGCAACTTCGACTAATAAAGCATTATCTAATCTATCGACAGACAAAGCTAATTTTCTACCAAATTCATGCGAATTAAAGGAGTAGTTGGCTCCAGAATCAAATAAAATTTTGGCAGACAATTTGTTAACAAGAAAGGTACCTGAAGCGACATCAGCTTCATCTTTAGCAACTTCCAAAGTCATCTGGAATGCTCTCGCCTTCGGCTTTGGCGGATGTTGGGTCTTGTCGCCTCCTTCTTTTTCGAACAGTCCCTCGACATATGTCCCTCCTCACCACAACCATAACAAACTTTCTTAGTGAGGGTGCATTCATTGTCATAGTGCCCTGGCTTTCCACATTTAAAACATGTGGCCACTACCTCACATTTTCCATGATGCTTCTTCTTACATTTTTCGCACCATTTCGCTTCCCCTCCTCCTCCTCTCGAACTAGACTTCGAGAACTTGTTTTTCTTGTTGGACCCTGAAGGTCAATCGAACTTCATCTTTTCACCAACCTCTATCCTTTCCAGATCCTTTTCCTTCTGCTAGGCCTCCACATTCTTAGTTGCTCGAACAGTTGTTTTCAGAATGGTTGCCATCTTGACTGTCGGGCCAAAGTCGGCAGGCGGTCCATTAGCAAACCTCTCAATCTTGGAGAGTTCTGTTGGCACTAGGTACATAAATAACTTCATTTTCTCAGTGAATGCGGTAGCATAGTCGTCTATGCTCATTCTCCCTTTCTTTAAGTTTTGGAACTCATTGTTCAGATCAATCAGATCTATCTCTGAACAATACTGCACCCTTAATTGTTCCAAGAACTCCTCTCATGACATTTTCAGGGCTTCTCCTCTGTAGTGATGTTGATTATGATGGCATGTGCGGAATTAGAAAGATCTAGTAATTCATCATACAAATTCAAGAACATAAGCAGTAAATAAATCTTTTTAAGCTCTTATTAGATCTAGAAAGATTATACAAATGGGTCTTGTATACAAATTCTCTCTCTAGTCTAACACTCCAAAATAGACTCTTACATAATGGGAGTCACTCACTTCCTATTTATAGGAAAGACTCAACCCATTTACACATACAAAGAGGAAAGCCTAAACACATTACATCCAAGCATGACTTTGCACCCTAACATTCTCCCCCTCAAAGTTAGGATTGGATGTCCGGCTTTAATCTCCAACGAGCTAGCGCGATCAAGACCAAACTCCCCCTCGAAGTAACACCGGTCTTCAAATCTGCAAATGAATATTCGACAAACCCGAGAAGCTTCGAATACCCATCATTCTCCCCCTTTTTATAATCAAAAAATGATTATAAAACCCACTAAGGATGAGAAGCGCCCGAGGAATAGTCTTCACAATACTCCCCCTTGATGTGTACCAAAAATGAATCACCAAAAATCTTGCACGGAAAAACAATCACGAAAAAGCCACAAAAAATTTTCAATTTATGAAAAAATTTGACTTTTTGGGTGAAAGTTGCAAGATTTTTCAAAATCCGGGTAGAAATTGTCACTTTTTGAAACTTGCAGGGACCCGTTGCGTCCAAAATAGCCAAATATGCAAAACTCTCCCCCTTTTTCAAATCTGGGTAGAAAGCGTCAATTTGCACAAACTGCAGGGACTAGAAATGCACAATCTTCAATTTTCAGCAAAATATAGTCCTTTTAGAATTTGGGTGAAAACTGCCAAAAATTCGAAGTCTCAGGGACTATCTTCGTAAATTCTGCCCTTTTTCACAAACATACGAAGACCATGCCCAAAAATGTGAAGTACCAAAAAATTTTCGAAGTTGGGCGAAAAGTGTCAAACATACGAAACATGCTTTAATTTTTGAAGTGTCAACACATCGAAGGTTCAAGGGCTGTTTTCGAAACTTTGTCATTTGCTCAATTCTTTCGAAGACCCCAATTCACAAAGTACGAAGCATACGAAGACCTGTCTATGAACAGTAACCATCCTTCGTTTGTTCAATCACCAACCCTTCGTAGATTCAGCCATATACCCTTCATTTCTTGACCTCAAGATTAAATAACCAAGGCTTCGTTTTTAACATCCAACAAGGCTTCGTTTTTAACATTCAGCAAGGCTTCGTTTTTAACATCGATGCTTGACCCCAAATACAAAATCACAAATCTCGTTTTACAAGTCTTCTCTTCCCAAATCGATTCTTAACCCTTTGAATCTAAAATCACAAACACATCTCTTTGATCATTCAACTGCATCATTCTTCGAATGAAAATCAGAAACACCCTTCAAAGTTCATCATTCAAAAAATTCTTTTGAAATCTTCGTTCCCAGTTCCTTCGTTAGTTTATCATAAACACCCTTCGATTCACTAACCTGAATTGTTCTTCGATTTTGTTACCATTCCTTCATTTTTTTTTCATCAAGTTGCCAACCCTTCGCTTTTAATCAAAATCATTGATAATGAAGCGTGAATCCAGTTTATATCAACAATTCCAAATCAAAAAAAATCTTATGCCAAAAGCAAGACTTCGCTTTTAAGAAACGGGGACCCAAAATCACAACATCACACTTCGATTCCAAAATCACAGCCTTCGTTTTCAGTAATGCATCTCGATCATTCAACCACTCCAAAAACAAAATCATACATTTTCAAATATCGACTTACAGTTCTTCGTTCCTTATCGTTCTTCCCAAAATTGATTTCACTACTTTTGTTCCTTTGATTCCCAAATCACAAACAATCCTTCGTTCCTTTGAACTCGATTTCCACCTCGTATCTACTCAAATTGAAAATCGATTCAAACTAAACACTCTCAAATCATCATCAATACTTGTTAAATTTCCAGTGCATATTTCAATTTCAATGCATTCAAATCTAGGTAAGGGAAATCGACACTTGATCAACAAAAACAACTCAAATCACGATTCGGCTACACATTTGAAATCTCAAATCGTGACCCTTCAGTCAATATACAGATATCGATCATTCAATCATCAAAGAACAAGTATTTTGACTTTTTGGATTTGACTTGATGAATTCATCACTCGATATATACAAATCGATACTTTTCTAACCTACAACTTGATCATAATCGACTAATGATGATGAAATCAAATAAAGTCGATTCACAAGTAAAAGGTAACTTGTCAAAAAAAATGATGAAATCTCATTCGTTCGAGAAAACAATAACTGGAATTGAGTGAAGACCAAGAATAAACGATTTGTTTTAGATTTCGATTAAAACATAGTTTGGGCTTCATGAACAGTAGATAATTCATATATGGACTCAATAATATTTGTATTACGATTTTTGGGTTTAAGAATCCAGATCCATTGTATTATCAGTAAATTGGGCTTCGAAGCAATCGAATATTAACAAATATGAACAGTATCGAGATTTAAGTTTGGGCTTAATCAAGATTTATTGATTTTGAGGAATTTTGATCTAAACAAAAATAATTGGATCAATCAATGGGGTTGAAACGGATTTGATCCAATGAGGCAAATCGATCAAAAATGAAAAACGTAAAATACGAATCAAAATCATGGATGTTTTGGAATCCATTTGAGAATTTGAGTTACCTTTTTCACGAATCGAGATCCATTTTCAACGAACGAATCAAATTTGGAAGATCTTGGTTCTTTTGTCGGAATGAGAAAATCTCCAAATCGAACATTGTACCACCCACCATGCGAGATGTACAACTCGTTCTTCGTGTTCTTCGTGTTCTTCATCAAACCAAGAACATCTTCAAAAGAACCACCAACACATTTGGGTTTTGACTTCAAATTTAATTCAACACTTGGAGATTGTTGCTTTGGAAACCAAATTTGTTTCACGGATTTTGGCTTCACAACATATGATGATTTTAGTGAGTAAACCCGCTTATTCTTCCGATTCATCTTCTTCTTCTTTTTCTTTCTCATCTTTTTGCATCTTGAAGACTTGACTTCATGAACAAACCCACTTTCAACAACATGAACATTTTGAGTTTGAATCAAATCTTTTGGAGTTTGATATTTGTGAATTTCTTGAACCACCGGCTTCCGATAAGGAATCATTCCTTCAAACGAATCACAAGAACACAAAATATCATCGGTTTGAACTCCAATCGAGCAAAAAACTTTTTCATCATGAGAATCAACTTGAACTCCTTTTTCTTGAACATCAAGAACATCACATTGAACTCCATTATCAAGAACTTCAAGAAATTTAAGAGCACGAAGATCATTTGGGTCTTCAATAAGAGAAACATATTTCTTATTGAACAAATCTCTTTCTTCTCCTTCCTTTTGATTTCTACTACAAACTAATATGGACAAGGCAATTTTATTCAACCATGCAATCTTACAAATTGGTTGAAATACCAAGCTTCCATGATCATCCTTCAAACCTCCATAAGAAACCAAATTACCCCATGAAATCAATTTGCTTAAAACCAACCTATAAAATTGATCTTCATTGACTTTGTATTTCACATCTTTAACAATCGCAATCCAAGAATCATATGGCAAACCCACCATGATCACAAAAACTTGAAGATTTCTAGAGAGAGAAAGTGATTTTGAATGAGTTTTCTAGAGAGATAAAGTGATACAAACAAGTATTCTAGAGAGAGAAAGTCGAATTATGGATCAAACCAAAGAAAAATTCGACTTCTAGAACACAAAAAACACTCTCTAAACACGAAGATCAATGAACAATAAGAATCACCAAATCAAAATAGCCATCAAGGATCAATTCTTGATGAAATGAAGAACACCCGCTCTGATACCAATTGTAGTGATGTTGATTATGATGGCATGTGCGGAATTAGAAAGATCTAGTAATTCATCATACAAATTCAAGAACACAAGGAGTAAATAAATCTTTTTAAGCTCTTATTAGATCTAGAAAGATTATACAAATGGGTCTTGTATACAAATTCTCTCTCTAGTCTAACACTCCAAAATGGACTCTTACATAATGGGAGTCACTCACTTCCTATTTATAGGAAAGACTCAACCCATTTACACATACAAAGAGGAAAGATCTAGGAAGTTATGATTTATAATAGATGTTTTAGTGTTTTTATGTTACTAAAAGTTGTAATTTTTATTTTTTATATTTTTTTATTCGTTGCGTATATATCTTTTTTTTTTATATAAAATGTTATAATAAATGTTTTTGTATTTTTATGTTACTAAAAGTTGTAGTTCATATTTTTGTTCATACATTATGTTACCCGTTATATATAGATTATCATATGTTTGATATATAATTTACACAATTTTAAACGGTTTATAAAATTATCAAATAATTGTATATATCATAATGAGTTAAAAATTAAAAATATAATATTTAATAAAACTAACATGTTAACTATATATTTGCTTTATTATTAACATTTTGTTTCAAAAATAGAGACATTAAGTAATAATTCTGCAAAAATTATTATTTAGCTATATAATTGTATTCATCTAGTTAAAAGAAAAAACCATTAAAAACCGCTAATGCTAATGAAACTTCCCACTAGTCCACTGCTCTTCTATATATCTCATGTCCAAAATTTGGCGGCACCAAAATCGCAGCTACTCACCAGCTCCCCAATTTCGCGCCTCTTCTCCCTCTAGATTTCCTCCATCCAACAAATTAATCAATAACTCTTCCTTGATTTTGCTTCTCCTTCACTAGATTTCCTTAGAAATGGATCCCGACACTACATTTTCTCTACCAAGTCTCTTGTGTGAAGAAGATGAATCGTCTTTAAACGAAATCAAGCTCGATGCTTCCTTACCTAAATCGGAAGACGATCGGTATATACGATCTCTGATCGAAACAGAATCCAAATCAAATGATTATGGTTGCGTTTGCATTTCCGATGATGATAATAGTAGAAACTGGTTCAAATGTGCTCGATTAGACGCCATTAACTGGATTTTCAGTGTACGAAGCTCTCTGTTACTTAATGATTCTCCTTGTTTCACTCTTTTCGTTCTGGTGTTTATCGAGTTTTCTAATTTGTTGCAGACCAGAGAAATTTTAGGTTTTCAATTTCGTACAGCTTATCTCTCTTTGACATACTTCGATCGATTCATTTCAAGGCGATTTATCGATGTAAGTGTACTTGCTTCATTAAAACACCATTTTTCCCCCAAAACGATAATCATCCCCGTTTCTGTTTACTGTGTACAGCAACATCATTTTGTTCCGAAAAGGTTAAAAGTTGAAATAATTTATGTAATTGTTGGGATTAATGCTGATTAAGTGATTATGAATTGATAGATTGGGAAAGAATGGGCTATTCAATTGCTGTGTATTGCATGCTTATCTTTAGCTGCTAAAATGGAGGAACAAGTTGCGCCATCATTGTCCCACTACAAAGCACAAGGGTACAACTTCGAAAGCAGTGTGATTCAAAGAATGGAATTAATGGTTTTGACAACATTAGAATGGAAAATGTCCTGCATCACCCCATTTGCTTATCTTCACCATTTCTTCTCCAAAGTTCAAGATGAATGTGAATGTGATGAGTTTCTAGTGTCCAAATCCATTGAACTCATTCTTGATTTCTCCAAAGGTATTAATGCTTCAATAGCTTGATTCATTTTGGGATTCTTTGTGTACCAAAAACTAAAATTGTTTGTTTTTACAGAGATTAATTCCATGGATTATAGGCCATCTGTTGTTGCCATAGCCTCAGTGTTATTAGCTTGTGATGATCAATTAACAAGAAACACAATGGAGTTAAAGATTGGTGTAGTGTCATCCCTTTACTCTCTAGAAAAAGTAAGACCGGATTAAGTTGTTCTTTTGTATTAAGTAAAAAGAAACATTCATTATCTTATTAATCTAACATTTTGTTCATTTCTAGGAACATATATACTTGTGTTACAATCTTTTGAAGGATATCAAGACTAAAAAGAATAACACTCCATGCTTGATGAATTCGTTTAGTTCATTAAGAACTCATTGGAGCCCTTCTTCCACCATTAAGAGGAAGCTTAGATTTGAACAAAATTGTCCATTGCAGAAGATTATTAGGAGATAGTAGTAACTGCAACACTTTGTTTTTTAACAAGAAATGGATTCAATTGATTGGATTTGGATATTTGATGGGTGATCATTTTGGAACACAATAATCTACCAACATATGGTTTGATCTTTGAGTTATTTTGAGAGGGATTTTGAATATGGAAAGTTGCAAGTAGTGAAAGTGGGTGGTATGTAAAGCTTAACATACAGTGAGAAGGGCCCAAAGATGGGTCTTCAATGGGAAGTTTTTTCTTTACTTTATTTAATTTTTCTTCTTGAGTTCAATTGTCTTTTCATTTCATCACCCTTTTTAAGCTTTAAGTCTGGATAAAGATTGTACTGTTTCTGTGTATATGTCAAAAGACCTAAGAGGTTTTGGGAATGTGGAAATTGGAATGGAGTCATTATTTGATTTGATATGATTTGTTGAGTGGACAAAATTCATCAAATAATACAACAGTGAAAGCTGAAACTGGGTGTTTTTGAGTTTGTGTGGGTCCTAAGTATTGAATGTCAGAAACGAAAAAAATGAAAACAACACTAAACACGATATAAATAATTGTACAACTATAAAGTCTACAAACCTAATTCCTAAAACTAATAAAAAAAAAAATCTAAATCTAATTAGTTTTTATATTTAACAAATATGGAATTCTTTTCAAGTAGACAGCAATCGGCATGCTTAAAAACCCAATAAAAATGCTAAAAAACCATTGGATGATTGTTAACGGTGAAGTATTTGCAAAAGTGCCCAAATACTCGACTATTATCACCTGAAAAATAAAAGTTGCTGAGATCACGCTTACGAACACATTGTTGTCCCATATGCCATCTGTGACGTCTTCTTTCTCCATTTCTCTAGAGTTTATTTCATTAAAAAGCTGCACAATTAATAATATATAAGTATTTTAACATCAACCAAATATAAAAACAAGTGTTGTGATACTGATATATAATTAATTAATTATATACCTGACAAAAAACGAAGGCGTTAAAAATTAGGGTGTTGAGGATTAAATCGGAATCATCTCCATAAAGACCAAAAAATGATTTTCCTTTTGATTGAAGTAGCCATATGACTGTGAATTGATAAATAGATTGGCCTAAAATATTCCGCCACATAACAATGCTTATAAAACTTCCTGTTCTACCAACTGGTTGTCTTTTCATTAATTCGTCATTTGGGGGTTCGGTTGCTAGGGCTAGGGCTCCCAGTGTGTCCATTATCATGTTCACCCATAACAGCTGGACAGCTGTAAGGGGAGCACTTCCTGCAGTAAAAGAAAAAAATAAAAATTAAAGAACGAGTAAGGACATGACACGTGGTGGTGAGTTATGAAATCGGTAGATGAGTTGTATTGTATTCGTAAGTACCAGTCAAACAAGCGGAAGTGAAGTTGACTACCAAAGCCACTACGTTGACCGTAAGCTGAAATTGTACAAATTTTTGAATGTTAATGTAGACCGATCTCCCCCATTTCGCAACCGTCACAATTGTCGAGAAATTATCGTCTAGAATAATAACATCCGCACTCTCTTTTGCTACCTGAAATCAAAGAAAAATATTCGTCTAAACAAAAACCAATACAGATCCCGATGTCAATAAGATGAACTGTAACTTTATGTCACACTGTCTTATGTAACAAATACAGTCTTGCTCACCTCGGTACCAGCAATGCCCATTGCAAGCCCAATATCGGCTTCATGAAGGGCAGGAGCGTCATTTGTACCGTCACCAGTAACCGCCACAACCTCACCGAATGTCGTTCTCAAGTGCCTCACGAGTGTATGCTTATCAAGAGGAGAAGATCGTGCCATTACCTAAATGAGGAAAAACAATAAATACAACTTCAAATAATTTTATTAGTTATTCCCAAATATGAATAAAAAAAATGTACCTGAATTTTGGGAATTAAATAGTACAATTCATCAAGACTTTTTTCACGAAAATCCGGACCTTCGATTGCAATCCCATCATCAGTAAGGATTCCACATTCTTTAGCGATCGCCTTCGCGGTAGTAATATTATCCCCTGTAACCATACGCACACTAATCCCTGCAGCCCGACAAAGAGCCACCGACTCTTTGACACCTGGACGGACAGGATCTTTAATCCCCACAATTCCAATACACGTGTACCCAGAAGCCGGAATAGCCGTTTCTGGAGAAACATCGGAATTAAGGTCTATATAAGCAAGACACAACGTTCGAAGAGCTTCACCCGCAAAATTGTCAATTATACCCTTGAGATCATTAACCGATCCCTCATCAAGAGGGACAACATCGCCATTTCCATTAATCATATTCTCACACGCAGCCAATATTATCTCTGAAGCACCTTTACAATGAGCTCGCACAATTCCTTCTGGAAGCTTCAACACCACCCCCATTCGTTTTTTTGTAGAAGTAAACGGCTCAACTCTAACAACTTTAGAACCTTCTCTCTCAGATTTAAAATCCCCACCTAACAACAACCCGAATTCCAGTATCGCTGTCTCCGTTGGTGTTCCTAAAATCTCACGATTCCCACGTTGGTTAATTACGACTTCGCCCCCGGTGTTGGTGAATATCGATTGTAGGAGAAGCTTCAACGCGTTATCGGGAATGTCATTGACTTTTTTGGTCAAATCCAAGACTTTTGTACAAATGCAAGCTTTCACTACTGTCATGTGGTTTGTAGTGAGTGTCCCGGTTTTATCGCTGCATATACTTGTTGCGGACCCCATGGTTTCGCAGGCTGCCAGGTGGCGAACGAGTGCTTTGTCATTCATCATTTTTTTCATGGCGAATGCGAGACTTAAAGTCACAGCTAAAGGTAAACCTTCGGGAACTGCAACAACAACAATGGTGACAGCTATTGCGAAATACTCAAGTAGTTCTAAAGCATCATCACCAGACCATTTCCAGTGAGTTTTTTGGTTGATTTTGTGAGTTATTAACTTTTGAACAAGAACTGTGAAAGTGATTATAGCGAAAAAAAGACCGATTTTTCCGATGATTGTTGCAACTCCATTGAGTTTGACTTGTAATGGGGTTTCATCATCTCCACCTTCACTTAAAGTTGCCATTAGTTTACCCCATTGTGTTCTCATTCCTACTGTTGTAACTAACATTTTGCATGATCCATCTTGGACTTTTGTTCCAGATAGTAAATAAGGGTTTTCGGTGGTTACCATTATTGGCTCACTTTCACCTGTTAAGCTTGATTCATCAATGGAGACTGAAAATCCAGAAAGGAAAAGTCCATCTGCAGGGACTTGATCGCCTATAGCGAGGTGCACGATATCACCCACGAGTAGTTCATAGATTGATAACTTTTGTCTGTATCCGTTTCTTGTAACTTGAATTGATATCTTTTTCTTTTCTTTATCCAAGTCTTTGAACTGTAAAGATTGACGATAATCACTTGTTGCTGTTACAAAAACCACTAATAAAATACTTGCGACAATTCCAAGCCCATCATGAGCTCCTCTTGGCCACCCTTCTGTTGCTATTCCAACGATTAAAGAGACAAATGCACAAACACCAAGGACCATTAATGTCATATCTTGAAGAGCTTCCCATACAAACACCCAAAAGCTTCTAAGTGGAGTCTCAGTGAATTTGTTGATCCCAAAATGTTCTTGTCTGGAGATTAGGGTTTGTTTATCAGTTGAAATGCCCGATGTTGTTGATGTGTTGAGCTTCTTTGCAATGCCATCTACACCACCGTGATGTTTGAGCTTTTTGGAATCGTGGCCTTCTACAATGGAAGCTACTTCATCAGCACAGATTTCGAAACCTGCAAATTTAACTTCCTCGGGTAGTGTGTAGTCGCTTGGTTGCACTCCTGTAATTATAAGATGATAAGATCACGAAAATGGCGTCAATAAGAAGAAATAACTTCAGTCACTACGTATAATATAAATCAGTACTAAGAACTCACCCTGTAAAAAGTGAACTGCAGCCTTAGACACCAAAACTGCTACCTTCAACTTCTCCTGTAAATATTATCAATCAAGGTATGATTGGTAAGTCAAGAGATGATAGGCCTGTCTAAATTCATAATCCCTATAGTAACTGTAAATCAAATCAAAATGCATATGCGTTATCAAATCACTAGTTTTAGTGCAAGTAGTTAATTTCCTTAATGGCAGATACATGAACAATTCTCTTAATAATCTACAGCGGAAGTTATAGCATATGTTCATATGCATATGCAGTTTCGTTCTGTGCAGAATTAAACAACCAATAGTTGCATCAGATATCTGTTATTCCGTATAAATCACTGCAAGTTTGGGGAAAAGTATCGAAAATAGAAAATCGAGAGGGCTGACCTGATTGGTACGTCGCATAGCAGCAACTTCATTGCGCTTGGCGAGGTTGGCAGTGAAACGAAACCGTCGTTTAGGGTTCTTGACAACGCCACAGAGCGTCCTCCAGTCCCTTAACGACTCATCCGACGAATGTTTAGGTTTCACTCTCCCGAAATTTTCATTCAGATAACTCTCCATTGCCGTTCCTTTCTTCAAAATCCACACGATCAACCTACCAGTCACTGAAAATCCCTCTATTGTTCAACCGATGTAAACCATCAAATCGGAAAATGAAGAATGGTTCTTTCTTCCTCCGCAAACGTTGGGTATACATAGAGAAAGCTTGAGAAATTGAAAAGGAAATGACGAACGAAGATGATATGCTTCAAATCGAAGCGTTGAAGAAATTCCTGCGACGGTTACCCGGAACTCGAAAAAAGTTGAGATGTCTCTGTTTCAGGTGGGAAAAACAGAGTGTGGATGGGTGGCAAATGATCCGATTGTCTTGGAAACGCAAATAACGGGTTCTTTCTTCTATATATAATAACAGTAAGAGTAAATTACACGAATGGTCCCTATGGTTTAGAGTAACTTGCATGCTTGGTCCCTAACTTATTTTTTAACTTGAAAAGTCCCTATTTTTTGTTTTTGTTACACGCTTGGTCCATACTGTTTGTTTCTGTTACGCGTTTGGTCCCTGTCTTACCTAAAAAGACTATTATTTAAATAGAGAAAAATTATAGGGTAAGTAAGGTAAGGTGAAGGGGTAGGATTGATGACGTGTTTATTTAAATAAATTAAAAAATCAAGGGCAAAATAGTTTTTTTAGGTAAGATGGGGACCAAGCGCGTAACAAAAGCAAACAGTAGAGACCATCCGAGTTAAAAAAATAAGTTATGAACCAAACACGTAAATTACCTTAAACCATAGGGACCATTCTTGTAATTTACTCTAACAATAAATGGAGAAATTTGTATATTTGGTTCATTTGGTTTGATGATTTTTTAGTTTCTTTTTGGATTGAAATTTTTGTCTTTTTATGAGATATAATTACTTAGAGAAGTAAAATGTATTTTATCTTTTAGTCATATTTTGTCACTAAATTATTTTTCGTTTTCTATTTACCTTTGAACTTGTTGAAACATGTACATTATACCGGTATGATCGGTAATAGTGGGTTTTGCCGGTTTCTGACGTTGTTTCTAGCCAAATATGAGTTTTTCAGTCATATTCTCCGATTAAACTTGATTTTCCGGCGTTATAAAACCTTGGATTTGCATTCAAATCAAATCCATGAAAGAACTCTGCTATTTTCTCAACAATAACACCTCATAATGTATAACCTGAAACTTCCATCTCTTTAATCCCAAACAACCTAAAGATCTCTTCCAGTAAAATTACAGTGGCTACAATAAATGTTGATAATGGCTTGAAAAACCCTTATCGATTGTACACCTTTCCTCCTTCAACTTCACTTTCTTCTTCATACAACTTGTCGACAAGAACCCTAAGTTCTTCCCTGGTAAATTCCAATCCCTCTTATAACCTTCGAGTAAACCAATCTCATTCACCAGATCATTACTATAACCAAGAAATTTTGCCTTATCTATCATACGAATGGAACCAGAGGATCCAACAACGATATCAATCTTTTGTTAGAGAATGTTTTCGATTAGCCCTGATTCTTTAACGACATCCCTAATGTGCTCTCTCATGGCGTTGATTGCATTGTTTCTTACAGACATTTGGGCCAAAGTTACGTGCCCTAGTTCAGAGCTTGGCGACTGTGACATCCCCTAATTTCTCGGCCAGAAAAGACTGATTTAATTTATGCTTTTAAAATAAACTCAGAGTAATCCTTTTAAAAGATGTTGCAGAATTTGTTCCCAAAACAAAACATGATAAAAATTTATGAAAACCTTTCTTTAAGAAATATATATTTTCATTTTTATCAAAACCTCAGGATGTCATGTTCTGATACAAATTAAAAGCATAAACAAGACATTATAAGCCTTACAATAGTTATTTACAACTACTGGCCTATAATCCAAAAATCTCTCATCATCATCCGACTATGCTCGGGGTCCACTACCTGTAATATAAACAACTGAGTGGGCCAGGCTTGGGATCCTGGTGAGCATATAGGGTTTTCAACCCACAATAGTAATAAATCTATTAGATTCATCAATCAACAATAACCCTGATTACCTATTCCCGTTATCCTCACTTTACATCCCTAAATACCTATCACAAGGGACCTAGCCTAAGGAATATCATCAGGATGGACACTACTGCTAAGGGGACTCCTCATCCATACATGTCCTAAAGGCAACCATGAGGGCGATGGAGTACACCAATGAACATATAGTTCACCAACACCTACAAGTTGCGAACTTGCTAGTGTTCCACTGGACTGTCTAGAAAGGTCCGTGGTCGTCATCTATACTCCGCTAGATGACTACAACAACAGCAACAAAAACAACAACATCACACATCGACTATTTCGTCTACCCATGTTTTACCCAACATGTTTGTAGATAAAATACATACACAGTTTAAAACTTATATAAAACATCTATTCAACAGTCACCCCAAATAAACAATTAATATAATTACACATAGCACGTATTTTAAAGAAAATACTTCATAACTATGTGTAAGGTGAAAGTGACTACACACTCACTTGATTTAATGATAATTGGGCAACGCTTCATTTCCTAAAACAATCCTTTCTAATAAAACCAGGAGTTTTATTGAGAAACCAGGCTCTGCGAGGGTTGGGCTTCAAAACCAAAAAGATAAATTTTTTTGGGTCTTCGGGCACTTCGGAACGTATTTTGGGTGTTTGGTATAATATCGGGGCTTTGGGGGAAGTTGGAATGAAAGAAATATGGGTTTAGGGGTGTAAAATGAAGAATATAGGGGCGAGGCTTCTGATCCAAGGGCTGAGAAGACTCCACGCGGCAGCAGATTCGAATAGGAGGCACATGGCTCGCATGTGCGAGGGTCCAGGTGAGGGCTTTATATTGGACCGAGGTCTAGGTCCGAGGGTTGGGTTCGTGGCGCTATGTGTGAAGTTCGGATACGTCAGGAGAAGGCACACGTCGGACTCCTACTGGACCGCGCTTCGGATGCGAGGGCATACGACACGCCTCGCCAGCTGGCTTCGGTGACTCAACAATTTCAGACACGTGGCGCGTTATGAGCGAGGATGACATGGCTGAAGTCCCACCATGCGAAATTTCTCGGATTTGGCATTTTTTTCTTGATTTTTGTGCCAAAACTTCTAAAATGCATAACTTTCGCATACGGGCTCCGTTGCCATCAAAACGACTCGTAACGTGCTTCTTTTCAATTATGAACGGTTTTTAATGGTCAAATTTTAATAAAAAAATCATATTAAAAACATGGCTCGAAATGGGTCACTCTTTTTAGTATGAAAAAATATGAGAGATTGTGAGAAAAGATCCAAAAATGGATTAAAACGACAACATCGTCAGAGGTACAATCAAAGAGATCTCGCAATTCAAGTTCGTTTGACGTTACCAATGCACGAACTAACATTGACCTCAACGCCGACACTGATGAGACCCTAGACGACATCGAAGTGATCTCCTTCCACCCACACCGACCGGTTGGACGTGACAAAGTAAAACACGCTCAACGACATGCGGATGAATCTGAAATAAAGGCATAAGAGTCGGCGGAAATGAAAGAGTAGTTCAACGCACACAATTTAATAGCAAAAGAAAGAGTCGAAGTACAACGCCAACACTTGGAATTCCTTTGCAATCATGGAGATGAAGATCAAATGACGAAGGATTTGACAATTCTTCGGACTAGCGAGGAAGATTTGGCACCCCGAGATTTGGAAGTGCTTCATGCGATGGAGGAGAAAATCGGCAAACGATATTTGAACTAGATATATCGTATGGTTTTTATGTTTTTAAATTATGATTATTGTAATTTTTTCTTGTACTGTTTTTTTTTTGTAATTTTATTTTTAGTTTTAAAATATTATGTTAAATTTAGGATTTATTTAAATAGCATGTTTTAATTAAATATTAGTTTTTATAAATATTAAAACATAAATCGAAAAAAATAATAAATAAAAAAATGATGACATGAAAATTAATGGGTGTTAAAACATATTATTTGTTTTCTCAATTGGTGTTATAACATTATGAATGATAAGACATGTGAAGTGGAACCTTTTTGATGTAATAACATGCGTTAACATATTGTCCACACCTAGTACCCTTAGCCTAATAACATCGTTAGAATTTTTTGTTAAGTCTGATATTTTTTTTTGGTCTTTGGACTAAGTATATTAAAATTTATAAACTTACAACACTAGAAGTGTAAATTACTCCAAAAGGTCATAAACATAAAGAAACTTATGTTGTTTTTCCAAAAAAGGCTATTATGAAATGGAGACTTATGTTGTTGTTTTCTAAAAAAAGGCTATTGTGAAATGGATAATAGTAGCTTGTAACTTGCATCACATATGCATACAAGTGGAAGGGTTCAATCCCTTTATGTCCGCAATCATCCAACGTATAGCTTCTTTGTGTTCCTTCAACATCTTGAGGAGCTGCTCTTCTTCAAATTCGGTTAAATGAGTAGAAATGATAACTGGAAGAGTCTCGTTCTTTCCCAAATACACATACTTCAAATGTTGAGGTAAAACTTTCAATTCCAATTCTAGTGGTTGAACAATAGAAGGTGGTAACTTTGTGTGAGTTAGAGACAACTCAACTTGCTTGACACCAACCCTTGTGGATTTCTTCATCTCCAAAATTTTAACCAATCTTTCGACATCCGGATCCAAAGAGTACAATTCTAACTTCTTGGAGAGTTTTTCACAATCAAACCCCTTGCTCAAGATCATCTCTATCATGTCACCCATTTGTCAACTCAAACAATTCTTGGGTTAGTGGTTCAACAACATCAACAAAATACAAAGATGATGTTGGATTAGTGTCTAAGCCCGTAACTATATTTGGTATGTACTTGACCCGGTTGTGCATGGTCCTTTTGGGTTGCCTTTACCAAAGCAACTGGATATGATGATTGATGGAGAGAGAGAGAGAGGTTATTATGGTTTATTAATATATTATATGAATAATATATTAAAAGAGAAATCATATAGTTTAATTAATATTGGTCAAGAATAGTTAAGAATTAATTTTGTGGATAAAAGAGATTAATTAAATAAAGGGGGACTGGAACTGTTAATTATAAGATAATTGATTTTGGGTTGTGAATCCTTAAGGATATAAGGGGGGACGGAATTTAGAGTGTAAGCCCACCCTAATTTCGTCCAAGGGGCCTTATTCCAAAAGGCTCTTAAAGCTGCTTAGGGCCTAAGTTATCCAATTAGGGTTTTGACTGAAACCCTAGCAACTCAGCTATTTAAGGACCCCATAGGGCTACAAATTTTGGCAACCTAAGAAACCCTAGAGTTACTATAGCCGAAATTGTGCTTCCTCCTCCTCTCTTCTACATCATCTTCTTTCCTTGGTGTCTGTAAGCCATTAGAGGTGTTACACTTGTGACATTAAGCTTTTGAAGATTGAAAATTCTTGCAACTATTGAAAGGTGTCATCTGAACTTGTTTAATTATAGATCTTGTTTTCAAAGTATGCTAGATTAGGGTTTATAAGCTTTGGATAAATTTGCATGTACAACAGAGAAACCTAGATCCAGAACTTTAGGGTTTTGCATGTGCATATATGATGTTCTTTTGCTCAAAACCCATCAGTGGTATCAGAGTCTTGCTTGGTTTCTATTGTATTTAATGCATTTATTCATTGCTTAAAATCGAATTTTATGCTACCTTCTTGACAGACTCGTCGATCCCAATGAGGTACTCGACGAGTAGGATGAACTCGGCAAGTCGGGCTGTCAGACAGACGGATTTTCAGGATTTTTGCTTATTTTGACTTAGGATAATTACCATAATTGTTTCTAATTAATAAAATAAGAATTTTATTGATTCCTTATGATTATCTTTGTCAAAATAAAAGATATTTGTCATCTAATTAGATAATTATTACCTTATTTGATAAATATTAATTATTTGAATTATTTGATCAATTATCTTGCATGAAATTGGATTAGGTCAAAATAGATAATCACCAAAATTAATTGTTTAATTGTTTATTTGAATTTTGATTTAGATAGTTTTAAAATGTTCCAAAACTTTCCCTCAAGTTTTGGAATTTAAATTTTTGATTAAAAATTTAATTTTGAAATAATTAAATTTCAAACCCAAGAATTTTACAAGTTTAAAATTCACCCTATACTATTATAATATTATAAGAATAATTATTATATATGTATAAGATAAATGCTAGTCTACCGTAAGTAAGCCTCATTCACGAAGCCGATCTATAAGAGGGGGGGGGGGGGGGTAAGGTTATGGCCTATAAAATGGTCGTTTAATGGGTGTCCACTCTCACCCACCGCTTCTTTGATTGGTGGAGGGTCGTTAGCCGAACGGGTAGGATGGGGCAACCAATTCCTCATTAAAAGTATAATGAATAATAAAGTAACTAAATGTTTTTATAAAATTCCCAATCTTAGTTACTTTAGGAAAAATGTGAATTTGATGTTATTCCATGGAATGACACTTTGTACCCTTGCTAAGACGTTAGCGAAGCGTGTGTGGTTAACCGACACAGTAATTTGGCTCTAAGAAAAGGTGGCAAAGGGTGACTCATTGTTTGTCATAGATCAATGGAGCGTGTGTGGCTAACCGGAACATTGATTATGTGACTGTAATATCGAGGGCACCAAGTACATTCACATGGTTATTCACACCTTGTTTGTGAACCTCAGTATCCCAGTCACAAACTTGAAGGGCATATCGAGATTTAAACATGCCATTGAAAAGTTCAATGAATCTCAAAAGATCTAGGATTTTCAATACATTTAAAACTTAGTCGTTTTGATTTTCATGGTGGAAATTAGTGAATCGTCATTCACTTACCTTCAAATTATTTGTTGTTTAGATTATGACATCCCTATTCTAAACTGCAAATAATATTGTTGGATCATAGCCCTAATTTCTCATTTGGGTGTTTAATTAAGGATTCTTATCTAATCAAACTTTGTCTCTTTTCTTTTTCGGATGTGGAAATCGAACAAAAACAACGCTTCAGGCTTAAACTTATCCGGCTCATTCTCACTCATGAACTTGTGTGGGAGGGTGATCTTCGATGGGACCAATTTTAATGATTGGATCTGGAACATCCGAATGGTCACCCGCTACGAGGAAAAGGAGTATATCCTCGACAAGGAGCTGGAGGAGGTGAACGTAAACATTGCTACCCCTAAGGAGATTGCTGCCTTCGAGGCCCACGAATGAGATGCTACGAAAGTCCATTGCATCATGCTCACGACAATGACTACAGAACTCCAGAAGTCCTACGTGGACTACTATCCGTATGAGATGCCTTATGATTTGTTGGACCGGTACCACCAAAGTGTCAAGCAGGAAAGGTACGAGATCATCACTTCGATGATCACGGCCAAGATGAGGGACAGAGAGTCTGTCACTACTCATTTGCAGAAAATGCAGAGGTATGTTGACCGCCTGCTGAAGTTAAATGTTAACTTCAATGGAGAGCTGGCGATTGATATCATTCTTCATTTGCTGCCACCCTGCTTCAACCAATTTTGCATGACCTACGACATGAACAAAGAGGAGGTCAGCTTGAACAAGCTTCAAGGCTTGCTGAGGATTGCTGAGAGCAACCTAAAGGACAAATCTGTTGCACAAAATCCTACTCATACTACTGCCCCAATCTTGGCTATTGGGCAAGGAAAGGGTAAGAAGAGGAAGGCTCCCTCAAAGAGCCACCATAAGGGAAAGTCCCATAATGACACCTCTTCAAGTGCAACCAAGGTTGGTCCCGCTGCACCCACTTCAAACCCAAAGGATGCAGAGTGCTATCACTGCCATGACAAAGGGCACAGGAAACAAAGCTGCCCGAAATATCCACAAGATATCAAGGATGGAAAAATCAAGCCGTCCTATGCAGGTATTTACACTATTCAATCTAATGATTCATCACATGCTATTTATTGGGTTCTCGATAGAGGGTGTGCTTTTCAAATTTGTTCTGATTTGCACAGGCTAACAAGAAATAAAGATGTGGAGCATGGGAAGATAAACCTGATCATGGGGAACAGAAGAGCGTCGCCTATCACCAAGATTGGAGTTTACTCTTTAGTTATTAGTAATGGATTAGGACTAGATTTGAATAACTGCTGCTATTCGCCATAAATGGAAAGAAACATCATGTCTTTTCATGGTTTGTATAGAAAATGATTTAGATATTCATTTGATAATGAAAAGGGTTCTATTAACGCTTATATTAATGGTGTTCTCTATTTTGAAGCATTGCCTTGTAATGGAATATATGAAACTGTGATGGTTATAGACAACTTAGGAAATGATGTGTTGCATATCGATTCTTCCAATAGTTTGGAAAAAGCATGCTTGTGGCATTTTCGTCTTAGACATTTCAATAAGAAGCGTATAGCCTAACTCCAAAAGGATGGAGTGTTGGAGTCATTCGACCTTAGGGACGATGACGTGTGTGAGTCTTGTTTACTTGGAAAGATGAACAGGTCACCCTTCACTGGTACTTGTGAAAGGGGTGAGGGCTTATTGGATCTCATACACATCGATGTGTGTGGGCCCTTTAGATCTATCACAAGGGATATGAGCTGCTTCTATGTAACTTTCACCGATGATTATAGCAGATATGGGTATATCTACTTAATCAAGCACAAGTCAGAAACCTTTAAAAAGTTCGAAGAGTTTAAGCAGGAAGTGGAGAATCAGCTGGGCAGGAAAATCAAGATGCTTCGATCCGATCGAGGTGAAGAGTACCTTATTCTTGAATTCCACGACTACCACAAGGAATGCGGAATAGTTTCACAACTGACGCCACCTAGGACACCACAGTTGAATGGTCTGGCTGAGAGGCATAATCGAACCTTGCTAGACATGGTTCGTTCCATGATGAGTCATGCTTCACTCCCTATCTCATTCTGGGGGTATGCCTTAGAGACTGTCGCCCATATCCTTAACTTAGTCCCTACAAAGAAGGTTACCAAAACACCTCACGAGATATGGACATGGAAATCTCCCTCGTTGTCACATATCAAGGTTTGGGGTTGCGAGGATTTCGTAAGACGAGAGACTCACGACAAGCTCGAACCTCGTAGTGAGCGGTGCATTTTCATCTGATGGGTTTTAGCCATAAGAACATCCTATGTGCTCATGCAAACCCTAATGCTTGGATCTAGGTTTCTCTATTGTACATGCAATGTATCCAAGACTTACAATCTTAGATCTAACATATTATAAACTGAAATTAGGGTTTAGAGAATTACCTTTGATTGTTATGTAGCAATAACAATCTCAAATCCTCCTTGTAATGACTTTAGAAAGCTTAGAGTCACAAGTGTCACTCCTCTAATGGCTTACAAACACCAAGAGCAAGAGGATGAAGAATAAGGAGAGTGGAGGCTGCCCAAAATGTCCAGAAACCCTTGTGGAACTCTTAGCCACGTTTTTGGGGCTTAAGGGTAGTATATATACATGTAGGCTATTAGGGTTTTCAACTAGGAAACACTAATCTGACTGCTTAAGCTCTAAGCAACCCATGGACCCTTTTAGAATATCCCTTGGACGATTTCTAATGGGTTTCCCCATAGAATTCGTCCAACCTATTATTCCAAGGTGATCAATAGCCCAAATGCAAATATCTTATAATTACAGTTCCAGTCCCTTAAGTTTAATTAATCTCTTTTTAGCCACAAAATAATTATCAATTAATTCTTGACTAATATTAATTAAACAATATGATTTCTCCTTTAATATATTATTCTCATAATATATTAATAAATCATAATTAATCCTCTCTCTCTATAATTCATCATGTCAAGTTGCTTTGGTGAAGGCAATCCAAAAGGACCATGCACCATCGGGTCAAGTACATACCAAAATAGTTATGGACTTAGACACTAATCTAACAGTCTCCCACTTGGAAAAGTCTAATAACTATTCTGCGTATGACTTCAGATCCTGATCTGCAATCGTAGCTTTCAAAAGCCGCTGTCAACTCTGATCTTATCAGATACACGTCCTTTAAATAAGGGATCATATATTCCTCCATTCTAGATATCGTATAGAATGAGACATGGATTTAAATCATTCTCTCTGTCTATGTGTTGTTTCTCGATTTCTGATTTATGACGACTGACAACAGACTACAATTGAACACATCAAATTAGTCCCGACTTGGCCAAACACTTAGTGTCATCACTAAATCATCGAGGGGCCCACAGATATCAATTTCATCTTACTTTGGATAAAAGGAACGGATAAACTTTGATTTAATGCTTGCTTGTACTTACTCACCCAATCACACACAACAATATGTTTTATGACACCAAGTTACTGGTGCGTTTACATATTATCAATGTGTAACCGACTCGCAAGATACAACTCACACATCTCGGTTTCAAGAATATAAGATGTTATCGTCTCACCAATCACTCGTGATAAAATCCATGAAGTGATCAAAGTGAGCGTGGGTTTAATCCAATGCTCAAACTCATATTCATAAGCACTCATGAACGTTGCAGCAAACATTTGCTTATGTCTAATACACTTTAGACAATCCACACACCAATTCACGACAATCTTCATTCATACCTACTTCCAACATATGAACGACTGTGGTCCGTTCGAATAATTTAATTGTTCTGAACCAATTTAATTATTCAGGAAGTCAAAGCATGCAAAGTGAAACACAAGAATAATACTAATCCCATATGGCCCCAAACTTTGGGTATAAATAAAACATTTTATTTAATCACCATATTGATTACTCATTATTTGTTGTTTCGGGTAATCAACTTCTTACTTGAATTATAACTACACTTGTCCCATGCTCTCAGCATGCACACAATGTTTTTCTACGGCCCTTACTTTGTTAAATAGATCAAATGAACACATTTCCAATCATACTCATTTCACAACTCCGAATCCTTATCATAAGTATCAAATTCTTGTTACTTATGCTAGATTCTAACATTTTATGCAATGATTCTTTCGTAAAGTCATAGCTCAAAATCATCAAGACTTGGCTAATCTCTATCAGAAACAATTCTATAGATATGATGTCTCTCACTCAAAGTACATTCCTTTGAACATCCTTCTTGCATAATAGTTTCTAATCTAGATACAGATTCTCAATATCCAACTCCCAATATGGAAACATTTCCTTATTTTCCATATGACAATTCATTCTTAATAGAATCTTATCTATTCATAATAATGTCGATATGGTCCATCCAATACCATATTTCCAACTACTCACAAGCGACCAATCCTCAGCGAGCTTTGGATTGTCCTTTGATAGTTGTTTAATTATCTTAGTCAGAACCGATTCTTGTCCTTTTTCCCTCTTAATGTGCTATACATTTTGAAAATCTTAGAATGGTCAAATATTATAGCACTTGCAATTGATCCTTTACCCAAAGCGTATGAGACACTATGCATAATGTCTTACACAAAGATCTGATACTTTATCAATCTTTTGCCAAAATATATAATGTGCCACATTCTCACAATGCCATAACACTATGTATCCTTGACTAAATTTATTAACATTCCACAACCTAAGCCTTTAGATTTGAAATGAAGCATAATATTCTCTCCCTTAATTATAGCAAAACAATTATTCAACCCTTACGACTTTGCAAAGTATAACTCTTGTTTTCTATAATTAATATTGCTAACTTGCAATACTTGTTTTAATAATCATACAAGCACAACATTTATGCTCCCACTATCATGATGATTATTATCAAATAAGCATAACACTTATGCTCCCACTAGCTTTGACATGATAATCCTTTATCTAAGTGTAACGCCCGTAGATTAGGGCTAGTCAATTTAGAGACAATAAGCATCAAAAATGAATTTTTGATGGAAGATTATCTAGAAGGATTAATCTTAACCAAGTTGTAGTATATGTCACAAGGTTTCCGTGCATATAAAGAACGCCAAAATCTGAGTTATAACGAAGAAGTTATGACCTGTCGAAGTTTCACGACAGAACCGACACGACCCAGCGCGACCCAGCGCGACGTAGATAGTGAATTTAAGGTAGATAGATATCTATCCTTAGTGATATAAATGAGAATTGAAGATCTCATCGATAGTAGTGCAACGACGGAAAGACGGACGGAATCGGAGTTCAGATGAAGGAGTTATGAATTTCGAACGGAGTTTTCCTGTCCCGGCCTACTAAAGATAATATATAAGTAATATACTTATAATATATTAAAAATAAAGTCAAAATTAGCCAATGGAGTCTAAACGAGAGTTGTAGAGCATAATCTCACCTTCGCGGCGATATAAAGAACGTCGAAAACGGAGTTCGTATGCGAAAGTTATGAATTTCTGAAGTTCGGGGCGCGAAACCCCAAAACTGTCAGAGACCACGACGTGGAACAAGGTTGCCACGACGTGGCAAGTGTCCTGACACCTCCAGGAGGCCCCCAGATGCAACTTGGGATGACGCATGCAGTGACGATCAAGCCCACGACGTGGCAAAAGGATCCCACGACGTGGCAAGGGCCAAAATTGCCCTATAAATAGATTTGAAGGGCCAGCCGACTATGGTTGCTCCATCCCTTCTCTCCCACTCCCGATACACCCTCTAAGCCCTATTTTAACCCCCCGAAGCCCTGGTATCAACCCCAAGACCCGAAGCAAGTCCCGAAGCCCGAAGATCCCGAGAAGAAAAGAGTTTCCGAGCCGAAGCTCTGCCTGCGAGAAACCTGGTGTGTGAAGTGATCCCGGTTTCACCGAAGAATACTACTTCTACAAGCCGTAGTGCTGTCCGATCATCTTCTGATCAAGTGAGTGTATAGTCCCTTTCATAAACACGATTATAATACAAGTATTGTTTGAATGTATTAAGTATATGTTTGGTGTGAGTGTATAGTCACTTTCATCTTACACATAGATATGAAGTATTTTATAAAATACGTGCTATGTGAATATATATTGTTGTTTATACGTGTGAGTATGTGATCACTTTCTTCTAACATATATATATATATATATATATATATATATATATATATATATATATATATATATATATATTAAGTATTTCCTATGAAATACAAGCTATGTGTTTATATATTGTTGTTTATTTGAGATGTGTATGGAATGGATGTTTTATATAGGTATTAAATGAGTTAATATGTATATGTATATTATATCTACAAATATGTTGGGTAGAACATGGGTAGATGAATTAGATGATGTGTGATGATAATTAGGTGATGAGAAATAGGAGATGATAATTAGGTGATGAGAAATAGGTGATGATAATTAGGTGATGAGAAATAGGTGATGATATAAAGGTGATGATAAATAGGTGATGTGAGATGAGAGGAGATACCATAACCTTGACCGGCGATGTGGCAATTTGGCGATGTAGTCATCTACCAGAGTATAGATGGCGACCACGGATTATTCTAGATGACCCCGTGGAAACACCAGCAGGCTCATAACCTGTAGGTGATGAATTACGAGTCCAGGCGATGTTGTGGCTACGTATTCATGCGATGATACTCTAACCCTTACTACGAATTACGAGTCTAGGCGATGTTGTGGCTACATATTCATGCGATGATAGACTAACCCTTACTATGAATTACGAGTCCAGGCGATGTTGTGGCTACGTATTCATGCGATGATAGACTAACCCTTACTATGAATTACGAGTCCAGGCGATGTTGTGGCTACGTATTCATGTGATGATAGTCTAACCCTTATTATGATTTACGAGTCCAGGCGATGTTGTGGCTGCGTAATCATGCGATGATACCCTAACCCTTACTAGACATATATTGAGGGAGTGATCCCCGAATTAGTATTGTCTATGCAATGTAGGCGATGATCCTTAGGAAAAGTTCTTAGGAACAAGCATATAAGGATATAAGATGTAAGGAGATGAGCGGTAAATATGATAGAGGAGATGACCCTTAGGATAATATCTTTAGGGAAGATTAAAATAAGATAATGGGGATGGGTAATTGGGTTGATTGTTTGATGATTGAATATAATAATTATATTATTGTGGGTTGAAAACCCTATATGCTCACCAGGCTCCTAAGCCTGACCCACTCAGTTTAATTGTATCACATGTATCGATACGAAGCTGCTTTGCATTGAGAGATTAAAGGAGATGTAAATCACTAGAGTAAATGAATGTATGTTCTGTTTATGCTTATGTGTCTGTATCGGAACATGACATCTCGAGGTTTTATTATTTAATAAAAATACATTCTCTTTGAGAAATGTTTTGATAAGTTTTTATCATATCTTGTTTTGGGAACAAATTCCACAACCGTTTTCTTTAAACGGATACTCTGATTTATAAAACAAAGCATAAACAAATCGGTCTTTTCTGGCCGTGAAATTGGGGATGTCACAGTTGGTATCAGAGCATTAGTTTAAGCGAACTAGGAATTTGTAGGATTTCTAGACTTAAACTTAGAATGCTAAGTAATGATTGTGAGGAGTGTGTCTAAAATATGTTAGGTAGTACACCTAAATTGACACAAGCACTAGTTTATTTTAGGAATGATGCCTAAAATGCTTTTATGTGCTAATTGTTTTGTGTGATAGCTAAATTGATGCTATTATTTGTTCGGATCTATGGTCTGTTGCCGACCGGATCTGGAAACCTTATGTGTTTAGGATTCTAAGCGTACGGCTACGAAATTAGAACTAGCATGTAAACGTTTCGGGGTGATAAGGCGATTTATACGTTTATCGTAATTAAAAAAACTTTCTTATCTTAAAAAAAAAAAATTCTCGCTTGGTACACCAAATGTCTGCTTGGATGTACAAGAGATCATGGTGAAGACTTGTAGAGAATTGAGTAAATGGAGGAAATGAAGGAGGCTTATGATAGTGAATGACACATATCGGAAGATATCGTAAGAGTGGTATCTTGCCTTTAGAGTATGTCTTATGAAAGAAAAGTACGTTTAGAGGAGTACGGTACGTCTGAAGTACACATTTGATTGGCGGGATGATGGAACGATTGGTGAAATTCTTGAAGTTGTCTCATCATCTGGTATTTCCATCACCAATCGAGTTGAATTAGAGTTGATGATTGAAGATTGAGCAATGAAGAAGTCCTAGTAGAGTCTAGGGAAATTGTTTATGATTATTTGGACACATTCGTATGTGTTAAATTGTTTTGTGATTTTCTTGTATGGTGACTTGGTCGACTGCGGGACAATACTTGGGACGAGTATGAGTAGGTGTGAAAGGTAGTAGATGCATATACTACCGGAAGCACAGGACTCACACTTGGATCAGGGAAAGTCACAAGGTTACCAAGAAGCTAGTAATTGATTCCGTTTTGTTCAAGTGTGTCATTACCCTTGTTTCGGTAGTGACTGGTAAGATGGTTGTTATTCCGACCCTAGTGGTCATATCAAAAATTGAGTCCGACTACGAGGAGTTTGTTACGTGGTTCATGGAACCAAGTTAGATGTAACATCTGACCTAAGTCAAAAGATTGAAATCAATGCGATCGATAGCATCACGCTTGTTGTTAAGGCAGCTTGTAGCTAGAAAGGCTACATGTAAAAATGTGATTATATCACGTTAGAATATGAAAGAAGTTTGACTCTAAGAGACTTGAGTCTAAGCGTTGCATCATACGATGAGAGGTCATTAGAACACGACCCATCGGTTTGTTACAATAGATAAATGAAAGTGTTTATCCTGAGAATAAGAAGGAGTCCACAATAAGGACTTATTTTGTAACTTGGAAGTTATGATTGAAAGTACAGCATAGTACGATGAGCAGATGCAAGATTGGGCATCGTCTGCGGTCAAGAAAGCCATAGAGTTAAATACTCTTTCGAGGAAAACATAGAAGTTACGGTTATTACTTAGGATGGAGAGATAGCGTATGGAGTCAGTATACGAATCCTGTTCCGTTGATGATTCCGGGACATAATCATCCTAAGGGGGAGATAATTGTAACGCCCGTAGATTAGGGCTAGTCAATTTAGAGACGATAAGCATCAAAAATGAATTTTTTGATGGAAGATTATCTAGAAGGGTTAATCTTAACCAAGTTGTAGTATATGTCACAAGGTTTCCGTGCATATAAAGAACGCCAAAATCTGAGTTATAACGAAGAAGTTATGACCTGTCGAAGTTTCACGACAGAACCGGCACGACCCAGCGCGACGTAGATAGTGAATTTAAGGTAGATAGATATCTATCCTTAGTGATATAAATGAGAATTGAAGATCTCATCGATAGTAGTGCAACGACGGAAAGACGGACGGAATCGGAGTTCAGATGAAGGAGTTATGAATTTCGAACGGAGTTTTCCTGTCCCGGCCTACTAAAGATAATATATAAGTAATATACTTATAATATATTAAAAATAAAGTCAAAATTAGCCAATGGAGTCTAAACGAGAGTTGTAGAGCATAATCTCACCTTCGCGGCGATATAAAGAACGTCGAAAACGGAGTTCGTATGCGAAAGTTATGAATTTCTGAAGTTCGGGGCGCGAAACCCCAAAACTGTCAGAGACCACGACGTGGAACAAGGTTGCCACGACGTGGCAAGTGTCCTGACACCTCCAGGAGGCCCCCAGATGCAACTTGGGATGACGCATGCAGTGACGATCAAGCCCACGACGTGGCAAAAGGATCCCACGACGTGGCAAGGGCCAAAATTGCCCTATAAATAGATTTGAAGGGCCAGCCGACTATGGTTGCTCCATCCCTTCTCTCCCACTCCCGATACACCCTCTAAGCCCTATTTTAACCCCCCGAAGCCCCGGTATCAACCCCAAGACCCGAAGCAAGTCCCGAAGCCCGAAGATCCCGAGAAGAAAAGAGTTTCCGAGCCGAAGCTCTGCCTGAGAGAAACCTGGTGTGTGAAGTGATCCCGGTTTCACCGAAGAATACTACTTCTACAAGCCGTAGTGCTGTCCGATCATCTTCTGATCAAGTGAGTGTATAGTCCCTTTCATAAACACGATTATAATACAAGTATTGTTTGAATGTATTAAGTATATGTTTGGTGTGAGTGTATAGTCACTTTCATCTTACACATAGATATGAAGTATTTTATAAAATACGTGCTATGTGAATATATATTGTTGTTTATACGTGTGAGTATGTGATCACTTTCTTCTAACATATATATATATATATATATATATATATATATATATATATATATATATATATATATATTAAGTATTTCCTATGAAATACAAGCTATGTGTTTATATATTGTTGTTTATTTGAGATGTGTATGGAATGGATGTTTTATATAGGTATTAAATGAGTTAATATGTATATGTATATTATATCTACAAATATGTTGGGTAGAACATGGGTAGATGAATTAGATGATGTGTGATGATAATTAGGTGATGAGAAATAGGAGATGATAATTAGGTGATGAGAAATAGGTGATGATATAAAGGTGATGATAAATAGGTGATGTGAGATGAGAGGAGATACCATAACCTTGACCGGCGATGTGGCAATTTGGCGATGTAGTCATCTACCAGAGTATAGATGGCGACCACGGATTATTCTAGATGACCCCGTGGAAACACCAGCAGGCTCATAACCTGTAGGTGATGAATTACGAGTCCAGGCGATGTTGTGGCTACGTATTCATGCGATGATAGACTAACCCTTACTATGAATTACGAGTCCAGGCGATGTTGTGGCTACGTATTCATGCGATGATAGACTAACCCTTACTATGAATTACGAGTCCAGGTGATGTTGTGGCTACGTATTCATGCGATGATAGACTAACCCTTACTATGAATTACGAGTCCAGGCGATGTTGTGGCTACGTATTCATGCGATGATAGTCTAACCCTTATTATGATTTACGAGTCCAGGCGATGTTGTGGCTGCGTAATCATGCGATATACCCTAACCCTTACTAGACATATATTGAGGGAGTGATCCCCGAATTAGTATTGTCTATGCAATGTAGGCGATGATCCTTAGGAAAAGTTCTTAGGAACAAGCATATAAGGATATAAGATGTAAGGAGATGAGCGGTAAATATGATAGAGGAGATGACCCTTAGGATAATATCTTTAGGGAAGATTAAAATAAGATAATGGGGATGGGTAATTGGGTTGATTGTTTGATGATTGAATATAATAATTATATTATTGTGGGTTGAAAACCCTATATGCTCACCAGGCTCCTAAGCCTGACCCACTCAGTTTAATTGTATCACATGTATCGATACGAAGCTGCTTTGCATTGAGAGATTAAAGGAGATGTAAATCACTAGAGTAAATGAATGTATGTTCTGTTTATGCTTATGTGTCTGTATCGGAACATGACATCTCGAGGTTTTATTATTTAATAAAAATACATTCTCTTTGAGAAATGTTTTGATAAGTTTTTATCATATCTTGTTTTGGGAACAAATTCCACAACCGTTTTCTTTAAACGGATACTCTGATTTATAAAACAAAGCATAAACAAATCGGTCTTTTCTGGCCGTGAAATTGGGGATGTCACACTAAGCTTCTTAAACTTATACACCTTTGCCTTAGATAGCTCATATGTGTGTCTAAACAATTTAGACTAATTGCCAAATCTCACAATTCGAATTATGGAAAGGGATACCGTAACCATAATCGAATTTGAGAATACAATTTTCACAATCACTATCTTCTTAAAATCTCTCTTAGTGAAAGTATTTCCTCACAGTCATTTTCATGAAGGAGGGAATCTTATGACAATTAGATTTTAATGGTGTATGTGTTCCTATCCATGTGAATTTGTCCAAAACCAAAGTTTGCGACAAATCCAAAATCTTATGGACCGAACTTTCTTAATCTTGATTTGTTGCCTTATGGTAACACGAGTGCCCACCATGTCTTCCAAGTAGTTAAGCAACTCATCCTTTCTTATCAATGTACTTTTCATTGATCAAGGTCCTTGCCTTTTATGCATTCAAATAAGAACTCATAGAACTCACATGCATAATTAACTCAATTCGAACGACATAGAAACAAGATAGTGTCAACACGATAGGTTGTAAACCTCAAGTCGTGTGCTAGTGATGATTGATAAGGATTATTCTTGATTAGTTCTTGAAACCTTTCAAGACCATTAAGACTCCCACTGACTCCTTGACATATAAGATTCTCTTATCAATAAACAATTCTTGACAAACAAATATTCAAGAGTTGGTGTAGCTTTTATCAAGACAAAACACTTCACAAAATTGGTTCTAGTTGGTCTTTGTCTTATCCAAGACATCACAACTTTCCAATTTCAAAAATAAGAAAACCTTTTCAAATTCCACATTTGATGAATGTTATAAACCTTCTTAAGACTTGTCACTCAATGTCACAATCTTAGCTCTAAGACTTGTTTTTGGAACGAAGTATGATTGACTTCTTGATTTAACAATTTCTTCAATTCTTGATTCCTCTTCTCAGACATACAATTGCACTGAGACTCACTTAGAGGATCAATTGAGATATGGTTCTTAATCATTAAGACTTATCATAAAACATAATAAAAGTACTCTCCCTTATTCTTAGAATAGAGAAACTTTTATCTTTCTGCCTATTTGATTCTTCTTATTCGTTCTGCTATTGATTGAAACTCTTTCAATCAACTGAGAACTACACTTACTCTCATAAGTATAATCCTATTTACTTAACCTTAGTAAATCATGACGAATATCTTTGTTACTCTTGTGGTGGACTTGATCAACTCACAACTTTGTGTACTCGATCTCCTAGTCCTTCACTTGACACTTTGTCAACGAATTAGTCTAATTTCCAAATATGAACTCATTCATCATGCAACCAAGTTGTACGATTCCAAGTTTCTGTCCAATTGAAACTTGGGCGATGAGAAACTTTCCCTATTTGGTAAGTTGTTGACATTTCCACAAATAACATAATTAAGAAACAAATCCATTATTGCTAATAATAGAAACATTCAAACATCAATTTTTTCATACACGCTATTGCAAGGATAAATAAATAATATAAAATCAAAATTTATTTTATTGCGGAAAAATTTGTCCTCACAATGCAATTTAATTGAAAAACTATGTTAATACATATTTCTTAGCAATCTTATTCTAACTCCAAGTAGGAGCTCAAGATTCTAATCTTCAAGTAATGCGATCGAAATCCATTTCTTCACGATTAGATTCCGCTCACTTCTTCCCTTAAGCTTCCTTTCTTTTCTTTGATCCTACAAAACATCGAAATGCAATCTTATCACATCATGTATTAAGAATCTAGAATAGGAACTTAAAAGAGTTGGTTAATGGAATTTACCTAAAGTAGAGCCATACTTTTTGACTCTCCCATCTCTTAGATCTCTTAGGTAAATAGGACAGCTTCGTCTCCAATGCCCCTTCTCTTGGCAATAAAAGCAAATTGACTCTTTTGGAACAGCGCATGGAACTACTTCAGACTTTGCCTTTCTCTTATGATCAAACCCTTCGATCATGGCATGCCTTTCGTTGCCTATATCCACAGAGGTCTGGAAGGCAGATCCACCAATCAACTTTGCTTTTCTAGTGCGCCAAATCATTGCTGATTCAGCAGCAATAAGCATATAGGTGAGATCAATGAGGGTTACGTCATGGTTCATCATATAGTACTCTCTTACGACTCACTATATGAGTCAGGAAGTGATTGAAGAACCCAGTCAACAGCCAGCTCCTCACAGACAACAGATCCCAACATTCTTAACCTATCAATGTGTGACTTCATCTTTAGGATGTGTGCACACACTGACTTTCCTTCTTCATGTTTACTTGCCAAAAGGGCTTGAGTGAGTTTGAACTTTTCAATCTTTTGAACTTGTGGGTTAGGGAGAATAATAGTAGGAGGTGGAGGAAGTGAAGCATGATCTTGTGTTCCTCGATCGAATCGTGGAATATCATCTTCATGTGAAAAACTTCCACAGGATTTGGGAAGACCATAGTTGTCATACTTTGACATCTACAAAACGGGAGAAAAATTAAATTCAAGTTAGTTGATTGAGTCCTTAATAAATCACCCAAATGAGATATTAAGGCTAGAACCCAATACAATACTCTACAACCTAGAAAAGGGATGCTGTAATTTAGTTGCAGAATATTTGAAGGTAAGTGAATGACGATTCACTAATTTCCACCGTGAAAAACGAAAAAGAAATTTAAGTTTTAAATCTATTAAAAATTCCTAGATCTTTTGAGATTCATTGAACTTTTCAATGGCATGTTTAAATCTCGATATTCCCCTCTAGTTTGTGACTGGGATACCGAGGATCACAAAGCGGGTGTGAATAACCATGCAGAATTACATGATGCCCCCACATGTTACAGTCACCTATTCGATGTGCCGGTTAACCACACACGCTCCACCAAACTATGACAAACATTGAGTCACCCTTTGCTACCTTTTCTTAGAACCATTTAGTGTGCCGGTTAACCACACACACTCCACTAACGTCTTCGCAAGGGCACAAAGTGTAATTTCATGGAATTGCATCAATTCACTTTTGCCTAAAGTAACTAAGATTGGGAATTTGTAAAAGAATTTAGTTACTTTTGTACTTCATTATACTTATAATGGAAGGTTTCTGTCCTATCCTACCCGTTCGGCTAACGACCCTCCACTAGTCAAGAGTGCGGTGGGTAAGAGTGGATACCCATTCAATCACCATTTTATAGGCAATTTCCTTAAACACCCCTTATAGACCAGCTTCGTGAATGAGGCCTACTAACGGTAAGACTGACTTTTACTCATATATATATATATATATATATATATATATATATATATATATATATATATATTAGACTTTTAATGTTATATATAGTATAGGGTGTATTTTACACTTTTAAAATACTAGGTGGTCAAATTTAATAATTATACACTTTAATTAATTAATAAAACCATAAGGGTGTGATTTGAACTTTTCAAAACAATACTAGGGTTTTAGAATTTAACATTTCTAAATTAAACTTTTAATCAACTTTTAAATTCCAAAACTTGAGAGCAAGTTTCGAAACATTTCAAAACATTAGGGTTTCAACTATTTAAATTTCAAAACAAAACCTTTAAGTTCAGATTTAAACCATAAAACTTACATGGACACAAATGAAACTTTTTCACAACACAAGGATCAAATAACAAATAATAGAAATTAAATAATTAATTTTGTCATTATCTATATTTGACCTAATTTCAATTTCTTGCAAGATAAGTTACCCAATTAATACAAATAATCAATCTTTAATCATATAAGGAAGTTATTATCTAATCAATTGGTAATTATCTTTTGTTTAATCAAGGATATTCTTAAATATAAGATAAAATTCGAATATTAAAGATCCAAAACAATTAAGGCAAGAATCCTTAAGCAAAACAACAAGAAATCCAGAAATTCCCTCTGTCCGACGCTCCGACTCGCCAAGTCACACATTGGAACTCGCCGAGTCAGTTCGAACAGAAGGCCAGAATTCGATTTTCAGTTAATAATTCAATATAGCATCACATACAACAGAAACCAATCAAGGCTCTGATACCACTGATGGGTTTTAGCCATAAGAACATCCTATGTGCTCATGCAAACCCTAATGCTTGGATCTAGGTTTCTCTATTGTACATGCAATGTATCCAAGACTTACAATCTTAGATCTAACATATTATAAACTGAAATTAGGGTTTAGGGAATTACCTTTGATTGTTATGTAGCAATAACAATCTCAAATCCTCCTTGTAATTACTTCAGAAAGCTTAGAGTCACAAGTGTCACTCCTCTAATGGCTTACAAACACCAAGAGCAAGAGGATGAAGAATAAGGAGAGTGGAGGCTACCCAAAATGTCCAGAAACCCTAGTGGAACTCTTAGCCACGTTTTTGGGGCTTAAGGGTACTATATATACATGTAGGCTATTAGGGTTTTCAACTAGAAAACCCTAATCTGACTGCTTAAGCTCTAAGCAGCCCATGGACCCTTTTAGAATATCCCTTGGACTATATCTAATGGGTTTCCCCATAGAATTCGTCCAACCTATTATTCCAAGGTGATCCATAGCCCAAATGCAATTGTCTTATAATTACAGTTCCAGTCCCTTAAGTTTAATTAATCTATTTTTAGCCACAAAATTAATTATCAATTAATTCTTGACTAATATTAATTAAACAATATGATTTCTCCTTTAATATATTATTCTCATAATATATTAATAAATCATAATTAATCCTCTCTCTCCATAATTCATCCTGTCAAGTTGCTTTGGTGAAGGCAACCCAAAAGGACCATGCACCATCGGGTCAAGTACATACCAAAATAGTTATGGACTTAGACACTAATCCAACATCATCAACTACCCGTAGAAGTCCTTTGGATGTATCTTCTATAGACCGAGTGACAATGTTGTCTTTGTTGCGAGGAGAGAGATTTTCCGAGAGCGAGAACTCATAAGCCAAGGGGACAGTGGGAGGCAAATCGATATTGAAGAGCTTCAAGAGTCGAACGATGAAGGAACCTCTAACACTGGCACTCAACTTGAGGAGGAAACTCCTGTTGAACCGATTGACGAGTCCTTACCTCTTAGACGTTCTAGTAGAGTTAGTGTTTCGCATGTGCTGTATGGTTTTTCATATAACAAGTGAGGGTGATACGTTTATTAGTGACAATATACTAATAAATTTGGATGAACCTAACAACTACAAGGAAGCCATGGCAGGTCCAAAGTCTGCTAAATGGAAAGAGGCTATGGACAACGAGATTTAGTCGATGTATGACAACCAAGTTTGGAATTTAGTTGAGAACGTGCAAGGACGTAAGACGGTCGGGTGCAAGTGGATCTTCAAGAAGAAAATCGACATGGATGGGAAGGTACACACTTATAAGGCGCGATTGGTTGCGAAGGGCTTTACTCAAACTCCTGGAGTTGACTATGATGAGACATTCTCACCAGTTGCAAAGATAAAGTCTATTAGGGTGATGTTAGCTATTGCTGCATTTCATGACTATCAAATATGGCAGATGGATGTCAAAACCGCTTTCCTTAATGGGAAGTTGGCTGAGGATGTTTACATGAGTTAGCCAGATGGTAGTCGATGCGAAGCATCCTAATAAAGTGTGTAAGCTTGAGAAATCCATTTATGGATTGAAACAAGCTTCTCGCAGATGAAATCTTTGTTTCAACGAGAAAGTCAGAGATTTTGACTTCCTGTGAAGCGAGGATTAATCATGTGTATATGTCAAATCCAGTGGGAGTATAGTTAGCTTCTTCGTATTGTATAACGATGGCATACGACTCATAGGAAATGACATCCCAACCCGACAGGAATTCAAGTCCTGACTTGGGAAGTGTTTCGCTATGAAGGACCTAGGTGAGGCTGCCTATATTATGGGAATAAGGATAGTGAGAAACAGGAGTAAAATACTAATAGGACTTAGTCAGAATACTTACTTGGACAATGTACTAAAACGTTTTAGTATGGAGGATTCCAAGAAAGGGGAGTTGCCGATCCAAAGTAATGCCAGGTTGAGTAAGACTCAAAGTCCGAGTACCAAAGTCGAGATAGCAAAGATGAGCCGAGTATCTTACACTTTCGTAGTTGGCTCGATCATGTATGCTATGACTTGTACTCGCCCTGATGTGGCCTTCGCTTTGAGAATGGTCAGGAGATATCAAGGGAACCCTGGCAAAGTACATTGGACCACAGTCAAGAATATTCTTAAGTGCATTCGGAGTACCAAGGAATGGTTTCTAGGCCTCGATGGGAGTGATGAATTAAGGGTGCGAGGGTATAGTGATGCCAGTTTTCAGACCGACCGGGACAACTACCGTTCTCAGTCGGGCTGGGTCTTTACCCTGAATGGAGGAGCAGTGACTTGGAAAAGTTCCAAGCAGGAGACCGTAGCTGATTCAATGAGTGAATCAGAGTACATAGCGGCGAGCGAAGCGTCAAAGGAGGTGATATGGTTGAAGAACTTCATTGGAGACCTTGGAGTTGTGCCAGCCATAAAGGAGCCCATGGAAATTTTCTGTGATAATGAAGGATCATGGTAGATCTTGACATATCGACAGGAAATATCATTTTATTCGACATCGGGTGGAAGAGGGACTCCTCGTAGTGAAGAGGGTATCGTCATAGGATAACCTAACAGATCCCCTTATGAAGGGACTGAGTAGGGTTAAGCACTTGCAGCACACTAGGAGCATTGGGCTGAAGGAAGATATTAGTTTAGATTAGATAGCTTCGAAACGTGTAATAGATAAATTGTAATTAACATTTGATGATTAAGTAATGGAGTATTATTTATGAGTAAATTTCCAGTCTTATGTTAATCATTTACCTATTGTTTCATTTTGCATGTTTTGACTTCCTGAATAGTAAGATTATTCGAATAGTCCATTGTCGCTTATACTTTGGAAGTAGGTATGAAAGAAGACTGTCATGAATTGGCGTGCAAATTGTCTAAAGTGTATTAGACATAGCAAAAGTTTGCTGCAACGTTCATGAGTGCTTATGAATAAGATTTGAGCATTGGATTAAACCCACGCTTGCTGGTATTACTTCATGGAATTTATCACAAGTGATCGCAAGACAATAATATCATATGGTCTTGAAACCTAGATATATGGTTTATTGTTTGCAAGTTGGTTATGCATTGATAATGCGTAAACGCATTAGTAACTTGATGTTATAAAACGCATTGTTGTGCATGATTTGATAAGTGAATGGTAAATGCATATAAGTCGAAGTTTATCTATTCCTTTTATCCTAAGAGGGTAAAAGTGATATCTGGGCACCTTGATGATTTGGTTTGATTTATGTGACGGGCCTGGTCAAGACTGAATTGATGTGTTCAATTAAGTTCTATGTCAGACAAATCAGAGATCGAGAAACAAACTGCTAGACAATAAGTATAACTATGTTCCATGTAATTATCCGCACGATATCTAGAATGGAGGACTGTACGATCCTTTATCTAAAGGACATGTTACTGATAAGATCAGAGTTCGACAATGTCTTTGAGAGCTACAATTGCTAATCGGATCCAGAAGTCGTACTTGCATTTATAGTTACTAGACTTATCCAAGTGGGAGACCGTTGGATTAGTGTCTAAGCCCGTAACTATAATTGGTATGTACTTGACCCGGTTGTGCATGGTCCTTTTGGGTTGCCTTCACCAAAGCAACTGGACAGGATGATTGATGGAGAGAGAGAGAGAGAGGTTATTATGGTTTATTAATATATTATATGAATAATACATTAAAAGAGAAATCATATAGTTTAATTAATATTGGTCAAGAATTAGTTAAGAATTAATTTTGTGGCTAAAAGAGATTAATTAAATAAAGGGGGACTGGAACTGTTAATTATAAGATAATTGATTTTGGGCTGTGAGTCCTTATGGATATAAGGGGGGACGAAATTTAAGAGTGTAAGCCCACTCTAATTTCGTCCAAAGGGCCTTATTCCAGAAGGTTCTTAAAGCTGCTTAGGGCCTAAGTTATCCAATTAGGGTTTTGACTGAAACCCTAACAGCTCAGCTATTTAAGGACCCCATAGGGCTACAGATTTCGGCCAACCTGAGAAACCCTAAAGTTACTATAGCCGAAATTGTGCTTCCTCATCCTTTCTTCTACATCATCTTCTTGCCTTGGTGTTTGTAAGCCATTAGAGGTGTTACACTTGTGACATTAAGCTTTTGAAGATTTAAGATTCTTGCAACTATTGAAAGGTATAATCTAAACTTGTTTTATTATAGGTCTCGTTTTCAAAGTATGATAGATTAGGGTTTATATGCTTTGGATAAATTTGCATGTACAATAGAGAAACCTAGATCCAAAGCTTTAGGGTTTTGCATGTGCACATAAGATGTTCTTTTGCCCAAAACCCATCAGATGAGACATCACTAGGATATCTCATAGCATCATAAATATTAAAGCTTATTGTTTCACCATCAAATTCCATTGTTAAATTACCCATATGCACATCAATTTTTGTCCTAGCCGTTTTCAAAAATGGTCTTCCAAGCAAGATTAGAGCCGATTTGGATGAAACTTTTTCCTTTAAACCAATCACATAGAAATCTGACAGGAAGACCAATTGATTTACTTGCACCAAAACATATTCTAAGACACCCCTAGAAAAAACACTTGATTTATCCTCAAAAGAAATTATGACACTTGTTTCATTTAAATGACCAACATTTAACGATTCGTATATTGAGTAGGACATGGCATTAATAAAGGCACCAAAATCAAGAATGAAACTACTAAAAGTAACATCCATTATTTTGCAAGGAATCGTAAACATTTCACCATTAGGTGGGAGTTTTCTTTGTAAAAAAACGAGTATAACATTCATAATAAACCAAAAAATCATCAACCCAAAAAGACCAATAAAGAAAACACAAATAATTATGATCTAAATCATTTCACCATTAAAAAAATGCAAATGTAGCAAGATACATATATTTCTACTATAGGGTTGTCTCCATTTTCGAGAAAATGCTCAACTACATGGCAAGAAATTTAATTTTTCGTGGTGTACATTCAAACGTATTCGCCCAGCCCGTCAAAAACAAAAACACATAACAACTAATTAGACTGAAAAATGACACATCAAAATCCCGTATTTAACATCATCTCTAACTTGACACATATCTCAAACCAAGTATTATGCAATAATAAGATTCAAATGACTCACTTGAATGATATATTTATTTTTGAAAATGATAACATGACATTATCTTGATCAACATTCAAAGGTTGCACATTTGTTTGTGTACCCTTACTCTGACATTTACTATGTAGAAAACATAAGAAACATGAAGCACCGACTCCACTAAGAAAAAATAAATTATATATATATATATATATATATATATATATATATATATATATATATATATATATATACACTCACTGATATATCACCCAAGAAGTGTCTAGTTTGAGTCTCTCCAGCTCCAACTTTAAAGTGTCTACTTTGAGTCTCTCCAACATTAGCTTTTCATGACAGTAGAAGGTCAAAAAATGATATATATACCAATACCACAATTCTCAGACAAATCATGATACTTCAGGTCTCTTCCATAATCAAGCTCTACGAAAAGAAAATCATAAGATTAGATACCCACTATCCATTTAAAAAAAGACCATAAATTAGTATGTATCTATTTCAATAAAATAACTAATAAACAGAGATTGTATATAAGCTTTTTTGGAAAACAAGATTAATATATATACCTTTTACTTCCATAATTTTTGCTTGATTGAAAAAAGTATCAGCTACTATTCTGGAACCATTTCCATGTTTCCTCAAGTAAGCAAGAACATAGCTTGTAATTCTTGTAGTGGTGTTATGACAAGAAGCAACAAGAAGAGGGGGTGGTGTTCATGGTGTTATAACACCATGTTAAGAGGAGAGAGATAGAGAGAGAGAGAATTTGGGCAACCAATAGAAAATCTCGTTGCATCTAGTCATGACCACAACAAGAAGCAACACAACTAGATACAACAAGAAGGGGGGAGGGGGTGTTGATGCTTCTTAACGGCGTTGATGATGCTCCACCTCAGCAACAACGAGATGCAACATGACCCATACTTTATACTCTTAGTGTCCATTATACCCCATAAATCGTTGTCATCCATTATATCCATGATCAAACTGTACAAAAAAGAACAATAACAAGAGTAAATATACACAATTTACTGGGAAGAATCATCTTGATTTACTTAGGATAAACGAGATTTAATCACTATGTTAATGTCGATTTTTGGTCAAATAATGGCACAATCAACTAAATAATCAAGAAACCTCCTCACAATAATTATGATTGAGTTTAGTTTAGGAATATAAACCCATACAAATAGTTACCATTGTATTTAGTTTTTTGGATTTAAATCCCTTAATTCATAACATAAACTTTATAATATAAAATTAATCATAACATCATCATCTTGAAGCATGTCAAATCTTTAGCCATTACATAGGGTCTAAAAATGATGATACCATGTTTTTTTTTTCTCTTAGCCTTTTGTATTTATCAGTCACATTATTAACACATCACATGCAAGGGCACACCGCCATACCTAGGCAATGACGACCTAAAAAAGTTTGATTTGATATTTTCCTCCGACGACATCGGGGCTTCATTCAATAATTCCGGCAACCCAAAAATCTATCCCTTAGGCTGGTGGGAGTGGTGTCATACTTGCCAGAGTCAACATAGGCGTCACGTCAGATTTGACACACTCATTCAAATTTTTACCATTTACATGGTACGCGTTTGCCACACTTGCCATGTTTTTTTTTCTTCTTTTAATTAGTTAATATAAAAAAATAACATTTCAAACATACTATTTTTTCTAAACTAAAATTTCATTAACTTCAAAAAAAGCACACACTTACACTTAAAAAATAAAACACATTTGAAATTAAAATAATACACACTTAAACTTAAAAAACACAACACACTTGAAATTAAACTAATATACATTTAAACTCAAAAAACGTAACAGACTAGAAAAAAAAATTAAATTAAAAGACAACGAGTTTAAATTTGAGCAAATTTTGGGGAGTGCCTCCCAATTTGCTAAAACTCAACAACCCGAAATTTTTTGTTAGTTTCAACACAGTAAGCCTGAAGAGTATTCTCTAGCAAAACATTTTCATTTTCACCATTTCCAGCTTCATGTATCATCCAATGAAACACATTGTTAAACTGAGTTGTAAGTGCGTTTGCGTGCCTCCATTTGGAGTAGTTTTCTTCTTTACCTCGAGGTACCGGGGCTTCACAACTGTATTTTTTGGTGACTCTCCTCCAAAAGGTTTTCATAGGGAGATTAATGTGGATTGAGTCTTTTGTAATATCAACCCATGAACAAGCCAACAACATCACTTCTTCAGGGACCAAACACGAACCACACGAGTCATTAGCGATGAGGTTTTGAAGAAGATGAAAATAAAAAAGTTGGGAGAATTGAATTAAGAAAATTTGAATTGGATGAAGAATAAATAAGGATGATGATATTTATAGTTGAAGATTAAGGGTTTAAAATTTGAAAAAAAAGAAAACTGTTATGTTTTTGAAATTAGATGGTTTTTTTAATAAGAAGGTATTTTTTGAAAAAAAGAAATTTGAGTTAATGGGTAAAAAGAAAATAAAATCACTATCTCACTCATCGGTAAAACATCACTGAGTTGCCGAGCCGCACTCGGCATGCCGATGCTTATGCCCGATGTTCGCCGAGGTTGCCGAATAAGATGTTGAAGCTACTCCGATGAGCCTTAAAAGAAACGAGAATTTGAATGAAAGAAAATTAATCGACATACTATTACTAGAAATGCAGATTGCACGAGATCACAGTGTTATTGCAAACCGATGACCAATCGCCTTCTTCACCGTTTTGCTCTACGGATGGAGGGTTGTGTGCTAAACTGCTGATTTATAGACGGATTCTGGATTAAAGGAATTTCACATAGTTTTGCTTTTTCCTGTCTATTAGATATAATTTCACAAATAATCCTTATGGTTAACAAAAAAGAACCCATGCGGTCTTTAATGGAAATTTTGTTACATTGGTGATCTTTGAGATTTTAAAAATGGATAATGACTTTAAAGGGTAATGTATTTTTTTATTTGTACACATTTAGTCATTGACTTTTATTTTTGTCCACATTTACCCTTTAACTTGTTAAACTGTATACATTTAGTCCTTATGACCGGCTACTCCAGGTTAGCCGGTAAAAATGAATTAATAGGGGAATATATTTCTTACTTTGTTCACATTTAGTCCTTAATTTTTTTTGTACACATTTAGTCCTTAATATTTTTTTTGTTGTAAAATAAGTCATTTTTGTTTTTGTACTCATTTAGTACTTATGAATGATTTCTTTAGGTTTTTCTCGCGACATCTTACGTGGGATGGTCATATGGTGGTGATATAGGTTGAGGTGGTTATGCTATATGTTGTAGGTCAAGATACCTGGTGCAGGCCAGTTGTATGGTGTAGGCACGGAGGCTCGAGAAGAGAGGTTGGGTTAAGGCGGCATGCCGACAAACCCTCGGTATTTCTGTTTGATGACTGATTCGACCTGTTGCATGTTGGCATTCCAGTCCGATAACTGATTGGGCCAAGGTATTCCAATCCGATGAGTGTGGGCTCGTTATGCATGATAATACATTTGTTGTATCGAGTATTTTGGGCAAAATTCACTAAACTTTGTGCTTACCTAGTTATTTATGTTTTCAGGTTCTATCGTTGATCGTGGGAAGGCGAAAGCATGATTGTACACACTCATCAACAATATTGAGGATTCCACGTTTCTTACATTACTCTGATTTTCGATAAATGTATTTTGGAATAAACGTTTTTTTCTTAATAATTGATTTATAATTAGGGACTTTTTGGTGGTGAAAATGAGACATTACACATAAACATCAACAGCCCCACACATTTCATCAATGATTGTCCCACGTAAGATGTCATGAGAAAAATCTAAAGAAATCATTCATAAGTACTGAATGAGTACAAAAACAAAAATGACTTATTTTGAAACAAAAGAATATTAAAGACTAAATGTGTACAAAAATATTAAGGAATAAATGTGTACAAAATGAAAACTATATTACCCTATTAAATCATGTTTGTCACACCCCCAAACCGGAACGGCGGAAACGTTCGGGGGCGGATGACTTCATGTGGTAACGTAACAAATGAATACATAGTAAAGAAAGCAATACAACCATCATATATATAATTGAAAGTTTACATTGTTAAAAGGTACATGTTCAAAACCAATTACAATATGGTGTCAAAATATGAGATTAAACTGGCGCCGCAACATCTCTTCTTCAAAAGCATATTAGTACCTGAAATTACTGAATCCCTGGGACATACAAGTAATTTTGAAAGAGTAGATCAGCATTTAAGCTGGTGAGATTCATAAGTATTAAATGAAAATGTTTGTATGAAATGAAATGTTTTGTCCTTGTTTGTTTGTTTCTAGAAAACCCTATATTTTCTACTAGTATAAAAGTAGCCTTCTCTCAAGACCAATGTTTGTTTCTAAAAATGTATGTAAGTATAAAATTTCCAATACGTCTGAAAAACCCCGTAAATCAATGTGTTTTCAATACTCCATGTGAGTTTTATAACCATGCTATTGACTAGAAATGCCTATACACAACGTTCTTCAGGCGTTGGAATGTTCTGACGTTTGTCACCCCAAATGGTGGACTGTAGCTAACAGTCAGGGCGCGGGTTGTCAAGCCCATATAGATCTATACACAAACACCATGCTCCCCCTCCAAGGGATTCTGGTATATAATATAGGACTTGAAATGCGTACTCGAACGTACGTGAAGTTGATGTCTCACAAAACTTAGTATAAAACAGATTTACGTGAAAAAAATGTTCGTTTGTTCTTGTATATGAAAGTAAACTTCTTGAAATAGTGTTTCTAGTATGTAAAAGTTTGTAATGCTCTCGTAAAACTATACCTATTATAGTTTTCTAAAATTGTGTCTTGTTTGCATAGTAATCCCTAGTAAAATGTTCACTTGTTATGAAAAGTGTAATTTTTGATGTAGAAGACAAGTTTGTAAACAAAACATATATATGTATATTTTCGATGTAGAAGACAAGTTTGTAAACAAAACATATATATATATATGTATATGGTTATATATATGTATAAATTTTAAAAGATGATTTGGTATGTTTCGTAATTGTTCATATTCTTACGTTTTTATTAGAAACTTTGCATGAAATAATCCTTAAGTTTGATACTAAAGACTTGTTTGTACTTATCACTTTTGTAAAAATGGTAATTAAACATATTTAAATGATTGTGTTTTAACTTCCTTAATGTATAAACATTGCTCAAAAATGTTAGAAGGTGTTAATAAATCTATAAACCACTTTTGACAGTTTTACCCTTTACTGTCCCTGTTTTTAGAAAACTCATAGAAAAATCCTCGTAAGTCAAAAAGCTGAATCCGTCACCTCTGAGAGTTTATAAAATGAGTCTACTTTGTTCCTAATTTTTATTATGATTTTTAGTGGTCTCAAACTAGTGTGAAAATGAACATCTTCGCAGACTGGTCCGAAATCACTTCTGAAATGACAGACAGTTTTATAAAAATCGCCATAAATTGTAGAAAAATCGTATGAACGCGTGAGAGTAGTCATTAGAAAGGTATAAACTTGAACTATTTGCATATTGTACAGTTTTGAAAGATATTAAGTTTAAGATGGTCAAAGCAGTCCGTGAACAGGACTCAACTTTTCTGTAGAAAGCTGTCATTTAAATTTAAGTTATGTTTAGTGTTCTAACTTGTATTCCCCCCCTTCCCCCCTTAAAACTTGAATAAAACATGAAAATGTAGGGGTATGAACTCACCTTATGTGAATACTTGAAGAATGGAAGGTTGAAGATGAACTTTTGGTTGTTGGTTTGATGCTCCAAAACAGCCACTCTTTTGGCTATGTTGCTGTCACGAAATTTCACAGCAAAAGAGCAAGAAAAAGGGTAGTTTACTCACTGTTTTGAATCAATACTTTTGAGTATCATAACAAGTAACTTCTAGGGGTATTTGGTGGTAAAAATATCAAGCAAAAGGAAGGTGTAGATGGGTAAAATGGTGGCCGAAACACAAAAGGGACAACAGCCCTTTAGTTCATGGTTTTGATGGCTTTGGAAGGAAGTTTTTGTGCTTGAAAATGAGATGAAGGTTGAGAGTAATTCCCTGGAGTATTGGCTGGTCAAATGAGGGTAAAATTAAGATGAAATTTCGTGATTATGAAGGAGGAAAGAGTGGAAGAGGATAAGGGGACAAAACCTAGACTAGCTTGTGATGGGATGTGAGTTTAAGTGATGTGATCTTGTCTAGCCACTTGCTTGGGTGGTTGCTTAGAGATAGAGTTAGTTAACTAACTAACTACTAGTTATTTAGTTAGTTAGGAGTTTTAGTTAAGGAGAGGGAAGGTCTTAATCTCGAAAATTAGAAGAGGGATTAATAAGCATTCTTAGTAAAATGTCTTAAGTGATTAAGCACTTATTAGTTAAGTTGGCACTTATCTCCACCAATTCTCTTATCTGAATTGATTTAGACATCATAAAACTTACATGAAATCACTTTAATTCATGACCCATAACTAGTCATTCACTAGATAATAATACATATATACAAATACATACATGTATACTTAGTATAAAATAACAATGTAGTTTTTGTGTATTTGAACTTTAATGTTTATGTTTTATTCTTTTTATTCAAAAACACTTAAATACATTCTAATTATACCTTATAATAATTCATTTTATATTTTAATTTATTTAAATATAAAATTTATTGACCAATGTATAATTTCGTGACATTTAACCGGTTAACCATATCGTTAAACACGTTTTGTCACTTTGGTTCATATATTTGTCAAATTTAGATCCTCCACAACTATTAAGCACACGTTTTACATAAAACCCAACGTAATTATCAACTAGATACATGTTGATACAAAAATTAAGTTTGTTGCGTTCAAATGATGTTATATGCTAACTTCACAAACCGATGATGGTTCGTAGCCATACATCATAACGAAATTTATCAATAGTTACTTGTTTTATATTTCACAATAACTTATTTAAATAAAAGAGGTTAAATTCCTTCAACCATTCTTGATGAAATACTCATATTGCTTAATAATCAAAACATAGCATCGTACGATCGTTCCTATTTTTACCAATTGTTACAATGTTTCCCGGCTAACCTAGAGAAACCGATCATAAGGACTGAATGTGTACAGTTTAACAAGTTGAAGGGGTAAATGTAGACGAAAAAAAAAGTTAGTGACCAAATGTGTACAAATCGAAAAATATATTACCCTTTTAAGTCATTATCGCTTTTAAAAACTTGCATAAACAGTCCTTTATGCAACCACCTTTATTTACAATTTTTGTATATGACAAATTATGAGTATAATTACTACAAAAATCCATTTAGGGGTAAAAACTGATAAATTGAGGTAAGCTTAAGGTTTTTTATGTCAAGTTTTATCTATAAATGTATATTCGGTAGATAATTCAAAATTTATTATTTTTTATTACTAAAATGACACGATTTTCTTTCGAAACTCAATAAGGTTATAATACAAAAAAAATTATTATTGTCAGACAAAATTGCAAATTTATTGTTGTAGCTTGTTAATTCTTTTTAAGGTTGTAAATGAACCGAATGAACACGAACGATAACTTGTTCATGTTTGTTCGTTTAAGTTAGCCGAACAAATAAACGAACACGAACAGATAAACAAACGAGTTTCTTGTTCATGTTCGCTCGTTTATGTTTGTAAACATGCTAAACAAACAAAAACGAACGAACATAAATGAACAAAGATAAAAAAAAACATATGAACATAGATGAACATATAATATAGCAATGTAATCAAACACAATTAAGCATATATGAACATAAAAAGAACTTATAAAAACGAAAATAAACGAACGTAAACTAACATAATTGAACAAACGAGACCATTGTTCATTTCGTTCGTTTAACTAAACGAACAAGAATTTGTGTTCATGTTTGTTCATTTATTAAATAAACGAATATAAACGAACTTCCCGTCAAACGGTTCACGAACAGTTCGTGAACGTTCAATTCGTTTACAACCTTAATTCTTTTAGCTACACTCCAATGACTTTTATGATTGTGTATATTGTCTTTTTGGCATGGTTTAATCGTAGATTTGGTCCAACTAATGATAGAAAATGTACAAATAGATGACTGATTGGGTGTGGTGGTCCTTTCTCCCCACCACAAATGACCACAAAAATGTCCCACCACTAGCCATCACTAACACTTGATTGGGATGGTGTTCACATTTATAGTTAATGGCCAAGTAAACCACGAAATCTCTCAATGATGACAATTCCAGATGGTCTAACAACACATTTGAAGTGTTTGGCGGTAAAATTTGACATTAATCTAAGCTTATTGGTCAAATATATACAAACAACAAAATTGATTAAAGTGTACAATTTCAAAACTTCATTACGTTGACACGTTTTATAGGAAACTAGAGATATCTTTAGTTAGCGATCATAGTTATACTGTTTAAACACTTTTGGAAAATTTATTGATCAAACTTGTAAGAAAATGAGAAAATGCAAACAAAAATGTCATTTGCTTATCTTAATTCATTTTTCTGTATTATAATTATCTTTCATAGCAATGTACAAAACTTATAAAAATGGAGTAAATTATACGAATGGTCCCTATGGTTTAGGGTAATTTGAGTGTTTGGTCACTAACTTATTTTTTTTTAACTCGGAAGGTCCCTAGTGTTTATGTTTGTTACGCATTTGGTCCCTGTCTTACCTAAAATGACTATTTTGCCATTAATTTTTTAATTTATTTAAATAAACACACCCCAACCCCACTCCTCTCACCTTACCTTATATACCCCATAATTTTTACCTATTTAAATAATAATATTTTTAGGTAAGATAGGGACCAAGCGTGTAACAAAAACAAACACTAGGGACCAAACGCGTAACAAAAACAAACCGTAGGGACCTTCCGGGTTAAAAAAAATAAATTAGAGACCAAACGCGCAAATTACCCCAAACCATAGGGACCATTAGTGTAAATTACTCATAAAAATGTCATTTATTTCATTCCCGGCTGGCCTTCACGCCCCACCAGCACCCCGAAGGGCACGGTGAGGGTCCACAATGCACCTCAATTGCCTAAATTTACTTTTTAATATCATTCCTCCAAATAAACAAAATAACAAATCCTGGTTCAAAGATATTTTTTTAATAATTAAAACAAATTTTATTAATGCGATTGTTTCCTTCCGAGTCAAACAGGGCGTCTTTTTGTAAAAATGAGTATCCCAAAATAAACCAGCTTCGCTCTTAATCGGTACTACAGAGTACAGAAGACCTTGCTCTCATCTACCCGACTGCCGTCCTTGTATCTATGGCAACAAGACAGCTAGTTTCTCCATGTATTGAACGAAACCGATCAAGTATATTCACTAATGGGGGATTCGGTGTAAAATTGAATTCAGCTTACTCATGATTTTAGCCTTTTTCTCCTCCCTCTGTTTCATCGCATCGCAATTCTACGACATCGACACACCTCTTTCTCCTTTAATTTCTGCATCAACAATGAACAGCGGACCAGGACTCCTCTCTAATTTCGGAAAGAAAACAAAAGGTAATTTCAATTCGATTCACAGTTCATCTTGCTCTATTCATGTGAATGAACTTTGGAGTAAGTGTGCATGAGAATTATTTCACGTATTGTTGTTGTCTTTATAGCTCTGCTGATGAGAGACTACCAGTCCGATCAGAAGATTTCCGTTTCAACGACCAGTGTCACCGGAGTGGTACGTAACTTTTTAATCTATGCAGTTTCTTCATTGATTTAGGTCGTCCGTTGTTAGTTCTATGTGATTTGTGAACAGTGTTTCCTTTTTATTAATTTGATCGCAGACACTTACATCATCTGCAACAAATAAAGGCGGTGAGTCAACCGGAGATGTCGGAGCAATGTACAAACACAAGAACACGTTAATTAATGTCAAATTCGACGCACAATCAAATGTACGCTAGCTTCTTGCTTCCTTGATCTTCCAAATTCTATCACAAAAGCACTATTCCTGCATCACCTCCATTATCATACTGATTTTGCAGATTACAATGACCTTAACTTTAAAGGATATTGCGCCCTCAACGAATACCACTGCTTCTTTCAAACTGAATAACTACAAATCCAGCAAGGTAGACCTTCAAATTTCATTTATATTCGAACTTAAATTCGAGAAACAATCAAATGCAAGTATTCTTAATACTATTCATGCATCATCGTTCATGATTTCAGTGATTCTGCAGATTGCAACGACATTAACTTCCACAGATATATTTTTCCCTTCAACAAAGGCAATTGCTTCATTAGAACTGCCTGATTTTAGATCTGGAAAGGTATAGTCTTCAGTTCCCTAAATCTGGTTTACTCATTTCTTCATTTAATTTGGTGTTTAAGATTTTGAGTAGTCATTTTTCTCCCACAGCTCGATGTTCACTACTTTCATCACCATGCTACTTTAACATCAACAGTTGCCTTGAATCACTCTCCAACCATTAACATTTCAGCAACAATCGGGACTCCAATTTTCGCCATGGGTGCAAAGGTAGGCTATGAGACACCTTCAAGTAAGTTCACAAACTTCACTGTTGGCATCAGTGTTAACATACCCGATTCTACATCTTCCATAGTCCTGTAAGCAATTACCCTTCAAAACATCATTATGTTAACTAATTCCACTTATCAACAATAAATCTTGCGATAATGGAATATAAATTTACTTTCAGGAGTGACAAAGGGGACACGATTAGGGCATCCTATATACACCATTTTGACCGATTCAAAAAGACTGCTGTTGCAGGGGAGTTTACCAGAAGGTTAAAGACAAATAAAACCAGATTCACTATTGGAGGGTGTTATGCAGTTGATGGTCAAACAATGGTCAAGGCCAAGTTGACCAATCATGGAAAGCTAAGTGTCCTTTTGAAGCATGAGATTATTCCCAAATCATTCGTCACATTATCCAGTGAGCTCGATTCCCAAGCCTTCCACAAAATTCCGAGGTTCGGTTTGGCTCTTGTTCTTAAACATTGATTGAAAATATGTAAAAATATTTGTACTATATAAGTTTATCAAATGCCATTTAGTTTGTTATTTTTGTTCTGATAACTATGATATATTTTTTTTTTGTCACGGATTGATTTATTAGGGGATTGCTTATTTAAAACAATTTATGTTATAGTATAAGTGTTTTAGTAGTTTATCGATTGTCAAAACGTAACAAGTCAATAATTTTTTTTTATTTAGCTAATTATGCTAATATATAGCGGTGAACATTTGGACCTGTGGACCGGAATAGATCGGCATCCGGACCTGGACTAGTACCAGTTTTATGTAATAGGTCAGGTTTTCAATTCTTGTCTTTACTTTGTTCAGTTTCGATTTTTTAAAAGGGTCGTTTCTACAGTCCCAGGTATTCGACTGGTTTTTTTTATGTGTAATATGTGAAACTTTTATAACTCATTCGTTTGAAATTAGATTGACATGAGATATTTTCACATGTAGTTTATAGTTTGTACTTTAATTTATGCTATAATTTTATAATTTTTGGTTCCAAATGAGTTACAGTCTCTCGAAGTCGGGGTATCAAACCTGAAAGTTTTTCGCTACTGCTTCAACAACTTGTACCATATGTAATAAATATTGTACCAGTCCAACGGTACAAAAATTGGAAAACCAACTGTCCAAATGATCACCCCAACTTATGTGTTATAAGGAAATAGCTTGGAAAAAAACCTTTTAAATAAGTCGATAAAAAGGAGGAAATAACTTATTAAAAACCCAATATTTAAGTTAATAAATGCTCATAAAATGTTATCGTAACACCTGGAACTCCTTGTTACTAGTATCAAACTATAATACGTTAATAAATATTTGAAATAAACAAACAAAATTATAAGATTCATGCGATACATTTTATTCATATCGACCAAACAAATTTAAAGTCTTCCACCCAGGTTCATTGGCCTAGCGGTATTAGAAAATGACAGATATGTGTTCTTCAGCCGAATATTGAAGGTTCAAGTCTTGTTATAGATGAAATGTATCAATTTAGGAGTATAATAATGGGGTGTGTATAAGTAGTTAAAAAAATGAAAATAAATAAAGTCTTCCGCTTTATTGTCGTATACAAATAAAGTATTTCATGTTATTGTCGTTAAAAAGTCTTCCTTTTTATTAGAAGTTGATATAGTTACCACCTGATTTTTGTAAATAAAGATACAAATGCCAAAGTTAAATGATATAATGTAGCATCCCAAAAATACAGATAAAAAATTTTGTTTTTAAATTCATTCCATTCATAAGAAATTGATACCAAAATAATCAAAAGAATCACACTGTATCATAATATTAAAATACAAATCCCAAAATCACTAAGTACGGAAAAACATGGAGTGATGCGGTGCAATCAAGCCAGACCCTTCCCTTTCGAGCTAGAGGTACTTGAAACAGAAACTGAAAACTATAAGCACAAAGCTTAGTAAGTTCTCCCAACATACCACATACTAATCAAACATACTAAACAACATAGTGCCAAGCATATCTGGGTGTTGGCTTGCCCCTTCGGTCTATTTCAACCGAATACTGCCAAACATATATGAGTGCTGGCCTACCCCTTCGATCTATCTTAACCGGATACTGCCAAGCATATCTGGGTGCTGGACTGCCCCTTCGATGTATTTCAACCGGATACCGGGTCTATTTCACCCCTACTACTACCACATAATATCATAACAATAATCATCGAGTCATCATACAAGTACAGACATGACCGACAACTATCACAAAGACAATCATCATGCTATAACTAATGGGTCGGCCTTGGTGCCTTCGACCCACGACTACTGCGAAGGAAGACTCACCTCAAAATGTGGGTGTCAGATCGTGCTCAGCGGATGACTCGCAAACTCCTCTCCCTATCGCACAAACATAAAATCCTAATTAGCGATTTGGTCACATTCTAACCTGAAGGTCCAAAAACCCTAATCCTTGACTTAACGCAAGAGGCTCCTTTACCTTTGCCTTATTGGGCCTCCTCCCTCCAAGACCTAAATCTATAACAGCCCAAAAGTATCCAAACCCAAACAAAAATGCTTTTAAGTCCCAATATGGCCAAAAGACATCTAATCATGGTCCTAGGCCCAAAATGCCTTGATACAACAGGTGGACCTGAGGCCCAACCTAAAAAATCCAAAGCCCAACAAAACTGAGAGCCCAATATCCTTTATGCCCACTGATTGAGTACGTGTGGCGTACTCAGCATGTACGCCTAACGTAAGCTGGTGTTAACTCGGAATTTAGGTGTTGACCCAGTACGCCCAAGGTACTGGTTTGCCAACCCGAAACCATCTCCATGGCTTATTCCATTAAGAGATAACGCCCAAAATTTAGATCCAAGCCCTTAGAAACGTCCTAAGCCATAAAGTTGCAAACTTTATGCTTTTGCATGTGTGGCTAGGGCTTAAAACATGAATCAAGTCCATCAGCACATTTGGTTAGTCCTTAATGCTTGCATGGTTGATGCTTAACCATAAAGATCCAATTTTTATGACTCACAACACCTCTAAGAGCTCAAAAGGACAGCTCATATGGATTGAAGTTCCTTAACTCCAAGAATCCAAACTATGGGACTAAAATATGACATTTTCCACCCTAAAACTAGATCTAAGCATGCAATGGTCAATGTTCAAACTTTATGCCTTCAAAGAGCTAGAAATGGTGCCAAACTTCTGGATCTACAAGTTCTTTCCTTGCCCTTGCTTCTTTCCAAACTCCCTTCTTCTCCAGAACCAACAAAGATCACCAAAATCACCAATGTAAGATCAAAAATGCATGCAAGAGGGTTAGGGTTCGAGTTTGACACTAAAAGGACAAGGGAGGCTGAGAGGGTGAAGATCATGAGGGACTTAAGGTCTTTAAATAGGATGCAAACCATTAGAAATTAGGGTTTTCTCCTGCCATGAGTACGCCCATCGTAACCCCACGTACACCCAACATACGTGGGCGGAGTCCATGATCAAGCTTCAGCTAGTACGCTAAGCGTACTCATAGAGTACGCCCCGCGTACTATCCAGAAGACCAATATTGCAAAGATTTTGACTAAAGAGGGTTAAAAAGGAAACTTACAAAAATTCGAATGTTGCAATTATCCCCCACTTGTTTCATACTTCGTCCCCGAAGTCCGCTACTCTAAATAATCCTGGGTAGTGCTCCCTCATATCATCCTCCGGCTCCCACGTCCACTTCGAACCCTTGCGGTGCTGCATTGCACCTTAACTAGATCGACAACCTTGTTCCACAAGGTTTTCGTCTTCCCACCGAGGATCGCCACATGTATCTCAATGTTGTTTAAAGTTCCATCCACTTGAATGTCCTCCAATGGAACTACTACAGAATAATCTGCCAAACATTTCCGCAGCTACGAGACATGAAAAGTACTGTGAATCTGACTAAGCTCCTCCGGAAGGTCCAGTCGATACGCCACCCTGCCCACCCTGAACGAACCAATATACCTGGGGCCCAACTTTCTCCGCTTCCTGAATAGGATGACACAATTCCAAGGTGACACCTTCAGGAGAACCATATCCTCAACTTGAAACTCCAAGTTTAATCGGCGCTTGTCGCATAAATTTTCTGCCGAATCTGAGTTGTATGTAGCCTGCTACGAACCTACTAAATTAGCTCAGTTTGTCTTGATTACCACCTCGGTACTCCCCATAACTCGTTGACTAACCTCGCCCCAACATATCGGGTTCCTGCATTTCCTCCCGTAGAGCATCTCAAAAAGAGGTCGATCGATATTGGTGTGGTAGCTATTGTTATATGAGAATTCCGCTAGCGGAAGATACGTATCCCAGATACCACCAAAATCCAAAATGCATGCCCGCAACATATTCTCCAATTTCTTGATGGTCCGCTCGCTTTGACCATTCATCTGCGGGTGAAAGGTTGTGCTGAAATACAGATGAGTACCCAACTGGTCGTGAAATCTCTTCCAAAATCCGGAATTAAACTGAACATCTCTGTCTAAAACCACAGAAACCAGCACCCCGTGCCGTGCTACGACCTCCCTTATGTATATCTCAGCCAGCTTCTTCTTAGAGATACTCTCTTGGATCGGGATAAAATGCACTCTCTTGGTCAACCGATCGATGATGACCCAAATCGAATCCACCCCGCGTGCAGTCCGGGGCAACTTCGTAATGAAATCCATAGTAATCTCTTCCTATTTCCAAACAGGAATATCCAATGGCTGCACCTTTCCATGAGGTCGCTTATGCTCGGCCTTGACTTTCCTGCAAGTCGAGCACCTCTCCACGTACCAAGCTACAACCCGCTTCATGCAGGGCCACCAATAGTCAGGATGAAGATCCCTATACATCTTCTTTTCCCCGGGATGAATGGAGATTCTCAAATTGTGCGCCTCTTCCATCAGATTTTGGCACACACCAATGCATTAAGGAACCCACACTCTCCGATGGAGAGTCAATAATCCCCGACTATCATAATCGAAGGAAGCCACCTGAACCACAATGCGCTCACTCTTACGGTGCTCCTCCTTCATAGCCTCAACCTGTGCCTCCTGAATCTGCTTCAGAAGCAGAGTAATCATTGTCATCCTCAGACAGGTATCCCTGAACAGAGCTGCGACTGCCTTGCGGCTAAGAGCATCGACCACCACATTGGCCTTCCCCGGATGGTAAAGGATCTCACAATCATAATCCTTCACCACATTCAACCACCGACGTTGCCTCATGTTAAGATTTTTCTGATACATCAATCACCTTAGGCTCTTGTGATCCGTGTAAATAGTACATCGAACTCCATAAAGGTAATGTCGTCAAATCTTGAGGGCGAAAACTACCGCCCCTTGCTCCAAATCATGCGTTAGATAGTTAGCCTCATGATGCTTCAGCTGCCTTGAGGCATATGCAATAACACGACCCCTCTGCATCAAAACTGCTCTCAATCCTGTGATAGATGCATCATAGTAAACCACAAAATCCTCAACACCCTCTGGCAGGGTCAGAATCGGTGCCTCGCACAATCTCCTCCTCAAGGTCTCAAACGTTGTCCGCTGATCAGGCCCCCAACGAAAAGTGGCAGTCTTCTTCGTCAGTCGGGTCAGGGGAACAACTATCTTTAAATCCTAGATAAATCTCCTATAATATCCTGCCAACCAAATGAAACTCCGAATCTTGATGGAGACCTCAGAACATCCCATCTCATCACAGCCTCCACCTTGGCCAGATTAATCCAACATCGATCGAAATACGCAGTTCATGAGGTCCATGAATGTGGGTGGAGTGTTGGTAAGTCCGAAGGGCATCACCACGAACTCACGACGGCCATAGCGAGTCCGGAAGGTCGTCTTCTCCACGTCATCTTCTCAGACCCTCATTTGATGATAACCCGAACGAAGATTAATCTTGGAAAACCAAGATGTACCCTGAAGCTGGTCAAACGAATCATCAATCATCGGGAGTAGATAACGATTCTTCACCGTTAGCTTATTCATCTCCCGATAGTCAATACACATCTGGTGCGTCTCATCCTTTTTCTTCACAAACAGGATCGGCGCACCCCAAGGCGAACTACTCGGCCGAATGAATCCCTTGTCTAAAAGCTCCTGCAGCTGTGTAGACAACTCCCCTGCATCTTTGGTAGAGCTAATCGATATGGTGCTTTGGCTATCGGAGTCGCACCAGGAACCAAATCAATCCGAAACTCCACCTGCCTCTCCGGAGGCACTCTAGGTAAATCCTCCAGAAATACATATGGGAAATCCCGTAAAACAGGCATATCATCAATTGATGCCCTATCCCGCTCCCAAGTATCTATAACATAGGCAACGAACCCAAAACAACCCTGATAAAGGTAGTGTTTGGCCCTAGCGGCTAAGTATAGGACTGGCCCATGCTGAGCGCACTCTCTACGGACCACCAACTCTCCCCCACTTGGGGTCCGAACACATATTAGCTGGCGCTCACAATCAATCATTGTCCCATTGGGGCTCAACCAATCCATCCTCACTATAACCTTGTTCCCATGTAGAGGAATGGGAACCAAATCATCGGATACCGCTCATAAATCATCTCCAGAACATAATCCCGATGAACCCTCGATACCTGGACAGATCGATCATCCGCAATCTCAACCTCTAATGGATGACCAGCTCAATCAGAGCTCCTAAAAATCTCTTGCTGAGCGCAAGAGATACAAAAGATTGGGTAGCCCCCGAATCAAATAATACCAATGCAGGGATACCGTTCACAAGGAACGATCCCATCACCACATCTGGTGCAGCACACGCCTCCTCGACGGTTAACTGGAAAACCCAGCTCCCCACCACAGGAGCATTGACCTTGCCCTGGCGGCCATCTGTGATCCGTAGGGTCATAGGGGCTGGTGCTACCATTGGTCATCCTGATGCTAAACTCGTGTAATTGGCCTTCTTGTGGCCCCTCTGATTGTAACTAAAGCAAATCAGGTCTGATGTATGTGTAGTGGTGATAGATGCAGTACAATCCTTGTTAAAGTTCCCCGACTTGCCGCATTTGTAGCAACCCGAACTACCCGCCCTGCAAACCCTCATCATGCGACATGCCTCATTTTCCACAGTGGATCCCGCCCTGCTGGCCCTTCGACCTAGATTCAAGACCCTTGGGTTTCTTTGCTGAATCCCCAACTGTCTGCCTAGGCTTCGCCTTCTTCTTCTGTAACGTCCTAAAAATAATGACATAAAATTTTTGTTTTTAGATTAATAAATCATTAATACATAACATTTCCATAAAACCAAGTTACTTGAGATTTATCAAAACATCATCAAATCAGAGTAAATCACAGAATGCGGAAACATGTGGTGTGTGCTTTGCAATCATCCCAAACTCTTCCATTTGAAAACTGAAGTACTTGAAACATAAACTGAAAATCGTAAGCACAAAGCTTAGTGATTTCCTCAACATACCACATTCCATACATACACAAATAAACACATAATGGGCATCGACCTATCATCGGGCTCCGTTCGGCATCGGGCCCTGCCCGGCGTACAAATCTGTAAATCAACGGGCCCTGCCCAATGTGTGTAACGAGCCCCACCCACACTCACATAATGGGCCCCACCCACTGAGATACGGGCCCCGCACACACTCGTATATCAGGCCCACCCATTAAGATACAGTCCTCGCCCACACTCACATAACCATATAATCATATAAACATTCAAACACATGCGAAAATCAAAAAGATAATAGCATATTGTACAATCATCAGGCCCCACCCACATACAAATCATATATGCATAACCAGATATATAATAACCATCGGGCCCCACCCAGTAAGCATACAAGCACATACACATGCAAGAGCCACACACATATCTAGCACCCTACAAACTATGGGTCGGAATTGGTGCCTTCGACCCACTAAACATAGTGAGGAAACTCACCTCGCACTACCATATCTCACAGAAAAAATCTATGGCTGCTGGCCCGCAAGAATCCCCACGCTATCAATCACAAGATAACCATCCATCAATAAACAGATCCGACTCATACTAGGTCTCCAAACTAGGGTAAAAGACCTTTTAACCCTCTCTATAACTTGACCCCAAGGCCAAGGTCCCATTAAACAATCCAAAAGGCCCAAACATGGCCCAAAACATCCCATGGTCAACCCTGGTCAAACTTCTGGCCAAAGTCAAAGTCAACAGTTCATGTTGACCGAACACATCGTGTTGACTTGCCAACACGCCATGCTTTGCAATTTTTTGAACAGTCGAGAAAAGCCCAACCAACACGCTATGTTGACTTGCAAACATGTTTTGTTTGACTAAATTCCAATAGCTTAATACATTAAGCTACTCTCTCCGATTCCAAGAGCCCCAAAGCTCAGATCTAGATCGAAATGAGACTTATAAGGGTAAAGTTTCCATCTTTACCCATCGAGATTACCAAAATGGGTCCAAACCTAACCAAAAAGGTTTGATAGTACAAAGGGCTTAACCAATAAGCACTTAATCCTTGAAGACATAGCCCTAAAACATAGATCTGACTTCCTTAAGATGGAAACCACGTAAAGTTGCAAACTTTACATTCATGCATGTCTAAAAGAGGCTCTTAAGCTTAAAAAGGGACTTAATAATTGATTTAATGCATGCATGAAACCAAAAATCTCATAAAGTTTGCACCTTTATGCTAAAAGGGACCAAAACAACCCAGATCTGGAATAATTGTTGGGTTTTGAGCATTTTAACACTCCTAAGGTGTACATGCAACCCTAGAAACCTTGGATCTATGTTTGACTAAGATACATGCAAAATTTATTTTCCAAGGTTCTTAACTTATCTAGCATACCATGGGGAACTTTTAAACATAAATGCTAGAAGAAGAACATACTTTTTTGTAGTTTGGATTACTTGAGAACCTTGTGAGCCTAGCACCTCAAGTGTGATGCCTCACATGTCTCACACAACACTACAACTATTGGAATAGACCTGAGAGAAGTTCACTTAACCTCAAAATCGGCTAGCCCTCTCACTTGTACAAGTAGTAGTCATAGTACCGATTTTGCTTGCATGGGGTTCTTTATATAATTGTGATACTAGTAGGGTTACACCATGTAAACCCTAATTCTCATGGCTTTTCATATTCCATGATCCATGGGTTTGTAACCTCCTTGGATTATCCATGGAGCACCTTATGGGTTTTAGCCCAATCCATACAAACCATGGATCATTAGCCTACTATATAAGAATAGATTATTTACACAATCAACCCCATATATTTAATTAGTCTTCTTTTGATCACTTAATTAATTCCAGACTAATTCTTTGATCAATACTAATTACATATTATTAATATATTAGAACTTATAATATATTAATAATCCTTAAGTGTCCTTTCTCTCATTTAGGCTATCCAAGTGTTGCAATGCCATGCAACCCAAATGGACCATGCCAACCGAGTCAAGTACATCCCAGAAATAGTTATGAACTTAGACACCTAATCCAACAGTATCTCACTTGGATAAGTCTAATAACTATATCTGCAAGAATAACTTCATGAGCCGATCAGCAATCGTAGATCTTTCAAGGTCTCGCGGAACTGAGATGACGATGATACTCCATTTAAGATAAGTGATCATATAATCCTCTGTTCTAGATATCAGCCGGACAAATACATGGAATAATGTCTTACTTATTGTCCATCAGTTTTTTTCTCGATTTCCGATTTGTTTGACATAGAACTTATTTGAACAAATCAACTTAGTTCTGACTGGGCCCGATACATGGGTCAACACAAAATCATTGAGGGGCCCATATATCGCTTCTAATCCAAGAAGGAAAAGATAAACTTCGACTCATATGCTTGTTCTACTACTTGTTGAATCATACACAAAGGCACGTTTTATAACATCGAGTTACCAATGCATTTACGTACAATCAATGTATAACGAATTCATAAGCAACAAGTCATATCTATAGGTTTGAAGACTTATATGATATTACCGTCTCACGATCACTCAAGATAAATTCCATGAAGTGATACCAGTGAGCGTGGGTTGAATCCAATACTCAGAACTTATGAGCACTCATGAGTGTTGTAGCACCACATTGTCCAACATCTTAGAGCTCTACAAGCCAACCCATGACAGTCTTGATTCATACCTACTTCCAAGATATGATCGACTGTGGATGGTTTGAATAACTTAGTCATTCAGGAAGAGCGACTTAGTTATTCTGGAAGTCAAAACATGCAAAGTGAAACACAAGAATAATCAAATCAACTATGGTCAACTTATGAATATAAATAAAAACACCTTTTATTTATCATCATATTGAGTACACATTATTCATTGTATACTATTTCAAACTACCAACTTTATACTTGAATTAAAACAATAGTTGTCCCATGTTCTGAGCATTTATACTATGTTTTCTAAACACTAGTCATGCCATACACCAAGTATGCACACTATGTTTGTCTAAACATTAGTCATGCCATACATAAAGTATGCACACTAAGTTTGTCTATGATCTTCACTTTGTGAAATAGATCGACTGGACATTAATTCCAATGATACTCATTTCACAATCCCAAATCCTTACCGCAAATGCATGAATCCCAGATTCCTGCCATTTACTTAAATTTGTTAGATTATAAACTTATATGCATTGGTCCTCTTGTAATGATTATGCACAAAGTTACAAAGACTTGTCAACAGACATTACAGAGTACTCCAATAGAGACCAACTTCATGGAAATGAAGTGTCATATTCAAAGTTCATTGCTTTGAACATTCTTCTTGCATTAAGTTTCCTAATATTAAACAGATTTAATGAATAACTTCCACTTATAGGAATATTTCCATATTCTCATTTTGACTATCACTTCTAAACAAGAGTTGCCTCTTTTCAGAATATGTCAATATGGTTCTTCCAAAATTAACACTATACTTCCAACTGTCCCTAAGCAACCAATCTTTCGTAAACCTTAGATTGTCCTCAACAATTTCTTAATCAAATTAGTCATATCCAATTCTACTACTTTCCCTCCTTAATGCTCTAGGCATTGTGGAAAAATTTAGAACAGATGAATATTATAGCACATGCAATCGATCCTATATCTAAAGCATATGAGGAACGATTCATAAAGACATGATACTAGATGTAACAACCCGGATTCCCAGGTATCATTCATTCTTATATTTTTGGTAATTTGTGAGGAGACTCGGCGAGTTGGAGCCTGTGACATCCCCAAAATCTCGGCCAGAAAAGACCGATTTTCATTTATGCTTTTAAATATTTTCAGAGTAAATCCTTTTGATTTGAAAGAGTTGCGGAATTTGTTCCCAAAAACAAAACATGATAAAACATTGTTTACCAAAGCATTTCATAAAAGAAATGTATTTTCATTATAATCAAAACTCGGGGTGTCATGTTCCGATACAGACCAATAAGCATAAACAAATACATTACAAGTCATATAACAAATATAAACATATGCAGACTTGTAAACAAAACAACTTGATGGTTCATCCATCTCATGCCCTTCCGCCACTACCTGTAATACAATTTAAAACTGAGTGGGTCAGGCTTGGGAGCCTGGTGAGCATATAGGGTTTTCAACCCACAATAAATATCATATTTAATTTTCACCAACCAACAATAACCCAATTACCCATTTCCGTTATTCTCACTTTAATGTCCCTAAAACAACTAACATAAGGGACCTAGTCTAAGAATATTTCATCGGGGCGACAACACATGCTTCGGGGGTACCTCAGCAATATAAGTCAAATAAGGTAACCATGAGGGGGATGGAGTACAGCGAATGAACACCCAAGTTCATTAACACCTACAGGTGGCGAACCTGCTAATGTTTCCACAAGACTGTCTAGAATAGCCAATGGTCGTCATCTAAACTCCGCTAGATGACTCAATCAAACAACAACGAGGCCTCTCATCTATTTATTACACACCAACTGTCTACCCATGTTCTACCCAACATATTAGTAGATAAAAATATACATTTGTATACATAGTTTAAAGAAAACCTGTATAGCATGCTTTAATCAACACATATATCACATAACAGATGAGGCACACACGCACATAACACATATCTCATAAAGAAATAAGCAGATCTATAAGATAGAAGAGAGTGAATACTCATTCACACATAACACAACCAAATATATACACATAGCACGTATTTTATATATAATACTTCGTATTATTGTATTTGGAAAGAAAATAACTACACACTCACTTGATCAGAAGATGATCCGACAGCACTACGGCTTATAGAAGTAGTAATCCACAGCAGATCTGGAAGATCTTCACAAAAATCGAACTTCTCGCGGGCAGAGCTTCGACTCGGGAACCGCACTTCTCGGGATCTTCAGGATCTCAGGACTTGCCTCGGGGCTAGAGTATGATACCGGGGCTTCGGGGTGGCTTCGGGGGTAAAAATGCAGAGCTTCGGCACAAAGATGAGAAGAAATGAGCAAATAAACCCTGAACCCTCGCATCCTATTTATAGTGAAAATATCTGATGTACTCGCCGAGTAGGGGACACCTACTCGCCGAGTTGGTCCATACTCGCCGAGTAGGGGACACCTACTCGCCGAGTTGGTCCATGTGGCGGCTTTCTGGTGGTGCCACGTGTCAAATTCTGGGTGGTGCCACGTCACCCCTATCGCGTGTTAGCCTTCGAACTTAGAAAAATCATAACTCTCGCATACGAGCTCCGTTTTCGACGTTCTTTATATCCACGGAAAGGTGAGACCATGCTCTACGACTTTCGTTTAGACTCCGTCGGCTAATTTTGAATTTATTTTTATTAATTATTTTTAATAGGCCGCGACAGAAACTTTCGTTATAAATTCATAACTTCTTCGTTTGACGTCCGTTCTCGCCTAACTTTTTATCGTTTCGATACCAACAATGAGATCTTCGATTCTCATTTAGATTGCTTCGGCTAACAACCGCTCGATCTCAAATCGAGTAAAACAGGCTGTATACCGCTAAGCTGGAACTTCGATAAATCATAACTTCCTCATACGAAGTCAGAGTTGGGCGTTCTATATATATTCGGAAACCTCGTTTCAATTACTACAACATTAACCAAAGATATTAAGTTTATTTTACACTTAAATTTTGATGCTTATTTTTATTCTTAATTAATCAAACCACATAATTAAGCAATTAAGCACAAAACACATAATACTCAAATAATAAAATCTTATTATTTCAAAACGGGTTACAAAGGTTAACCTAGACCATTACATTGCTAAAAATGGCAAGCCCGGAAACACAGGCGTTACAGAGCCCAGACTCGCCGAGTAGGATCGCAGTTTTGGACGCGGGTTCGCGCCTGGACTCGGCGAGTCCATGCTGTTTAATGAAACCCTAATTCCCCGGGTTTGGAGCCTATTTAAGGGCACTTATAGCCTCCTATTGCGGCTACCAGTCCCTTGAGAGAACCCTTAGAGAGCTAATTCGTTTTGGGAGAGAGGAAGTCACTTTTGGGCCTTTGTATTCCTTGTTTAGCAAGAAGAAGGTGGCAAGAGCAAGGAGGAGGTGAGATTCCAGCAGATCCAGAGTCCAGAGGCTTCATTTTGAGGTAATAGTTCGAACCTCCTTCAGTTTTAGGGTTGATCTTTAGAGTTAGGGTTTTCTAACCCCTTTGGAGAGTGATTATGTGAAGCAAATGGTCCCTCTTCGAATTTGTGCCTTGGATCTGGACTCAAAGAGGTCCAGAGACCTTAACCCTTGGAGCTTTTTGGGTTATTATGGAGTTATTGGACCTAGGTGGTCATTTTTGGGACCAAATCTCCTTTTGATGCCTTGTGGGGGTTATACAAGCATCAAGTTTCGAACTTTACATGACATTCATGCTTGGGAAGGCCAGATCTATGGTTTGGGAAAGCAGATCTGACCTCAGAAGGTCAATAGAGTTGGTGCATGGCATGAACTCGCCGAGTTGTTCTTGGGACTCGGCGAGTAGGGTTGGGGTTTCACGTAAAGTGTTCAGCGAGTAGACTCACCGGGTTGGGGGGGGGTGACCCAGTGAGTCAAGGAGAGTCAATAAGGGGCCGAGTCAAGCCGGAACTTGCCGAGTTGTTCTTGAGACTCGGTGATTTGAGTCGTGGTTGCCCCGCGATTCATGTCAGGTGGAACTCGTCGAGTTAGGGAAGTACTCGACGTGTCAAGAGAGGATCCGAGGGAGTCAGTGAACGCGTATAGACTCGTCGAGTCGCTTTGGTGCACTCGCCGAGTCCGGTCAAAGTTGACCGTTAACCATTAACCAGAGTTGACCAGTGTTGACTTGATAGGGTTAGTCAACCTTAGTTGTAAAAGTGTTAATTAGAGATATATTGTATTATAGGAGGATTATAGCTCGGGGGATCGAGCACGAGTGATTTCAGGGATTTGCGAGTTATCGAGATACGCGAGGTGAGTCTTCTCACTATACTTTACCTTGAGTAGGTAACTAGAGTTATGTGATATAGTGTTTGTATGCTATATATGTGTTATGTGTTGCACTGCATTATTCTATGTGGTTTATGTTGTGCATGTTTACAGAGTTAGAACCTGAGGGTTCACAGAGTTTGGGTGCACGGACCCACAGAGTTATAGCCTCAAGTGGCTAATATGTGTTATATGTGGTATTTTGGGAACTCACTAAGCTTTGTGCTTACAGTGTTTGGTGTTATTTGTTTAAGGTACTAGTGATGACCGTGGGAAGGCGCCGGCTTGATCAGTACACACACACGGGATTTTATGTTATGAGATCTTGGGATTTTTATATGGCATGGATTGAATTTCAAACATTGGTGTTTTTATGAATATTAAATGAATTATGTTTTTCTATAAGATGCGAAAAATTGTTTTGAAATTTACGGTGTTACAAGTTGGTATTAGAGCCTTGGTTTGAGGGATTCGAGTACACCTTCGGGAGCATTTGAACTCAAACTGAGGATTTGGAAAATATTTTCAAAAGATAACCAAATTTTCTAAAAGAATCAGAGCAGAAACGTGTGTGCGATCAGTCAGCGCCCGAAAGGTGATTTCCCAAAATACCCTTATATTATATGTTTATGAGATTGATATGATGTATTCTCTTGCTAGAGTGGGCTAGGTATTCCTATTAGGACTAGAGTGCCCTGATTTGTGATGCCTTAGCCTAGGGAGAGGTGAGCTGCTATGAGATGCTTGAGAGTGAATAGGTAGCAGCGAGGAGCTTATGAGAGATCTGTTAGAGAGTGATTTATGCATAATAGAGTACTTGGAACTTGGGATCCGAAGAGGAGGATTTGGGGTGTATACTGAAACGGTGAGGACAGTAGTATTGGGCTCGTACTACTGAAAGCACCGGGGCGGTGTACAGTTCAAGTAAGAACCTTCGGAATTCCAAGGATCAAGGAGGGATGAGTTGTCGAGTGTGAGTATGCTCGAGTGGATTCTAATTTATCGTATGTTGTATTTCAGAGGTAGATCATGGTGAGGACACGTCTTATGCCTGAGAGCAGTGGGGCCAGTGATGAGGAGATCCGCCGGATCATCCACGAGGAGGTGGTTGTGGCCATCAGGGCAGAGATACCAGAGATGTTCGGGTCTATTAAGACCACGCTGATTGAGACTTTCGACGAGCATTATACTGCTCTTTCTAAGGCTGCTATTACGGCGTCCACTGCAGTTGTTGTTGCTGTGAGGCCGCAAGGTGGTGATGCGTTGATGTTCCGAGAGTTCAGCAACACAAAACCGCTAGAGTTTGATGGGACCCAGGACCCGGTGGCAGCTATGAGGTGGATTTCAGACATAGAGGGGTGTTTCTTCACTTGCTCATCTCCTGAGCATTTGAGAGTTCGGTTCGTGCTGAACCATCTTCGCTTGGGAGCGAAGGACTGGTGGAAGTTTGTGACAGCGCACTTTTCGCCTGCTGAGCTTGCGGCAGTGACCTGGGAGAGGTTCACTGCCATGTTCCGAGATGAGTACGTTCCCCAGATGGAGAGGGAGCGTTTGGCCCAAGAGTTTCTGACCCTCAAGCAGGGTACTGAGTCTGTTACGGTGATTACCAGGATGTTCCACAAGAGGGCAATGTTCTGCCCTGAGAACGTGTCCACTGAGCAGGCACGTATGAGCCAATATTTGAGTATTCTGAGGCGAGACATTCGGGAGTTTGTGGCGAACTCCTCGTACCGGACATTTGCCGAGCTTTAGGCGAATGCCCGGAAGAGGGAGATTGAGCTAGAGACTCAGGCCAGGGAGGAGGCGGAGTCTCAGGGGAGGGATCGGTGACCGACTCAGTCCCAGCCGGCAGCCAAGCGGGCCAAGCCCACTGATCCCAAATCTGGGAGCCAGAAGGGCCGCACTTGTAGGAAGTGCGGCAAGGGTCATGATGAAGTATGTAGAGCGGGATCTTGCTACAAATGTGGCAAGGAGGGGCATATGGCCAAGGACTGCTCCAAGGGGTTTGTAGTGTGTTTTCACGGCAACCAGACCGGACACCGGAAGGCGGAGTGTCCGCAGTTGCGGGGATCAGCTCAGGGAGCACCCTAGGGATCTGCCCCTGCCGCCATCAGAGCTACCGAGATTCGGCCAGTGAAGGCCGAGGCGCCGAGGGCACGAGGGAGAGCTTTTCAGTTGACCGTGGAGGAGGTCCGCGCAGCGCCCGATGTCGTGGCTGGTATGTATTCTTTCGTGCATTAATTTTGATGTTGAGATATTATGCTTATATTATGTTATGCGTGATGGGTTTTAGCCATAAGAACTTTCCTATGTGCGCATGCAAAACCCTAATGCTCGGATCTAGGCTTTCTAATTAAACATGCTTTGAATCCAACACTTCTAATGACTATTTAGGTGTAATAACAATATTGAAACAGATCTAGAATCATACCTTTGAATTCCTTGATGATCTTGTTGTCTTGGAGCTTCTAGAGTCACAATTGTCACTCCTCTAATGGCTTACAAACACCAAATAGCAAGGAGGATGATTTGGGAGAGAGGAGAGGGGAGGAATTCGGCCACAGCTTCTCTACTTTAGGTGAAGTACCGATTTCCTTATGCCATAGGGTCTATTTATACTTCTAGACTCCTTAAGGGTTACAACCTAAACCCTAATTGGATAATCTTCTCTTAAAGCTATCCAAATCCATTCCTTAGATAACCCCTTGGACGATTTGAAGCAATCCTTAGCTTCTAGAATCCGTCCAATACATATCAATATGGATTTACAGTCTAAAGTTTAACTATCAAACAATTGACAGTTTATACCCTTTTATTTAATTAATCTCTTTAAGTCACCAAATTAATTCCAATTAATTCTATGAATTATATTAATCAAATAACAATATATTATTCTCATAATATATTAATAATATTTACTCTCTCTTAATAAATCATCCTATCAAGTTGCTATGGTGAAGGCAACCCAAAAGGACCATGCACAACCGGGTCAAATACTTGCCTAATATAGTTGTAGCCTTAGACACTATTCCAACAGTCTCCCACTTGGATAAGTCTAGTAACTATATGCAGAAGTATAATTCGGTTTGCAATCATAGCTCTCAAAGACGCTGTAAAACTCTGATCTAATCAATCTTGTCCTTTAGATAAGGGATCGTACATTCGTCTGTTAGATATCATGCTGACAATCCTATGGAATGGTTAGTCAAGCATTTAGGTTTCTCGATCTCTGATTTATTTGACATAGAACTTAATCGAACACATCAATTCAGTTCTGACCGGGCCCGACACATAAGTCAAATCAAATCATCGAGCGGCCGAGATATTGCTTTCACCTTCTTAGATAAAAGTTACAGATAAACTTCGACTTATATGCATTTACTTATTCATTAACCAACTATACACAACAATGCGTTTTATAACACCGAGTTACTGATGGGTTTTCGCATTATCAATGTACAATCAATTAACAAATAACAAACCATATATCTAGGTTTTAAGACTATATGATATTATCGTCTTGCGATCACCCTTTTATATCATATTCCATAAGGTGATTCCAGCAAGCGCAGGTTTGTTCCAATGCTCAAAACTAGTTCATAAGCACTCATGAACGTTGCAACAACTCTTTGCTATGTCTAACACCATTTAGACAATCTACACACCAATTCATGACAATCTTCATTCATATCTACTCCCAACATATGAACGATTGTATACAATTTTGAACAATTCGATTATTCCTAATAAACTCAATTATTCTGGAAGTCAAAACATGCAAAGTGAAACAATAGTTAAACAATTAACATAAGATAGTAACATTAATCATAAATAAAACTCCTTTATTTAATCATCAAATGTTAATTACATTTATCTATTACACGTTTCTAATACTATCTAATCTATGCTAATATCATCCTTCAGCCCAATACTCCTAGCATGCTGCAAGTGCTTAACCTTACTCAGTCCCTTCGTAAGCGGATCTGCTGGGTTATCTTCTGATGATATCCTCTTCACTACGAGTTGTCCTTCTTCTACACGATGTCTAATGAAGTGATATTTTCTATCGATATGTCGTGATCTACCATGATCCCTCGATTCCTTGGTCAAGGCAACCGCTCCTTCGTTATCACAGAAAATCTCCATGGGCTCCTTTATGGCAGGTACAACTACAAGATCACCGATGAAGTTCTTTAGCCATATTGCCTCCTTCGACGCTTCGCTCGCTGCAATGTACTCTAATTCGCACGTTGAATCAGCTACAGTTTCCTGCTTGGAACTCTTCCATGTCACTGCTCCTCCATTTAGGGTAAAAACTTAGCCCGACTGCGAACGGTAGTTGTTCCTGTCGGTCTGAAAACTGGCGTCACTATACCCTCGCACCTTCAAGTCATCACTCCCTCCGAGGACTAAGAACCATTCCTTCATCCTCCGAAGGTGCTTAAGGATATTCTTCACGGCAATCCAATGTGCTCTGCCAGGATTCCCTTGATATCTCCTAACCATGCTCAAAGCGAAGGCTACATCAGGGCGAGTACAAGTCATAGCGTACATGATTGAGCCAACTGCGGAAGCGTATGGTACTCGGCTCATTTATGCTATCTCAGCTTCGGTACTCGGACTTTGAGTCTTATTCAACTTGGCATTACTTTGTATCGGTAATTCTCCCTTCTTCGAGTTCTCCATACTAAAACGTTTTAGTGTCTTCTCTAAGTAAGTATTCTGACTAAGTCCAATTAGTCTCTTACTTCTTTCTCTTACTATCCTTATTCCCAAAATGTAAGAAGCCTCTCCGAGGTCCTTCATAGCGAAGCACTTCCCGAGCCAGGACTTAACCTCCTGCAGAGTCGGGATGTCGTTTCCTATGAGTAATATGTCATCGACATATAGAACGAGGAAGCTTACTATACTCCCATTGGCTTTGACATATACACATGATTCGTCTTCGCTTCGTACAAATCGAAACTCTTTGACTTTCTCATCGAAGCAAAGATTCCATCTGCGAGATGCTTGCTTAAGTCCATAAATGGACTTCTCAAGCTTACACACTCTATTCGGATGCTTCGGATCCACAAACCCCTCTGGCTGAGCCATGTAAACATCCTCAGCCAACTTTCCGTTAAGGAAAGCGGTCTTGACATCCATTTTCCAAATCTCATAATCATGAAATGCGGCAATAGCTAGCATCACTCTATAGATTTTATCTTCGCAACTGGTGAGAAGGTCTCATCATAGTCAACTCCGGGAGTTTGAGTAAAGCCCTTCACAACCAGTCGCGCTTTATATGTGTGTATGTTTCCATCCATGTCGGTCTTCTTCTTGAAGATCCATTTGCACCCAACGGTCTTACGTCCGGGCACATAATCAACCAAATTCCAAACTTGGTTATCATACATGGATTGGATCTCGCTATCCATTGCCTCTTTCCATTTTGCAGACTTTGGGCCTGCCATGGCTTCCTTATAGCTATTAGGTTCATCGAGATTTATTAGTGTACCATCACTAATATACGTGTCCCCTTCAGTAGTAATATGAAAACCATAAAACTGGGGATGAACTCTAACTCTATCGGAACGTCTAAGAGGTAAGGACTCGTTAATCGGTTCAACTGGAGTTTCCTCCTCGGGTTGAGTGCCAGCGGTAGAGGTTCCTTCATCTATCGACTCTTGAATCTCGTCAAGCTCGATTTGCCTCCCACTGTCTCCTTGGCCTATGAGTTCTTGCTCTCGAAAAACTCCTCTCCTCGCAACAAAGACAACATTGTCCTTCGGTCTATAGAAGAGATATCCAAAGGATGTCTGTGGGTAGCCGATGAAAATACATCGCTCACTTCGAGGTTCGAGCTTGTTGTGAGTATCTCGTCTTACGAAAGCCTCGCAACCCCAAACCTTGATATGTGCCAACGAGGGAGCTTTCCCTGTCCACATCTCGTGAGGTGTTTTGGCAACCTTCTTAGTAGGGACTCGGTTAAGGATATGGGCGGCAGTCTCTAAGGCATACCCCCAAAAAGAGATAGGTAGTGAAGCACGACTCATCATAGAGCGAACCATATCCAATAAGGTTCGATTACGCCTTTCTGCCACACCATTCAACTGCGGTGTCCTAGGAGGCGTCAATTGTGAAACTATTCCACACTCCTTGAGATAATCGTGGAATTCAAGACTTAGGTACTCTCCTCCTCGATCGGATCAAAGCATCTTGATTTTCCTGCCCAATTGATTCTCCACTTCATTCTTGAACTCTTTGAACTTTTCAAAGGTTTCTGACTTTTGCTTGATTAAATAGATATACCCATATCTACTATAATCATCGGTAAAAGTCACATAGAAGCGGTTCTCATCCTTCGTGGTTGATCTAAACGGTCCACATACATCGGTATGTATTAGGTCCTATAGACCCTCACCCCTTTCACACGTACTCGTGAAGGGTGACTTAGTCATTTTTCCAAGTAAACAAGACTCGCATGTGTCATCTTCCCTAAGGTCGAATGACTCCAACACTCCATCCTTTTGGAGTTGGGCTATGCGTTTCTTGTTGACATGTGCAAGACGACAATGCCACAAGGATGCTTTATCCATACTAGTGGAAGAATCTATGTTCAAAACATCATTTCCTAAGTTATCAACAATCATGACAGTTTCATAAATTCCATTACATGGTATAGCTTCAAATTAAAAGACACAATTTAGATAAGCCAAAATAGAACCATTCTCATTATTAAAAGAAAATCTAAAACCTTGTCTATATAAACCATGAAATGAAATGATGTTTCTAGCCATTTCTGGCGAATAGCAACAATTGTTCAAATCTAAAACTAAATTATTCCTAAGCACTAAAGAATAAACTCCAATCTTGGTCACAGGCGACGATCTTCTGTTCCCCATGATTAGATTGATCCTTCCTTGCTCCACATCCCTACTTCTTCTTAGTCCCTGCACATTAAAACAAATGTGATAACCACAACCGGTATCAAGAACCCAAGAAATAGCATGATTAGAATCGTTAGATTTAATTGTGTATATACCTGCGAAAGATGGCTTGATCTTTCCTTCCTTGATGGCTTGCACGTACTCTGGGCAGCTTCTCTTCTAATGTCCTATCTTGTGGCAGTGGTGGCACTCTGCCTCCTTCGGGTTAAGGCAGGGCTTAGCGGGATCAACTTTGGTCCCACTAGAAGAGGCACCATCTCGGGCTTTAACCTTGTGATCGTTCTTAGACGAAGCCTTCCTCTTCTTTCCCTTTCCTTGACCAATAGCCAGACAGGAGCAGCGGGTGGAGTGGGAGTTGGTGCAACAGACTTGTCTTTGAAGTTGCTCTCAGCGACCCTCAAGAGACCTTGGAGTTTGCTTAGGGTGACCTCCTCTTTGTTCATGTGGTAGGTCATCCTAAATTGATTGTACATAGGAGGCAAGGAGTGAAGCACCATGTCGATCGCCAAGTCTTCCCCAAAATCAACATTTAAATTGCAAAGGCGGTCGACATACCTTTGTATCTTTTGCAGGTGAACGGTAAGAGATTCTCCATGACCCATCTTAGCGGAAATCATGTTAGTGAAAATCTCATGTTGGGTCAAAAATATGGTTTATACTTTACTTTTCTAGGCAATTATTTTTATGTAATATTATATTAATTTATGGTCTAGTTTACGGCGGAGTTTACGGCCGTAAACACCTTACGGCCGTAAACTCATTTACGACCCATTTGTTTTCGGCCCATATTCAAGTATAAATAGAGGTGTTAGGGTGAGGAGTAAAGATTGATGAACTAGAGAGCTTACGGCCAGAGAGAACTAGAAAGCATTGTATGTAAACACCTTACGGCCGTAAACTCATTTACGACCCATTTGTTTTCGGCCCATATTCAAGTATAAATAGAGGTGTTAGGGTGAGGAGTAAAGATTGATGAACTAGAGAGCTTACGGCCAGAGAGAACTAGAAAGCATTGTATGTGAATCTTTTGTATCAGGAACTTAATTCATATTATCAATACATTCAAGATTCATATTATTCTTCTTCTCCTTCTCTTCCTATTTTTGATCTGACATCATCCGTTGATTGAGATTCTGCACCATCAAACGAATCTGACTGATACACGGGCAGATTAGGGACTTACAATTGGTATCAGATCCAAGTTGTATCAGTCAAAAGGTTTATTGTTTCATCAAAATTTCGAATATTCTGTGTTTACGGTCCAAGCTTACGGCCGTAAACACCGAGTTCTTGGGCCGTAAACTCTATTTGGGGCATTATTTGATCTTATTTTTGAAATATTTTTGCGTTTTGGATAGATCTCGAAAAATTAAGGGGGGTTTGTTCTTCGCGTTTTTCATAAAAACGAGTTTTTGATCGAGTTTTGGAGCAAAAAAGGGTAAAAAACGGTGTTTTCAGTCGTAAACAGCGAAGGGGTGGCGGCCGCCGGCTAGGGTTTCGGAGTTCACGGTCCGAGGCCTCGGAGTTTACTGCTCGCGTTTACGGTAAGTAGCGTTTACGGTGTCACATCTCGCAACAGGTCTCCGCTTCGCATAGCATCGGCTCGCATCAGCTCGTACTCGCAGCAGCAGCCTCGCATCAGCGACTTCATAAAAACTTGAAGCGACTTTGGGGGTTGTCGGGGATCGAACCCGGGACCTCTAGTTCACAGTCAGCGCCCCTTGCCATCTAGACCAACCGAACCCTTGTTCCTTCCCTCCCATATTTTAAACTTAAACACTACTGTCGCTTCCTATTTCCGAAATTTGACAATTTTAACCCCAAAAATCAATTTCTTTCTTTTTAAATATCTTTTTCCATCAAAAATTTTAATTTTTAATTTTTTAATTTTATTTTTGACCTTTTATTTAAATTTTTTACTTTGACTTTTAAAAATTTGATCTTTGACTTTCTCATTTGACTTTTAAATTTCAAATTTAGCTTTTCGTTTTGACTTTTAAGTTTGACTTTTCAACTTTGACTTCTGAGTTTGATTTTTTAAATTTGACTTTTAAGGTTGACTTTAAAAAAAAAGGGCATTTTAAATTTGTCGTTTAATTTTTATCTTAGCTTCTAGTTGTGCTTTTTAATTGATTTTAAGGTCTACGAGGGAGTTGAAAACATGAAAGAGAGTCGTCAGGATATCTTAAGACAAAATTTCAACATGTTCGATTATATCCCTAGAGAAACCCTGGAAGCTCAGTTGCAGCGATTTACCACACTCACTACTGAGATGAATATTGCTGGGATCTTTTTGACCAAATCTGAGATAAACAAAAGGCTATTGAATTCACTTCCAAAATCATGGGATATGAATGTAGCTGTCATCAAGAAGACAAAAGATCTCAATCGTCTTAGTATTGCTGAAGTAATTGAAGAGCTTGACGCTTTAAAGAGTTCTGTAAACCTTCCGGTCAATGAAGTGTCGTGTTCTCATTCATGTGAAGTTTCATGTTCTCAATCATGTGAAGATACAATTAAATTTCTTCGGGAACAAATTGATTTATTAAAAGGGGAAGTTGAGGACCTGAGATATAAAGGATATCAACTCAGGAAAGGAAAGAAACCTCTGAAGGCTGAGTTAGAAGCTAAAACCAAGGACTTTAGGAAACTTCAGGAAGACTACAGTAACAAATGTGAAAACTATGATTATGTAGTCGAACAAAATGCTGAGCTAGTGGCTGAAGTTGAATCTTTGAAAGGAAAGTTTGAAACTGCCAAACTTGATGTTAGAAAATATGATTTCTCAAGTGAGGTGGTTGCAAATATGATAGACCAAAGCATGCAGTTTAAAAGGAATCAACACAAGGGTCTAGGGTATAATAGTGTACCTCCTCCTTACAATCATAACTACACATCCATCCCTATGAAACAAGAAGAAATTGACAGGGAGGCACATCTTAAATACGGAAAACCAACTGGATTTGTGTCAGGAGGAGTTATTAATGTTGAAAATATTGATGTTTCTGTTACATGTGCAGGTAAAGTAGCAGAGGATGAGAACAAGGAGAGTTCTTCTGAACAAACCAATGACTCCTTGAACTCTAAATCTGTTGCTTCGAACTCGGCTGCTTCTAACAAACCTGCCGTTGAGAAATATAGGCCTCCAATTCCAGCGCAACAAAGTGCCTGTTGTAAGTGTGCATGTGGGAACAACAAGAAACAAGGCAAGGATATGCCACCAGGGGTAGGAAGAGACAACTCCCCAGTGAAGAAAAGGACATGTTTTCACTGTGGAGCACCTGGACACATTGCCAGAAATTGTTCTAATCGCGCGTATGTTCCCTACTACGCACAAGGATGGAAAAACGCGCCAAGTGGGAGATACTTCAAAAGAAACCCTTCCAGGTCACGTTTAGACAATGGTGACTGGAACGCGCACAAGGCCAATAATCAAACCCACAAGGCAAAGAATCCGAATCCCAAGGGCAAGAAGGGAATGTAGGCCCAGAAGTCTAGTTCAAGAGATGATCCTATGAAACCAAGACCGGTTAGGTCAAAGTCATCTAGGCAGACGGCTTCAAGTTCCAAATCAAGTGCCGAGGCACCCATCGGATCGAAAAAGAAATGGGTTAAACCCAACTACAAATGGGTACCAAAGGCTCAATCTCCCAAATCTTCTAATAACTCTAATATTTCTTCATTTTCTGTTTGTGATAAACAGGATATGTCATGGGGGAGGGTATCGTGCGTTGATGACAAAGGTCGACCCAGTTTTAAAATGGACTGGGTTCCAAAGACCAACTGATCCCGCTCTGTGCTGGAGCAGCTATGGAGGCATATCATCAGACTTCGGTTTGTTGGTAGTGGCTGCTCCTGGCATATGATTGGGGACATCTCTCAACTGTACAACACTCAGAACATTATTTGAGAGTATGTGTCCTTTGCGGGAAGGGAAGAAAAGAAGGGATCACATGGGGTTAGTTTTTAATGGCATAAAGAATTTTCGGATCTGTTCTGAGATTACGCATGCTGTTCTCAGATCTTCTGAATGCAGATTCAATCGGTGAATTACGGTTTGCGTTTTCTTCTCTATACTCCTGTGTTTTTCTTAATCTGATTCGCTTTAAAGACTAATTTTTGTTTTAGGATAGTTTAAATTTGCACATTTACTTTCGTTTCTCTCATATGCACAAATTTAGGGGGAGAAATAAAAACAAAACAAAAATTAGAAAATTAAAAAAATCCAAAAACATTAGAAAATCAGAAAATCAAAATAATTATGTTGGTTATGATATGTGCTTGCAGGAGATGTTTTGGGAAGTGATATTATCTAGTGATAACAGGCAACCTGAGTCTGCGTAACGTACCCGAAGTTGAAGGGTCTATGCTCTGACTTGATGCGTCGGTAGGCACGAAAAATTTTAAATGGACTTGACTAGAGAGAGTTGAACTTAGGAAATTTATAGACTTGACAAATCTTGACCTAGTTAGATACGTTCAGCCTGACAATACGACGCTCGGATAGGTTGAGCAGGGAGATATATATGGGAATCTACTCGTCACATTAAATGAACCCGTACTTGGAACCGTGGCTTAACTTTTCCTCGATGTGCGGATTCTGTCCTTAATTCCGGTTGGATGGGGCGACTGGTAAATTCCGATAAATTAGGTCTGTAGACTATCATTTTCTTTCTTTCTGTCTGTTAGTCATATGTTGTCTCCTTTGCGTGACTTATAATCCGACCTGGTACACAACATATGCAACTCTATTTCTCTGCAGGATATATATATATATATATATATATATATATATATATATATATATATGGAATATATGTGTGAAATACTTCTCATCTGTTAGCCATATGCTGTCTCCTTTGCGCGACTTCTAATCCGACCTGGTACACAGCATATGCAACCTTCTTCTTCTCAACCCCTCTGAAGTAGTTAGCAATAGAATTCTGTGTCTCTTCTCTCTCTGAATGGTTGTCTGCTCACCCGGTGTAAGGAGTACTCTGGAAGTTCTTGATGGCTGGGGCATATCAGGAAGCGGGAAACACGTTCTAGTACACTTAAAATTGAACACTCAAAGATTGTCTATAGATCTCGCTGCTCAATTTAGGTGGACAACAATATCCCTGGTCGTCGTTAGATGAATGGTCCTTAAGATATAGTATCTAAAGAATTAGGATCAGATATAATTTTTAGGAACTTAAGTTCACCTTGTCTTGTAACAAATAGTATATCCTAAATTTGTCACAATTTTTCGTGTTTAAGTGGACAACAATACCGACGATCGACCATACAAAGATTTGAATATGGAAGGTACCGACAAGTGGATAAAGGTTGTCTAAAAACTTTGATCCCAAATCACTCTTAAAGTTAGATATCAATTTTGTTTTTGTTAAATTTGTCATAGTTTCTTCTAATTTAAATATTAGGGGATAATTAAAATTTTAAAAAAAAAATCAAAAAAAAAAAATCAAAGAAAAATCAGAAAAATTAAAAAAAAAATCCAAAAATAGTGTTATTTCTGTTTTATTTCTTGTTCAGAAAAATCAAAAATCCAAAAATGTTTTTATTTCTGTTTTATTTTGTGTGCTAAGTTTTCTTTTAGTTTTGTTTGTCTTGAAAAGTGATTTCAGGTATAGATAAGACTCATGGACTTTGTGTTGAAGATTTCTGAGCCAAAGCCTCGTCCGTGAGCATCGAAGAATTCTCATTCGAAGGAGCAAGAAATGAAGATCATTCTTTCAACATTCAATCTTTCAACCCCAGAAGCAAGGTGAAGCTGCAATTGAAGATTATGTGACGGATTGCATTAAAGCCCCCTCAATCAGTCTGCTGCTATCTATGAACCTGCTGAAGTGATCTAGAAGATTTGTTCTCTCTAAAGTTCTCTCTGAAGATTCTCAAGCTGAAAGCGTTATCTTTCAAGAATCAGTACGTCAAGCCTCCTCACCCAATGTGCGATCAATGCCAAATTCTGAAGAAATGCCCAACTGCACAAGATGAAGTCATTCATTGAAGATTCATATGTTCATCCTGATGCTGTGAAGAAATTGAAGATAAATGTTGAAGCCAAGCTCTCATTAAAGATTGACAAGAAGAGCCAGCTACCTTTTAGGGGGAGCTTGTTGGGTCATTAAGAAAATAAATCTATAAACCAAGGGGGAGATTGTTGGGTCAAAAATATGGTTTATACTTTACTTTTCTAGGCAATTATTTTTATGTAATATTATATTAATTTATGGTCTAGTTTACGGCCGTAAACACCTTACGGCCGTAAACTCATTTACGGCCCATCTGTTTCCGGCCCATATTCAAGTATAAATAGAGGTGTTAGGGTGAGGAGTAAAGATTGATGAACTAGAGAGCTTATGGCCAGAGAGAACTAGAAAGCATTGTATGTGAATCTTTTGTATCAGGAACTTAATTCATATTATCAATACATTCAAGATTCATATTATTCTTCTTCTCCTTCTCTTCCTATTTTTGATCTGACATCATCCGTTTGATTGGGATTCCGCACCATCAAACGGATCTGACTGATACACGGGCAGATTAGGGACTTACATCTCATAACGCTCTTGTCTCGCGTTCTGGTGGTATCTCTCCAATAAGTCTTGATGCATCTTGTACGGGTACATGTCCTCGTAGGACTTTTGGAATTCAGAGTTCATGGTGGCTATCATGATGTAATGTACCTTCGTTGCATCTCGCTCATGAGTTTCAAAAGGCAGTAATTTCAGCCGGAGTAGCGATTTCAGGGTTGATCTTCTCGAGCTTCTCATCGAGGACATACTCCTTATCCTCATAGCGAGCAATGGTGCGAATGTATCTTATCCATTCGCTAAAGTTCGTTCCATCGAAGGTGACCTTTTGGCAAAGGCTCATCAACGTGAAAGAACTAGCAACAACGTTGTTTGCGTTCGACGTCTACAAAAGGAAAAGGACAAAGATAGAGTAGAATAAGAATCCCTAATTATCACCCAATAAGAAAAATTAGGTCTAGGATCCAACAACAACATTTACATATTAGAAAAGGGATGCCGTAATGTAACATGCAAATAAATTGAAGGTAAGTGATTGACGATTCACTAATTCTCCACCATAAAAAAACTAACTATAAGTCCTAAATGTATTGAGAATTCCTAGGTTCGGATGAGATTCATTTAAACTATTCAATGGCATGTTTAAATCTCGATTTGCCCCTCTTGTTTGTGGCTGGGATACCGAGGATCACAAAGCGGGTGTGAATTACCATGCAAATTTACATGGTGCCTTCATTGTAATGATCACCTATTCGATGTGCCGGTTAACCACACACACTCCATCGAACTATGATAAACAATGAATCACCCTTTTCCACCTTTGATTAGAACCAATTAGTGTGCCGGTAAACCACACACGCTCCACTAACTTCTTAGCAAGGGTGCAAAGTGTAATTTCATGGGATTGCATCAATTCACTTTTCCTAAAGTAACTAAGATTGGGAAATTTTAAAAAAATGTGTAGTTACTTTGTATTACTTATTATACTTTTAATGAGAGGATGAGGTTGCCCTATCCTACCCGTTCGGCTAACGACCCTCCACCGATCAAGCAAGCGGTGGGTGTGAGTGTACACCCATTAAGCGCCATTTTATAGGCCGCAACCTTATACCCACCTTATAGATCGGCTTCGTGAATGAGGCCTACTAACGGTAAGACTAGCATTTTAGTTATACATACATACATATATATATATATATATATATATATATATATATATATATATATATATATATATATATATTATTCTTGTAATATTATATTAGTATAGGGTTGTATTTTAAACCTTTTAAAATCTAGGGTTTGAAATTTAAGTTGTCTAAATTAAAACTTTTAATCACAAAATATAAATTTCAAAACTTGAGGACAAGTTTTAAACATTTAAAACATGGAGGATCAAATAACAAATAATTTCAATTAACAATTAATTTCCTAATTATCTATATTTGATTTATTCAAGATTTCTTTTAAGATAATTACCAAAATAATCAAAATAATTAATTAATTATCATATAAGGAAATTAAATATTTTATTAGTTGATAAATATCTTTAATTAGATCAAGATTATAGTCATATATATCAAAAAAATCGGATTAGGGTTGATCTAATATAATTAAGGTAAGTTTCCATAAGATAATCATGAAGAAATCCCGAATCTGGCCATTCCTGACGCTTGGACTCGCCGAGTGCACAAAGGGACTCGTCGAGTCCACTTTGGAACTCGCCGAGTCCATGACTCAGAAACACAAAAATCGAATTTTGCAGTTTAGTTTCAGACAATTCAGCAACAATTTAATGAAAACCAAGCTAGGCTCTGATACCACTGATGGGTTTTAGCCATGAGAACTTTCCTGTGTGTGCATGCAAAACCCTAATGCTCGGATCTAGGCTTTCTAATTAAACATGCTTTGAATCCAAGACTTCTAATGACTATTTAGGTGTAATAACAATATTGAAATAGATCTAGAATCATACCTTTAAATTCCTTGTTGATCTTGTTGTCTTGGAGCTTCTAGAGTCACAATTGTCACTCCTCTAATGGCTTACAAACACCAAATAGCAAGGAGGATGATTTGGGAGAGAGGAGAGGGGAGGAATTCGGCCAGAGCTTCTCTACTTTAGGTGAAGTACCGATTTCCTTATGCCATAGGGTCTATTTATACTTGTAGACTCCTTAAGGGTTACAACCTAAACCCTAATTGGATAATCTTCTCTTAAGGCAATCCAAATCCTTTCCATAGATAAGCCTTGGACGAATTTAGCTATCCTATATCTCATAGAATTCGTCCATAGCATATCCAAATGGATTTACAGTCTAAAGTTTAACTATCAAACAATTGACAGTTTATACCCTTTTATTTAATTAATCTCTTTAAGTCACCAAATTAATTCCAATTAATTCTATGACTTATATTAATCAAATAACAATATATTATTCTTTATATTATTCTCATAATATATTTATAATATTTACTCTCTCTTAATAAATCATCCTATCAAGTTGCTATGGTGAAGGCAACCCAAAAGGACCATGCACAACCGAGTCAAATACTTGCCTAATATAGTTGTAGCCTTAGACACTATTCCAACAATGCGTAGGTACTTTTCTTGTGAATTATGTACCTGTCTTGGTGTTATTTAACTCGGGTGCGAGTCGGTCTTTTGTATCTTTGGCTTTTAGTCAGCATATCAGTGTTAGTCGCGAGGCGCTGGGTCGGCCTCTGAGGGTTTCCATAGCTGACGAGAAGGTGATATATGCCACGGAAGTGATCCGCGGGTGCGTATTCGATATTTTTGGTGTTGAGTTCCCGATTGATTTGGTTCCTATTGCGATGTGTGATGTCTGTGTCATTGTGGGCATGGACTGGTTGAGCAGATTCGGTGCGGTTATCGACTACGAGCGACAGCTGGTGACCATACGAGACCCTAGTGGGGGAGTTCTTATGGTGTATGGCGAGGGTACATGTACTGGGTCAGCGTTTTGTTTGGCCGCTAGGGTGAGGCAGTGTCTACGGCAGTGCTGTAAGGGTTTTGTGGCGTATGTGATGGATACGCGGGTGGATTCTGAGAGGCCGAGGTCAGTTGAGGAGGTTCCGATAGTGCGTGAGTTCCCGGATATATTATTCCAGAGGAGTTGCCGGGTGTGCCTCCTGTGAGGCAAGTGGAGTTCGGTATCGATTTGGTTCCGGGGGCCACGCCTATCGCTAAGTTGCCTTATCGCCTTGCACCTCCAGAGATGCAAGAGTTATCCTCGCAGCTTCAGGAGCTGCTGGGAAAGGGGTTTATTCGGCCGAGCAGCTCGCCGTGGGGAGCGCCTATCCTGTTTGTCAAGAAGAAGGATGATTCACACCGGATGTGCATTGATTACTGGGAGTTGAACAAGCTGACGGTCAAGAACCGTTACCCGTTGTCGAGGATCGACGATTTGTTCGATCAGTTGCAGGGAGCATCTTGGTTCTCCAAGATCGATTTGAGGTCTGGATATCATCAGGTGAGGGTGCGAGATGAGGACATCCAAAAGACAGCGTTCAGGACGCGTTATGGGCATTACTAGTTTGTGGTGATGCCTTTCTGGCTCACCAATGCCCCGACAGTGTTCATGGATCTCATGAACCGAGTGTGCAGGCCGATGCTGGATCGGTCAGTGATTGTATTCATCGATGACATCTTGGTATATTCGAGATCTAGAGAGCAGCATGAGGGGCATTTGAGGGAGATCCTCGGAGTTCTGAGATCGGAGAGGCTTTATGCCAAATTCTCCAAGTGTGATTTCTGGTTGCGAGAGGTCCAGTTCCTGGGACATCTCGTTAACCAGAAAGGGATATTGGTCGACCCGGCCAAAGTTGAGGCGGTGATGATTTGGGAGGTGCTGAGGTCACCCTCCGAGATCAGGAGTTTCCTAGGGTTGGCCGGTTATTATCGGAGATTTATCAAGGATTTCTCTAAGATCATAGTGCCACTCACCAGGTTGACCCGGAAGGGTATCGCTTTTTCATGGGGCCCCGAGCAGCAGGCCTCCTTTGAGACGCTTTGCCAAAGGTTATGCGAGGCCCCGGTGTTATCCCTCCCGGAGGGGATGGAGGACTTTGTGGTATACTGTGATGCATCGATCTTGGGGTTGGGAGCGATGCTGATGCAGAGAGGGCATGTGATAGCATACACATCGAGACAGCTGAAGCCACATGAGACGAGGTATCCCACCCATGATCTAGAGTTGGGGGCGGTGGTGTTTGCCCTCAAGATTTGGCGTCACTATCTGTATGGGGTTCGATGTACGATATACATGGACCATAAGAGTCTGAAGTATTTAATGGATCAGCCTAACCTAAATATGCAGCAGAGGAGATGGTTGGATGTGGTTAAGGATTATGATTGTGAGATCCTATACCATCCGGGCAAGGCTAATGTGGTAGCCGACGCCCTGAGTCGCAGGGCGGAGAGCGCCCCATTGCGAGGTGTATGTTTGCGATTGACCGTGATGGCTCCGGTGTTGGACACCATTCGTGGAGCACAGGCTGAGGCCGTGAGATCGAAGAACCAGAAGAGGGAGCGAGTTGTAGGGTTGGTATCAGAGTTCGTTACCGATGGTCGGGGGCTTATGACATTTCAGGGGCGTATTTGGGTACTGTTTGTGGGAGGGACGCGTACCATTTTGATGGAAGAGGCTCATCGGTCGAAATTATCGATCCATCCTGGGGCCACTAAGATGTATTTGGATCTGAGGAGGGAGTATTGGTGGCCTTGTATGAAGAGGGATGTTGCGTGGTTTGTTGAGAGGTGCTTAACCTGCCGTAGGGTTAAGGCCGAGCACCAGAGACCGCATGGTAAGTTGCAGCCGTTAGAGGTTCCCGAATAGAAGTGGGAACAAATTACCATGGATTTTATCACCAAATTGCCAAGGACTGCTAGGGGAGTCGATGCAATTTGGGTGATTGTGGACAGGTTGATGAAGAGCGCCCACTTCCTTGCTATTAGTAAGAGCTCCTCCGCAGAGAAGTTAGCAGAGATGTACGTGAGGGAAGTGGTATCTCGGCATGGGGTGCCGATCTCGATTGTCTCAGACTGGGATGTACGTTTCACTTCCAGATTCTGGAAGAAGTTTCATGAGGAGCTGGGTACTAGGCTGCATTTTAGTACCGCATATCACCCCCAGACAGACGGACAAAGTTAGCGGACGATTCAGACGCTCGAGGACATGCTCCAGGCATGTGTGTTGGATTTCGGGGGGAGTTGGGATACGTACTTTCCCTTGGCAGAGTTTTCTTACAACAACAGCCATCATTGGAGCATTGGTATGCCGCCCTTTGAGCTATTGTATGGGAGGAGGTGTCAGACCCCTATTTGCTGGGGAGAGGTCGGACAGCGTGTGATGGGTAGTACAGAGATCTTGCTTTAGACGACAGAGTAGATCCAGCAGGTCAGACAGAGGTTGTTGACTGCTCAGAGTCGTCAGAAGAGTTATGCGGACAAGCGCCGGTCCGAGCTTGAGTTTCAGGTCGATGACTTTGTGCTCCTGAAGGTCTCTCCTTGGAAAGGAGTGATTCGATTCAGGAAGAGGGGCAAGTTGGCGCCCCGATATATTGGTCCATTTCGGGTGGTCGCGAGGGTAGGCAGGGTAGCCTACCGTTTAGATTTGCCAGCAGAGTTGGGGCAGATTCACGACACTTTCCATGTGTCGCAATTGCGGAAGTGTATAGCCGATTAGTCGGCAGTGGTTCCATTAGAGGATATTCAGGTGGATGCGAGCCTGAATTATGCTGAGAGACCAGTGGCAATCAGAGATCGGAAAATCAAGGTTCTGAGGAACAAGGAGGTACCCTTGGTTTTGGTTCAGTGGCAACATCGGAAGGGGTCCGAGATGACTTGGGAGCCGGAGCATGAGATGCGCGAGCAGCATCTGGAGTTATTTGCAGAGCGAGACTTTGAGGGCGAAGTCTAGTTCTAGTGGGGGAGAATTGTAACAGCCCGGATTCCCAGGTATCATTCATTCTTATATTTTTGGTAATTTGTGAGGAGACTCGGCGATTTGGAGCCCAGACTCGCCGATTAGGATCGCAGTTTTGGACGCGGGTTCGTGTCTGGACTCGGCGAGTCCAAAGAGTGGACTCGGCGAGTCCACGTTGTTTAATGAAACCCTAATTCCCCAGGTTTGGAGCCTATTTAAGGGCACTTATAGCCTCCTATTGCGGCTACCAGTCCCTTGAGAGATCCCTTAGAGAGCTAATTCGTTTTGGGAGAGAGGAAGTCACTTTTGGGCCTTTTTATTCCTTGTTTAGCAAGAAGAAGGTGGCAAGAGCAAGTAGGAGGTGAGATTCCAGCAGATCCAGAGTCCAGAGGCTTCATTTTGAAGTAATAGTTCGAACCTCCTTCAGTTTTAGGTTTGATCTTTAGAGTTAGGGTTTTCTAACCCCTTTGTAGAGTGATTATGTGAAGCAAATGGTCCCTCTTCGAATTTGTGCCTTTGATCTGGACTCAAAGAGGTCCAGAGACCTTAACCCTTGGAGCTTTTTGGGTTATTATGGAGTTATTGGACCTAGGTGGTCATTTTTGGGACCAAATCTCCTTTTGATGCCTTGTGGGGGTTATACAAGCATCAAGTTTCGAACTTTACGTGACATTCATGCTTGGGAAGGCCAAATCTATGGTTTGGGAAAGCAGATCTGACCTCAGAAGGTCAATAGAGTTGGTGCATGGCATGAACTCGCCGAGTTGTTCTTGGGACTCGGCGAGTAGGGTTGGGGTTTCACGTAAAGTGTTCAGCGAGTAGACTCACCGGGTGGGGGGGTGACCCAGTGAGTCAGGGAGAGTCAATAAGGGGCCGAGTCACGCCGGAACTCGCCGAGTTGTTGTTGAGACTCGGCGAGGTTAGTCGTGGTTGCCCCGGGATTCATGCCAGGTGGAACTCGTCGAGTTAGGGAAGTACTCGACGTGTCAAGAGAGGATCCGAGGGAGTTAGTGAACGCGTATAGACTCGCCGAGTCGCTTTGGTGCACTCGTCGAGTCCGGTCAAAGTTGACCGTTGACCATTGACCAAAGTTGACCAGTGTTGACTTGATAGGGTTAGTCAACCTTAGTTGTAAAAGTGTTAATTAGAGATATATTGTATTATAGGAGGATTATAGCTCGGGGGATCGAGCACGAGTGATTTCAGGGATTTGCGAGTTATCGAGATACGTGAGGTGAGTCTTCTCACTATACTTTACCTTGAGTAGGTAACTAGAGTTATGTGATACAGTGTTTGTATGCTATATATGTGTTATGTGTTGCACTGCATTATTCTATGTGATTTATGTTGTGCATGTTTACAGAGTTAGAACCTGAGGGTTCACAGAGTTTGGGTGCACGGACCCATAGAGTTAGAGCCTCGAGTGGCTAATATGTGTTATATGTGGTATTTTAGGGAACTCACTAAGCTTTGTGCTTACAGTGTTTGGTGTTATTTGTTTTAGGTACTAGTGATGACCGTGGGAAGGCGTCGGCTTGATCAGTACACACACAGGATTTTATGTTATGAGATCTTGGGAATTTTATATGGCATGGATTGAATTTCAAACATTGGTGTTTTTACGAATATTAAATGAATTATGTTTTTCTATAAGATGCGAAAAATTGTTTTGAAATTTACGGTGTTATACTAGACCAGTCTTTTTCTATAATATTTCTATTTCTACTTGCCAAGTTCTCTTAATTCAGATTATGAAAAAGGATGACGTAATCACAATCAAATTTTAGAACACAAATAATGGACCCATATATAGAATTTCCTAATGTTGAGCCATTCTAACATAAAATTCATATATATATATATATATATATATATATATATATATATATATATATATATATATATCCTTGACTAAAGATGATTAAAACCTCACTCTAAGCTTTTAGAATTGAAATAAAGTATAATTTCCTCTCCCTTAATTATAACAAAACAGCTTTTTCCCAATTGAAACCTTTTGTTTTCTATAAGTAACATTGCTAACTTGCAACACTTAGCATAACTATCATGCTCCCACTTGCATGATGATTATTAGCATAATAGTTATGCTCCCACTAGCTTTGACATGTACTCAGGAATCAGCCGGACTTCTAGAAATCAATACTTTATTGACCTTCTTACCAAAGTTCGGATTTCTGAAACGAGATTGCTTTGACAAGACTTTATCAAAATCATACACCTTTTCTTAGATAGCTCACATGTGTGTCTAAACAATTTCAGAACTATGAAAAGGGATGCTGTAATGATAGTCTCAAATGTTTAGACCTTTTCCATTTCTCACAAGTCCATGTTAGTGTGCCGGTTAACCACACACGCTCCACTAATGACTTTGTGAATGCAAATATCACAACTGTTATCTACTTAAAATCTACTTAGTGAAAGTGTTTCCTCACCATCATTTGCATGAATCGGAGAGAAACCTTATGACACTTAGATTTTATGGTGTATGTGATCTTATCCATGTGAATTTGTCAAAACCATAATCACAAGATAAGGATAATGACAAATCCAAACTCATATGGACTGAACTCAATCTTAATTTCTTGCCACCTGGCAGCACAAGGGCCAGTCATTTCTTCCATGTTTTTATGTAACCTATTGAGAACTCTCAGAACTCATATGCAAAGCCAACTTTAACTGGAATGGGCACAGAAATAGAAATATGTCAACACAATAGGTTATAAACCTCACGTCGTGTGCTAGTGTCAAAGTATAGGTTTTTATTCTTGATTAGATCTTGAAATTCTTTCAGGATCTTTAAGACTCCCACTGTCCTCTTGACATATAAGACTATCTTGCCAAATATTCAAGAGATAGTGCAGATTCTTTATCAAGACAAACACTTCACACAATTAGCCTAAGTTGGTCTTTGTTTTATCCAAAACATCACAAATTACCAATTTCAAATATACAAGAGTAGAAAACATTTTACTCTTACATTTGACAAGTGTTATAAACCTACTTTAAGATGTGTCACTCAAGTTACAATCTTGGAGTATGACTCTAAGAATTGCTTTGGAATGAAGTATGGCTCATCTTCTTGATTTAACTATTTCAGCAATTCTTGATTCCTCTTCTTAGCCATATGAATGCACTAAGATGTCCTTAGAGAACCAATTGTGACATGGTTTCTTAATCATTAAGATGATCACAAAGCATGGTACTAATATACTCTCCTATCTTTTCAGATTTGAGAATCTTTTATCCTTCTGCCTAATTTGATTCTTCTCATTCGTCCTGCAAAACATTGAAATTTTTTCCAATGTTTCAGAATTATACTTAAACTGGTAAGTATAACCATATTTAATAAACTGTAGTAAATCATGACGAATAGTCTTATTGATCTTTTGTGGTGGACTTGACCAGTGTACAAGAATGTGTACTCGATCCCTTAGTCCTTCACTTGACTTACATATAAATGTGAACAAGGAATTAGTCTTAATTTTCCAAAGATGAAAATTCTCATTCATCATACTATACAACTTATATGTTTCCAAGTTTCGGTCCAATTAAAACCTTGGGTGACGAGAATCTTTCCTTATTTGGCAAATTTAGACACTACCACAAATGAAAGAATCAAATTCATATTTCCATTTTTGCTAGAAACATATAAACATCAATTTTCCATAAAATTCATTGCAAGGAGATATAAACTACAATAAAATCAAATTTTTATTTATTTACAAAATGCGGAAAAAGAACTTTTTCCTTACAATGCAACTTTAAATGAAAACTATGCTATTACATATTTCCTGGCAATCTATCATAATTCCTAAGTAGTAGCTTAAAAATCCGATCTTCGAACCATGCGATTGAAATCCATCTTCGCGAGCAGATTAAACATACTCTTTCTTTAAGTGTCCTTCACTTTGCTTGATTCTGCTAAACACCAAAATGTAACCGAGTCACATTTTGTATTAAGAATCATCAATATGGAACTTAACTGAGTTAGATAGTGGATTTACCTGAAGTAGAATCAAACTTTCTGACTAGACCTTCTCTTATATCTTTCAGGTAGTTAGGGCAGCTTTGCAACCAATGCCCTTTCCTTTTTGGAAATATAACCATATGGACCCTTTGGGAATAGTACACAGGACTATCTCAGACTTAGCCTTTATCTTTATCATCTGGTCAACCGAGTTGACTATGTCCGATCCCTTTCCATTGGGAATAGAAAGCTTTCTGGATTTCCAATGTCACCAATTTGTCAATGTCCATTGAAGTTTGGGAAGTTGATCTACTAATCAAATTTGCTTTACCAGAGCTCCAAATTATTTCTGATTCAGCAGCACTAAGCAAATAGATAAGATCATTAAGGGTCATGTCATAGTCTTTTACATAGTAGTCCCAAAGGACACTCACTATGTAACTTAGAAAGTGATTGAACAACCAACTTTCTCAAGACTTTGACACCCAACTCTCCCGGCTTGTCAATATGTGACTTCATCTCCAAGATGTGATTACACATAGACCTTGCTTGCCAATAGGGCTTGAGTGACCTTGAACTTGAAGGATGGGGAGAATAATTGGAGGAGGTGAAGGAATTGAAGTATGATTTCCATGATCCAATCACAGGACATCATCTTCATTAGGAAGGCTTATTCCAAGAGTTTTGGGAAGATCATAATTGTCTGAACCAGATATCTTTTGGGAGATATTAAAGATAGTTGATTTAAAGTCCTTAATATAACACCCAATATGAAATATTAAGGCTAGGATCCAACACAATATTTTATAACTTGGAAGAGGGATGCTGTAATCCAAGCTATAAAATATTTGAAGGTAGGTGAATGACGATTCACCAATTTCCACCATGAAAAATGAAATAATTCAGTAGGTTTTAATTGGATTTGAAACTCCTAGATCTTTTGAGATTCATTGAACTTTCGATGACATGTTTCAATCTCGAGTGTGCCCTTCAGGTTTTTTGAATGGGATGCCGAGGATCATAAAACAAGGTGTGAAGTAACCATGCAAATTACTTGATACCCTTAATGTATTACCCCTCAATCGATGTGCTGGTTAACCACATGCGCTCCATCGATACTATGATAAACATTAAGTTACCCTTTGCCCACCTTGTTAAGTCCAGCTAGTGTGCCGGTTAACCACACGCACTCCACCAACCGACTTAAGCAAAGTGAAAAGTGTAATTTCATGGGTTAGCACCTTATTCACATTTTCCTAAAGTAACTAAGATTGGGAATTTATAAAAGGTTTAGTTACTTTATATTCATCATTAATACTTTTAATGAAGGGAGAATTCTAGTCCTTGTCCTACCCGTTCGGCTAACAACCCTCCACCGATCAAGGAAGCGGTGGGTGAGAGTGGACACCCATTAGGCTGCCATTTTACAGGCAACAACCTTATACCCCCCTTATAGACCGGCTTCGTGAATGAGTCCTACTAACGGTAAGACTGACTTGCTCTTATACATATATACATATATATATATATATATATATATATATATATATATATATATATAATTAACTTATAATATTATAAATTATAAGGGTTGAATTTTAACTTTTAAAATTCTAGGGATTGGAACTAAAGTTTTTAAAGTGACTTTACATGTTCCAAAACTTGAGGGCAAGTTTTGTAACCTTCAAAACTTTTCATCTTTCATAACTTATGAGTTAATGGTTTAATAAAATGAGTGACTTTTCATTTTATGTAACATATGTGTTTCTTTAATGGACTTTAAAAGAACGACCTTTGGTAATCCATAACTTGAGGACAAATTATGGATTCCATTAAAACACATAATGATCAAGAATTAAACTAACAAGTTACAAATAATTTGTATGATCTTCTAAACTCATAAGTTCATGAACATGCATATCAACAATTTCAAGAATCATAAAATTAACTATATAAAACATGAAATTTTGATAATAGCTATTGAAAATAGATTAGCATAACCATTACACCATCTAAAACAAGTTTTATAAGACCAAAATAGTTTAGGGTAATATTTCTAGTCCATTTCCAGCAGCAAAAGTCGAAAAACTGCATTATGGGGCTCCTACTCGACGAGTATGATGATTTTATGATTGGACTCGTCGAGTCCCCCCATGGACTCGGCGGGTCCACTGTCCAGACAACAAGTTTTTCAGCTTTTTTCACAATTTTGCATCAAATATCAAGCAAACAAGCCTTCGCTCTGATACCACTGTTGGGTTTTGAGCATTCTAACACTCCTAAGGTGTACATGCAACCCTAGAAACCTTGGATCTATGTTTGAATAAGATACATGCAAAATTGATTTTCCAAGGTTCTTAACTTATCTATCATACCATGGGTAACTTTTAAACATAAATGCTAGAAAAAGAGCATACCTTTTTGTAGTTTGGATTCCTTGAGAACCTTGTAAGCCTAGCACCTCAAGTGTGATGACTCACATGTCTCACACAACACTAAAACTCTTGGAATAGACCAGAGAGAAGTTCAATTAACCTCAAAATCGGCTAGCCCTCTCACTTGTACAAGTAGTAGTCATAGTGCCGATTTTGCTTGCATGGGGTTCTTTATATAATTGTGACACTAGTAGGGTTACACCATGTAAACCCTAATTGTGATGGGCCACGTGGCTTTTCATATTCCATGATCCATGGGTTTGTAACCTCCTTGGATTATCCATGGAGCACCTTATGGGTTTTAGCCCAATCCATACAAACCATGGATCATTAGCCCACTATATAAGAATATATTATTTACACAATCAACCCCATATATTTAATTAGTCTCCTTTTGATCACTTAATTAATTCCTGACTAATTCTTTGATCAATACTAATTAAATATTATTAATATATTAGAACTTATAATATATTAATAATCCTTAAGTGTCCTTTCTCTCATTTAGTCTATCCAAGTGTTGCAATGCCATGCAACCCAAATGGACCATGCCAACCGGGTCCAGTACATCCCATAAATAGTTATGAACTTAGACACCTAATCCAACAATAATAAGCCCTTAAAACAACTCCAATCTCTCAACAACCCAAAAAGGTACCAAATGCATAACAAAGCACAATATGAAGAGATCTAAACATATATAAGATAAGATGCAGACTTGATACCTCGGAAAGCTTCCCCACAAGAAGATGATTCTGGATCTAAAGCCTTTTCCCCAACAAAGCAACTTCAAGATCTCCTCTTCCTTCACAAAGACAAACAATGAGCACCAAGAACTTCTTACTAGCTCAAGAAAACCAACAAGAGACTTAAGGATCGATTTAAGGGTTTTTGTGACAATGGAGGCTGGTAAGGATACCAGCCCTTGGGGATTAAAGAGATTATATAGGGTGCAACATCCTAAAAATTAGGTTTTCCTTCCCATCTTACAACACGCCGTGTTGACCTTAATGAGACCCGTACTTTTACTTAACTAGATACGCTGTGTTGTTTCCTCCAACACGCCATGTCCAGTCCTCAAAATGGGATTTGTTCCTTACAATTGCTCCTCAAGATTCCGGGTGTTACAACTCTCCCCCACTTGAATTAGATTTCGTCCTCGAAATAGTTCCTTACCATCCCAAGCCCCCAGACAACCTGAAGAGTGTAACCACAACCCCGAACACACATGGCCATCTCAAGGCTACTGAATCCAACCATAGCAGAACTCTCCAAATCCGAAGAAGATGAATCCATAATCCCATGCAGAAAACCAGCCCTAACTTACTTGAAACTTGAAATCTTGAATTCTCGAATCGGTCTGACTCCCTGACAGACCACCCATACTGAATCACAACCATACTGAAACCTTATTGAATTCCAGACCAACAAAACGATTCCCATCCTTGATTATCTTAATGCTTCCATTGGGAACAAAATCACTGGTCATTTACTATTGTAGAACACATATACTTGATGGAAGGCTTAGATAATCCTTCGAGTAGAACACTCATCCTTGTAATGGTTAGACTCATACAAGAGTTGCGTAATTGGGTCAAATCACTTACTCTGAGATTATTTAATCCAAAAAACTCCACACACGAGTCCCAAATCACTAACATTGTTTTGTCTTATCTCAATACCCCCTAGCTGCTTTACAAAAGCACCCAAGACCTCCCTGGTCCCAACTTGTCTACCACTAACTGAAACACCGGATTCCCTCCCGAATACTAAGTCAAAAGACACACACAATCTCCCCACGCAACTTCCGAATGAAAGCCTCATCTGGAAATAATATCCCAAGCTATCTCGCCACTTGTGGCTCCAACGGATCATAACAGCCAAAAAAACCTAACACCACCAAATCCAATGCTAAAATCAAATGCTACAAGACCAACTGTAGTCCTATATCACAACCGACCTCCATCAACCTACCACTTCCCGATTCCATACATGATGTGTTCTTCCCACATCCTTACGAACTGACCCACCTTGGTCTAATCCATCTGAAGAAATCCATGACTAATCATATAATGAAATCCATCTGAAATTTTGAAACCCCATACTTGCCCGACCCCCAGACAAGTAGAACCAAACCAAAACACAAGAGCTTGATCTGCCAACAAAATTGAAACCATCCCTTAACCCTGAATCCTTCAACTGATACCTTTGGTATTCATATTCCTTAACTCATATCCTACAGAAGAGAAGGCCTTGCACATAAACACCCGCAATTCCCAACGCAAGTTCCCACTAAGTACCATCTCGGTACCCAACTTATAACCCATGATCAAAGGATTTACACTTGCATTTCACCCAAAACTTTCTGATTCACAGCAACCCCTCACTAATCTGGGGTATAGAGATTCCCAAACCAGGTTCCCAAGAGTCCAAATGACAAGGATACCCAGCCCCAAACATCCCTCTGTACCACTTACTGACCACGCACTCAATCCTGAAACCCAAGATCTGATACCTTGACCCCAAAGGTCTCTACCAAGTTACACCTGCATTTCCATAATCACACAGGCCTCGCCCACGAGTCCCACCCCACCAGAGCTACATAGGCCCGACTCTGCCTCGGACCCCAATGGTCCTTACCCTCAAATAGAGCAATATTCCTCGACAATCCTGACCAGCATACCCAAGGCACGAACTGATTCACCCTTTACGCTCATGAATATCTTTAACGATAGTCTACCTTGAACTGGTGAATGCTACAATCCCATTGCAGCCTTACAACACTACAAACCAACCATGGTTACCACCCATGGCCTAACAACCCTCTAACCATCACAACCCCATGTAACATGAACTGAAACCTACTTCCAATCAGGTGTTTGGGTCATACCTCGAATTCCAAATCCCTCATCTTGGACTCAACCACAATCCTGCTATATATAATAAGGAAGGCACCAACCAACAGTTGGAAGTTTCCTAAACTCCCACTCACACAACCTCAATCTAAACAGCCACTTGGGTCGTCTCCCACCTGGCCAGGTCGTGAAACTTTTCCTAGTTCTACACCCGATCTAACTCCTGGTATTCTGATCGATTCACCCCCACTTGGATTTGACGAAGCTCTATATCATCTCATAAATCTGATGGATTCCCAACTCGACAACATAACCTTATATAAAATAAACCGCCTATGACCTGTGCTAACGTTCCATTGATAGCCAAACTCAATGATCGCCTAATTCCTGAAATCCCAAAGAACACTCTTGAAATCTTAACCCGTCTATTAACCCAAATCACCTCCTATGATACCTTACCAATTTCTTGAGTTTCTAAGCTGGCGACTAGAAACCATAACCCTTACCATGAATAATGAATCTTAACCCTAACTTCCATTCTCAAAGAACCATTGAACTCTAACTGTATACAACCCATGCGAATATACAACTCCCCTGACATATCCAATGAACAAACTGATGGGTTTTAGCCATAAGAACTTTCCTATGTGCGCATGCAAAACCCTAATGCTCGGATCTAGGCTTTCTAATAAACATGCTTTGAATCCAAGACTTCTAATGACTAATTAGGATAAATAACAACATTGAAACAGATCTAGAATCATACCTTTGAGTTCCTTGTTGATCTTGAGGTCTTGGAGCTTCTAGAGTCACAAATGTCACTCCTCTAATGGCTTACAAACACCAATAGCAAGGAAGATGATTTAGGAGAGAGGAGAGGGGAGGAAATCGGCCAGGGTTCTCTTACTTTAGGAGAGGTGCCGAATTCCCTATGCCATGGGGTCTATTTATACTTGTAGACTCCTTAAGGGTTACAACCTAAACCCTAATTGGATAATCTTCTCTTAAGGCAATCCAAATCCTTTCCATAGATAAGCCTTGGACGATTTTAGCTATCCTATATCTCATAGAATTCGTCCATAGCATATCCAAATGGATTTACAGTCTAAAGCTTAACTATCAAACAATTGACAGTTTATACCCCTTTATTTAATTAACCTCTTTAAGTCACCAAATTAATTCTAATTAATTCTATGACTTATATTAATCAAATAACAAATATATTATTCATTATATTATTCTCATAATATATTAATAATATTTACTCTCTCGTAATAAATCATCCTATCAAGTTGTTATGGTGAAGGCAACCCAAAAGGACCATGCACAACCGGGTCAAATACTTGCCTAATATAGTTGCAGCCTTAGACACTATTCCAACAGTCTCCCACTTGGATAAGTCTAGTAACTATATTCACAAGTACAATTCGGTTTGCAATCGTAGCTCTCAAAGACGCTGTCAACTCTGATCTAATCAATCTTGTCCTTTAGATAAGGGATCTTACAGTCCTCTGTTAGATATCATGCTGACAATCCTATGGAATGGTTAGTCAAGCATTTAGGTTTCTCGATCTCTGATTTATTTGACATAGAACTTAATCGAACACATCAATTCAGTTCTGACCGGGCCCGGCACATAAGTCAAATCAAATCATCGAGCGGCCGAGATATCGCTTTTACCTTCTTAGATAAAAGTTACAGATAAACTTTGACTTATATGCATTTACTTATTCATTAACCAACTATACACAACAATACGTTTTTGTAACAACTCAAATTTTCAAACAAAATTTTTCATTTTTAAAACATAAATATTTCCATTAAAAACCAAGGCATAGACAGTTTAATTACTCAGTCAATACAATTATTCAAACTCCCAAAATCATGAGACATTCTTTAGTGTGTATCGATCATGCCGGCGCCTTCCCACGGTCCTCGCTAGTACCTGAAACACATACATACATAACAACTGTAAGCATAAATGCTTAGTGAGTTCCCCAATATACAACTTACGCACATACGCCTTCCGGCCCGGACCATTTGGTCCACATAACATTGCCTTCCGGCCCGACCTTTCGGTCCATGTGTCTCAGGGGACTTCCGTCCCTGCTGGGTAAACCTTCCGGCCTTACCCACGCCGACCTTCCGGTCCATCACACATCATATCGCCTTCCGGCCCATAACATACATAGCACATATAACATATAACATACCACATACAGCATACATATCACATAACATATCCGACCTTCCGGTCACACAGTCAACCCTTCCGGGTACAGTATAGTGAGAAGACTCACCTCGTAAGTGCTGAAAGCTAGCAACTCCTGAAATCACTCGCGCGCACAAACCAACGAGTTACAACCCTCCTATAACATTATATAACTCATTAACACTCACATCATCTAAGTGTGACTATCCCTAAGAAGTCAGACTTAGGTCAGCTCTGGTCAACGGTCAACGGTCAACTCGACTGGACTCGGCGAGTACTATGGCGACTCGGCGAGTCTAGTCGTCCTCACAAAATCCTGAATATTCCCTTTCTACTCGTCGAGTATCCCTCTTGACTCGACGAGGTCCTAATGGAAGAATCGCGGGGCCACCCCGACTCCACTCGCCGAGTCTGATGAACAACTCGGCGAGTCCCAGTAATTCTTCAAGCTACTCGCCGAGTCTGAAGAACAACTCGGCGAGTCCATGCCATGCAGACGCGTAACTGCTTCCTGAGATAGGTCTCGTCCCGAAGTACACATTCATGGGACCTTCTGGACCTCTAAAGGTCCTAATACAAGACTATAGTCGTGGGATAACAAGGCATTACTTCATTAAATCACTAAATGGGTTCTATAAACCCTAATTTCATACATACATCAAAATAACAGATTTGGTCCGAGTTATTACCTGGAATCGCACTCTCTGTGTCCCCCAAATCTCAGGACTCAATCCTCCTTGATATTCCTTTAGCCAAATCCTTCTTCTTCTTGCCTAACCACTTCTTCCAAGTTCCAAAGCTTTCTCCCTTGCTCCAGGCGTCCACAGCGATTAGGGTTTCTCTTAATTGACCAAAAGACTGAAAATGACGGCCTAAGAGGCGTTAAATACGATCCAAACTGAACGGTTAGGGTTTCTGCTGAACAGCGTCGACTCGCCGAGTCCATCTCTGGACTCGTCGAGTCCAGTCGCGGACCCGCGACCAAGTCCGCGATCCTACTCGGCGAGTCTAGGCTCCAACTCGCCGAGTCCCCCCCTTAAATCACCCCAAAAACATGATTTAATAATACCTGGGATTCCGGGCTGTTACAATTCTCCCCCACTTGGATTAGACTTCGCCCTCGAAGTCTCGTTCTGCAAATAGTTCCGGATGCTGCTCCCGCATTTCGCGCTCCGGTTCCCAAGTCATTTCTGATCCTTTACGGTGTTGCCATTGAACCAACACCAGAGGTACTTCCTTGTTCCTCAGAACCTTGATCTTCCGATCCCTGATAGCCACTGGTCTCTCCGCGTAATTCAGGCTCGCATCCACCCGAATATCCTCCAATGGAACTACTGCCGACTCATCGGCTATGCACTTCCTCAACTGCGACACATGAAAAGTGTCATGGATCTGACCCAACTCCGCTGGCAACTCCAACCGATAGGCTACCCGACCTATCCTTGCAATCACACGAAATGGCCCAATATACCGGGGCCCCAACTTGCCTCTCTTCCTGAACCGAATCACTCCTTTCCAAGGAGAGACTTTCAGGAGAACGAAGTCGCCGACTTGAAATTCAAGCTCGGATCGGCGCCTGTCTGCATAACTCTTCTGTCGGCTCTGGGCAGTCAATAATCTTTGCCTCACTTGCTGAATCTGCTCTGTCGTCTGGAGTATGATCTCCGTGCTGCCCATCACTCTCTGTCCCACCTCTCCCCAGCAGATGGGAGTCCGACACCTTCTACCATACAACAGCTCGAAAGGCGGCATACCAATGCTCGAATGATGACTGTTGTTGTAGGAAAACTCTGCCAATGGCAAATACGCATCCCAACTACCCCCGAAGTCTAACACACACGCTCGGAGCATGTCTTCCAGTGTCTGAATTGTCCGCTCGCTCTGACCGTCTGTCTGGGGATGGTATGCGGTACTAAAATGCAGTTTAGTACCCAGCTCCTCATGAAATTTCTTCCAGAATCTGGAAGTAAAACGCACATCCCGGTCTGACACAATCGAGATCGGCACCCCGTGCCGAGATACCACCTCTCTCACGTATATCTCCGCCAATTTCTCCGCCGAAAAACTCTCACTGATGGCAAGGAAGTGTGCACTCTTTGTCAACCTATCCACGATCACCCAAATTGCGTCAACTCCCCTAGCAGTCTTCGGCAATTTGGTGATAAAATCCATAGTAATCTGTTCCCACTTCCACTCGGGGATCTCCAATGGCTGTAACTTGCCATGCGGTCTCTGGTGCTCAGCCTTAACCCTACGGCAGGTCAAGCACCTCTCAACGAACCATGCCACGTCCCTTTTCATACAGGGCCACCAATATTCCTTCTTTAAATCCAAATACATCTTTGTAGCACCAGGATGGATCGAGAATTTCGATCTATGAGCCTCTTCCATCAAGGTAGTACGCGTACCGCCTACGAACGGTACCCAAATCCGACCCTGAAACGTCATAAGGCCTCGACTATCCTTGACAAACTCTGAGATTAACCCCACAACCCGCTCTTTCTTCTGCATTTCTGGTCGCACGGCCTCCGCCTGGGCCCCACGAATGGCGTCCAATACTGGAGTCATCACAGTCAGTCTCAAGCATACGTCTCGCAATTGAGTGCTCTCCGCCCTGCGACTCAATGCATCGGCTACCACATTAGCCTTTCCTGGGTGGTACAGGATCTCACAATCATAATCCTTGACCACATCCAACCACCTCCTCTGACGCATATTTAGGTTGGGTTGATCCATCAAATACTTCAAACTCTTATGGTCCGTGTATATCGTACATCGAACTCCATACAAGTAGTGACGCCAAATCTTGAGAGCGAACACCACTGCCCCCAACTCTAAATCATGCGTGGGATATCTCGCCTCATGAGGCTTCAGCTGCCTCGACGCATAAGCTATCACATGACCCCTCTGCATTAACACTGCACCCAATCCCGAAATCGACGCGTCGCAATATACCACGAAATCTTCCATCCCTTCTGGAAGAGCTAAAACCGGGGCTTCGCACAATCTTTGGCGAAGTGTCTCAAAGGAGGTCTGCTGTTCGGGCCCCCATGAGAACGTAACACCCTTCCGGGTCAATCTGGTGAGTGGCACTGCGATCTTGGAGAAATCCTTGATAAATCTCCGATAATACCCTGCCAACCCAAGGAAACTTCTGATCTCAGAGGGTGACTTCGGCGCCTCCCAACTCATCACCGCCTCAACCTTGGCTGGATCGACCAATATCCCTTTCTGATTAACCACATGTCCTAGAAACTGGACTTCCCGCAACCAGAAGTCACATTTGGAGAACTTTGCATAAAGTTTCTCCGACCTCAATACCTCAAGGACCTCCCTCAAATGCTCCTCATGCTGCTCTCTCGATCTCGAATACACCAGAATGTCGTCGATAAATACGATCACCGACCGATCCAACATCGGCCTGCATACCCTATTCATGAGATCCATGAATACAGCCGGGGCATTGGTGAGTCCAAAAGGCATCACCACAAACTCGTAATGTCCATATCGCGTCCTAAACGCTGTCTTCTGGACGTCTTCATCCCGAACTCTCACCTGATGGTATCCTGACCTCAGATCGATCTTGGAAAACCAAGATGCTCCCTGCAACTGATCGAATAAATCATCGATCCTCGGCAACGGGTAACGGTTCTTGACCGTTAGCTTGTTCAACTCCCGGTAATCAATGCACATCCGGTGTGAACCATCCTTCTTTTTGACGAACAGAATAGGTGCTCCCCATGGCGAGCTGCTCGGCCGAATGAATCCCTTTCCCAGCAACTCCTGGAGTTGCGAGGACAACTCTTGCATCTCTGGAGGTGCAAGACGATAGGGCACCTTGGCAATAGGCGCTGCCCCCGGAACCAGATCGATGCTAAACTCTACTTGCCTCACAGGCGGTACTCCCGGCAACTCCTCGGGAAAGACATCTGAAAACTCGCGCACCACCGGAACTTCCTCAACTGACTTCGGTTCCTCAGAAACCTCCCGCGTATCCATCACATACGCCACGAAACCCTTACAGCCCTGACGTAGACACTGCCTCGCCCTGGCGGCCGAACAAAAAGCTGATCCCGAACGGGTACCCTCGCTGTATACCGAAAGAACTCCCCCACATGGGTCACGTATAGTCACCAACTGACGCTCACAGTCGATGACAGCGCCGAACCGGCTCAACCAGTCCATGCCCACGATGACACAGACATCCCCCATCGCGATAGGAATCAGGTCAATCGGAAATCCAACCCCGAAAATCTCTAGCACACATCCCCGAAGAACCTCCGTCGCACAAATCACCTTCTCGTCAGCTATAGAGACTCTCAAAGGTCGACTCAACGACTCACGACTGACGCCAATATGCTGACTAAAGGCCAAGGACACAAAGGACCTACTCGCACCCGAGTCAAATAACACTAAGGCAGGCACAGAGTTCACAAGGAAAGTACCTACGCGCATAATAACATAAGCATAACATATTGACATTAAAATAATTACATGAATTACAACATACCTGCCACAACATCGGCGCAGCGCGGACCTCTTCCGCTGTCAGCTGAAAGGCTCTTCCCCGAGCCCTCGGGGCCTCGGCCTTCACCGGTCGAGTCGCAGGAACTCCGGCAGCAGGTGCAGATCCCTGAAGAAGCTGAGGGCACTCAGCCTTCCTATGGCCAGTCTGGTTGCAATGAAAGCAAACCGAAAATCCCTTGGGGCACTCCCTAGCAATGTGCCCCTCCTTGCCACACTTGTAGCAAGCACCGGATCGACATACTCCATCATGACTCTTGCCGCACTTCCCGCAAGTGCGACCCTTCGAACCTCCTGTCCTCGAATCAGCGGACTTGGTCCGCTTGGCTGCCGGCTGGAACTGAGCCGGTCGCCGATCCACCCGCTGAGACTCGGCCTCCTCCCTAGCCTGGGTCTCCAACTCGATCTCACGCTTCCTGGCATTCGCCTGAAGCTCAGCAAAAGTATGGTAAGTGGAGTTTGACACAAACTCCCGAATATCCCTCCTCAAGACACCCAAGTATCGGCTCATCCGAGCCTGCTCTGAGGACACCAGCTCAGGGCAAAACATCGCCCTCTCATGAAACTTCCGTGTAATCACCGCAACAGAATCGGTACCCTGCTTGAGGGTTAAGAACTCCTGCACCAATCGTTCCCTCTCCACTGGGGGAACGTACTCATCCCTGAACATGGCAGTAAACCCCTCCCATGTCACCGCTGTAGTCTCTGCCAAAGTGAAATTCGCTGTCACGAACTTCCACCAGTCCTTCGCTCCCAGGCGGAGCTGGTTCAAAGCGAACCGTACCCTCAGGTGCTCCGGGCATGAACAAGTATAGAAGCACCCCTCTATGTCTGCGATCCACCTCATCGCAGCAATCGGATCCTGCGTCCCATCGAACTCTGGTGGCTTCGTGTTGCTGAACTCTCGGAACAGCAATGAATCACCCCCCTGTGGCCTAGCAGCGGCCACAGCTGCGGTAGCTGCAGCGGTTGCAGCCTCAGTCAATGCGGTGTACCGCTCGTCGAACGTCTCCATCAGGGTGGTCTTGATAGACCCAAACATCTCCGGGATCTCAGCCCGGATCGCCGCCGCCACCTCCTCGTGGATCATCTGACGAATATCCTCGTCACTCATACCGCTCGAACTTGCCCCGTGCCGCGGTCTAACCATGATATCTCTGAAATACAACATAAAACTATCAGAGATTCTACCGAGTATAATCGTACTCGACACGCAACCCTACTCAGTCCCAGATATCCAGGGATTCTTACTTGGGCCTCCCACTGACTCGGTGTCCTCGGTAGTACGGGCCCAATACTACCGACCACACCGCATCAATGTTCATCCCAAGTCCTCCTCCCCAAACACCAGATAGTGAGTACTCTATTTTTGGTACGCTCTATTTACCCGCATACTAGCAAAGCATCACATATAGGCAACTTCCCTAGACTAAGGCATCACAAATCAGGCCACTCTAGTCCTATCATGAATACCTAGTCTTCTAGCATGCATAACAATTCATATCGTATAATATTGTAAGGTATTTTGGGGATCTTTTACCGTTCGGGCGCTGACTGATCGTACACACTGCTTCTTTCTTGCTTACCACAAAACTCGTTTACAAAAGTTTATGCCTTTATTTGAAAAGTTTCCTCAAATCCTCGGTTTGAGTTCAGTTACCCCCGAAGGTGCACCCGAATCCCTCAAACCAAGGCTCTGATACCAATTGTAACAACTCAAATTTTCAAACAAAATTTTTCATTTTTAAAACATAAATATTTCCATTAAAAACCAAGGCATAGACAGTTTAATTACTCAGTCAATACAATTATTCAAACTCCCAAAATCATGAGACATTCTTTAGTGTGTATCGATCATGCCGGCGCCTTCCCACGGTCCTCGCTAGTACCTGAAACACATACATACATAACAACTGTAAGCATAAATGCTTAGTGAGTTCCCCAATATACAACTTACGCACATACGCCTTCCGGCCCGGACCATTTGGTCCACATAACATTGCCTTCCGGCCCGACCTTTCGGTCCATGTGTCTCAGGGGACTTCCGTCCCTGCTGGGTAAACCTTCCGGCCTTACCCACGCCGACCTTCCGGTCCATCACACATCATATCGCCTTCCGGCCCATAACATACATAGCACATATAACATATAACATACCACATACAGCATACATATCACATAACATATCCGACCTTCCGGTCACACAGTCAACCCTTCCGGGTACAGTATAGTGAGAAGACTCACCTCGTAAGTGCTGAAAGCTAGCAACTCCTGAAATCACTCGCGCGCACAAACCAACGAGTTACAACCCTCCTATAACATTATATAACTCATTAACACTCACATCATCTAAGTGTGACTATCCCTAAGAAGTCAGACTTAGGTCAGCTCTGGTCAACGGTCAACGGTCAACTCGACTGGACTCGGCGAGTACTATGGCGACTCGGCGAGTCTAGTCGTCCTCACAAAATCCTGAATATTCCCTTTCTACTCGTCGAGTATCCCTCTTGACTCGACGAGGTCCTCATGGAAGAATCGCGGGGCCACCCCGACTCCACTCGCCGAGTCTGATGAACAACTCGGCGAGTCCCAGTAATTCTTCAAGCTACTCGCCGAGTCTGAAGAACAACTCGGCGAGTCCATGCCATGCAGACGCGTAACTGCTTCCTGAGATAGGTCTCGTCCCGAAGTACACATTCATGGGACCTTCTGGACCTCTAAAGGTCCTAATACAAGACTATAGTCGTGGGATAACAAGGCATTACTTCATTAAATCACTAAATGGGTTCTATAAACCCTAATTTCATACATACATCAAAATAACAGATTTGGTCCGAGTTATTACCTGGAATCGCACTCTCTGTGTCCCCCAAATCTCAGGACTCAATCCTCCTTGATATTCCTTTAGCCAAATCCTTCTTCTTCTTGCCTAACCACTTCTTCCAAGTTCCAAAGCTTTCTCCCTTGCTCCAGGCGTCCACAGCGATTAGGGTTTCTCTTAATTGACCAAAAGACTGAAAATGACGGCCTAAGAGGCGTTAAATACGATCCAAACTGAACGGTTAGGGTTTCTGCTGAACAGCGTCGACTCGCCGAGTCCATCTCTGGACTCGTCGAGTCCAGTCGCGGACCCGCGACCAAGTCCGCGATCCTACTCGGCGAGTCTAGGCTCCAACTCGCCGAGTCCCCCCCTTAAATCACCCCAAAAACATGATTTAATAATACCTGGGATTCCGGGTTGTTACAGTTTTATAACACCAAGTTACTAATGCGTTTTCGTATTATCAATGTACAATCAATTAACAAATAACAAACCATATATCTAGGTTTTAAGACTATATGATATTATCGCCTTGCGATCACCCTTTTATATCATATTCCATAAGGTGATTCCAGCAAGCGCAGGTTTGTTCCAATGCTCAAAACTAGTTCATAAGCACTCATGAACGTTGCAACAACTCTTTGCTATGTCTAACACCATTTAGACAATCTACACACCAATTCATGACAATCTTCATTCATATCTACTCCCAACATATGAACGATTGTATACAATTTTGAACAATTCGATTATTCCTAATAAACTCAATTATTTTGGAAGTCAAAACATGCAAAGTGAAACAATAGTTAAACAATTAACATAAGATAGTAACATTACTCATAAATAAAACTCCTTTATTTAATCATCAAATGTCAATTACATTTATCTATTACACGTTTCTAATACTATCTAATCTATGCTAATATCATCCTTCAGCCCAATACTCCTAGCATGCTGCAAGTGCTTAACCCTACTCAGTCCCTTCGTAAGCGGATCTGCTGGGTTATCTTCTGATGATATCCTCTTTACTACGAGTTGTCCTTCTTCTACACGATGTCTAATGAAGTGATACTTTCTGTCGATATGTCTTGATCTACCATGATCCCTCGGTTCCTTGGTCAAGGCAACCGCACCTTCGTTATCACAGAAAATCTCCATTGGCTCCTTTATGGCAGGTACAACTCCAAGATCACCGATGAAGTTCTTTAGCCATATTTCCTCCTTCGACGCTTCGCTCGCTGCAATGTACTCTAATTCGCACGTTGAATCAGCTACAGTTTCCTGCTTGGAACTCTTCCATGTCACTGCTCCTCCATTTAGGGTAAAAACTTAGCCCGACTGCGAACGGTAGTTGTTCCTGTCGGTCTGAAAACTGGCGTCACTATACCCTCGCACCTTCAAGTCATCACTCCCTCCGAGGACTAAGAACCATTCCTTCTTCCTCCAAAGGTACTTAAGGATGTTTTTCACCGCAATCCAATGTGCTTTGCCAGGATTCCCTTGATATCTGCTAACCATGCTCAAAGCGAAGGCTACATCAGGGCGAGTACAAGTCATAGCGTACATGATTTAGCCAACTGCGGAAGCATATGGTACTCGGCTCATTTCTGCTATCTTAGCTTCGGTACTCGAACTTTGAGTCTTACTCAATTTGGCATTACTTTGTATCGGTAGTTCTCCCTTCTTTGAGTTTTCCATACTAAAACGTTTTAGTACCTTCTCTAAGTAAGTATTCTGACTAAGTCCAATTAGTCTCTTACTTCTTTCTCTTACTATCCTTATTCCCGAAATGTAAGAAGCCTCTCCGAGGTCCTTCATAGCGAAGCACTTCCCGAGCCAGGACTTAACCTCCTGCAGAGTCGGGATGTCGTTTCCTATGAGTAATATGTCATCGACATATAGAACGAGGAAGCTTACTATACTCCCACTGGCTTTGACATATACACAAGATTCGTCTTCGCGTCGTACAAAACCAAACTCTTTGACTTTCTCATCGAAGCAAAGATTCCATCTGCGAGACGCTTGCTTAAGTCCATAAATGGACTTCTCAAGCTTACACACTCTATTCGGATGCTTCGGATCCACAAACCCCTCTGGCTGAGCCATGTAAACATCCTCAGCCAACTTTCCATTAAGGAAAGCGGTCTTGACATCCATTTGCCAAATCTCATAATCATGAAATGCGGCAATTGCTAGCATCACTCTAATAGATTTAATCTTCGCAACTGGTGAGAAGGTCTCATCATAGTCAACTCCGGGAGTTTGAGTAAAGCCCTTCGCGACCAATCGCGCTTTATATGTGTGTACGTTCCCATCCACTTCGGTCTTCTTCTTGAAGATCCATTTGCACCCAACGGTCTTACGTCCGGGCACATAGTCAACCAAATTCCAAACTTGGTTATCATACATGGATTGGATCTCGCTATCCATTGCCTCTTTCCACTTTACAGACTCCGGGCCTGCCATGGCTTCCTTATAGCTATTAGGTTCATCAAGGTTTACTAGTGTACCATCACTAATATACATGTCCCCTTCGGTGGTAATATGAAAGCCATAAAACCGGGGATGAACTCTAACTCTATCGGAACGTCTAAGAGGTAAGGATTCGTCAATCGGTTCAACCGGAGTTTCCTCCTCGGGTTGAATGCCAGCGGTAGAGGTTCCTTCATCTATCGACTCTTGAATCTCTTCAAGTTCGATTTGCCTCCCACTGTCTCCTTGGCTCATGAGTTCTCGCTCTCGGAAAACTCCTCTCCTCGCAACGAAGACAACATTGTCCTTCGGTCTATAGAAGAGATATCCAAAGGATGTCTGCGGGTAGCCGATGAAAATACATCGCTCACTTCAAGGTTCAAGCTTGTCGTGAGTATCTCGTCTTACGAAAGCCTCGCAACCCCAAACCTTGATATGTGCCAACGAGGGAGCTTTCCCTGTCCACATCTCGTGAGGTGTTTTGGCAACCTTCTTAGTAGGGATTCGGTTAAGGATATGGGCGGCAGTCTCTAAGGCATACCCCCAAAAAGAGATAGGTAGTGAAGCACGACTCATCATAGAGCGAACCATATCCAATAAGGTTCGATTACGCCTTTCTGCCATACCATTCAACTGCGGTGTCCTAGGAGGCGTCAATTGTGAAACTATTCCACACTCCTTGAGATAATCGTGGAATTCAAGACTTAGGTACTCTCCTCCTCGATCGGATCGAAGCATCTTGATTTTCCTGCCCAATTGATTCTCCACTTCATTCTTGAACTCTTTGAACTTTTCAAAGGTGTCTGACTTTTGCTTGATTAAGTAGATATACCCATATCTACTATAGTCATCGGTAAAAGTCACATAGAAGCGGTTCCCATCCTTCGTGGTTGATCTAAACGGTCCACATACATCGGTATGTATTAGGTCCAATATACCCTTTCCCCTTTCACATGTACTCGTGAAGGGTGACTTAGTCATCTTTCCAAGCAAACAAGACTCGCATGTGTCATCTTCCCTAAGGTCGAATGACTCCAACACTCCATCCTTTTGGAGTTGGGCTATGCGTTTCTTGTTGACATGTCCAAGACGACAATGCCACAAGGATGCTTTATCCATACTAGTGGAAGAATCAATATTCAAAACATCATTTCCTAAGTTATCAACAATCATAACGGTTTCATATATTCCATTACATGGTATAGCTTCAAAGTAAAAGACACCATTTAGATAAGCCAAACTAGAACCATTCTCATTATTAAAAGAAAATCTAAATCCTTGTCTATATAAACCATGAAATGAAATGATGTTTCTAGCCATTTCTGGCGAATAGCAACAATTGTTCAAATCTAAAACTAAATTATTCCTAAGCACTAAAGAATACACTCCAATCTTGGTCACAGGCGACGATCTTCTGTTCCCCATGATTAGATTGATCCTTCCTTGCTCCACATCCCTACTTCTTCTTAGTCCCTGCACATTTGAACAAATGTCATAACCACAACCGGTATCAAGAACCCAAGAAATAGCATGATTAGAATCGTTAGATTTGATTGTGTATATACCTGCGAAAGATGGCTTGATCTTTCCTTCTTTGATTGCTTGCAGGTAATCTGGGCAGCTTCTCTTCCAATGTCCTATCTTGTGGCAGTGGTGGCACTCTGCCTCCTTCGGGTTAGGGCAGGGCTTAGCGGGATCAACTTTGGTCCCACTAGAAGAGGCACCATCTCGGGCTTTAACCTTGCGATGGTTCTTTGATTAAGCTTTCCTCTTCTTTCCCTTTCCTTGACCAATAGCCAAGACAGGAGCAACAGGCGGATTGGGAGTTTGTGCAACAGACTTGTCTTTGAAGTTGCTCTCAGCGACCCTCAAGAGACCTTGGAGTTTGCTTAGGGTGACCTCTTCTTTGTTCATGTGTTAGGTCATCCTAAATTGGTTGTACATCGGAGGCAAAGAGTGAAGCACCATGTCGATCGCCAAGTCTTCACCAAAGTCAACATTTAACTTGCGAAGGCGGTCGACATACCTTTGCATCTTTTGCAGGTGCACGGTAAGAGACTCTCCATGACCCATTTTAGCAGAAATCATGTTAGTGAAAATCTCATAGCGCTCTTGTCTCGCGTTTTGGTGGTATCTCTCCAATAAGTCTTGGTGCATCTTGTACGGGTACATGTCCTCGTAGGACTTTTGGAATTCGGAGTTCATGGTAGCGATCATGATGCAATGTACCTTCGTTGCATCTCGCTCATGAGTTTCAAAAGCGGTGATTTCGACGGGAGTAGCAACTTCGGGGTTGATTTTCTCGAGCTTCTCATCGAGCACATACTCCTTATCCTCACAGCGAGCAATTGTGCGAATGTATCTTATGCATTCGCTAAAGTTCGTTCCATCGAAGGTGACCTTTTGGCAAAGGCTCATCAACGTGAAAGAACTAGCAGCAGCGTTGTTTGCGTTCGACATCTACAATTAGAAAGGACAAAGATAGATTAGAATAAGAATCCCTAATTATCACCCAATAAGAAAAATTAGGGCTAGGATCCAACAATAACATTTACATACTACAAAAGGGATGCCGTAATCTAACATGCTAATAAATTGAAGGTAAGTGAATGACGATTCACTAATTCTCCATCACAAAACTTAAACTATTAGTCCTAAGTGTTTTTGAGAATTCCTAGGTTCAGATGAGATTCATTGAAACTATTCAATGGCATGTTTAAATCTCGATATGCCCCTCTTGTTTGTGACTGGGATACCGAGGATCACAAAGCGGGTGTGAATTACCATGCAAATTCACATGGTGCCTTCATTGTAACGATCACCTATTCGATGTGCCAGTAAACCACACACGCTCCATCGAACTATGATAAACAATGAATCACCCTTTGCCACCTTCGCTTAGAACCAATTAGTGTGCCGGTAAACCACACACGCTCCACTAACTTCTTAGCAAGGTGCAAAGTGTAATTTCATGGGATTGCATCAATTCACTTTTCCTAAAGTAACTAGGATTGGGAAATTTTAAAAATATGTGTAGTTACTTTATATTTCTTATTATACTTTTAATGAGAGGATGAGGTTGCCCTATCCTACCCGTTCGGCTAACGACCCTCCACCAATCAAGCAAGCAGTGGGTGTGAGTGTACACCCATTAAGCGCCATTTTATAGGCCGCAACCTTATACCCACCTTATAGATCAGCTTCGTGAATGAGGCCTACTAACGGTAAGACTAGCATTTAGTTATACATATATATATTATTCAAGTAATATCATATTACTACAGGGTTATATTTAAAAACTTTTAAAATCTAGGGTTTGAAATTTAAGTTGTCTAAATTAAAACTTTTAATCACAAATATAAATTTCAAAACTTGAGGGCAAGTTTTAAACATTTTAAAATATGGAGGATCAAATAACAAATAATTCCAATTAACAATTAATATCCTAATTATCTATATTTGATTTTATTCAAGATAATTACCAAAATAATTAAAATAATTAATTAATTATCATATAAGGAAATTAAATATTTTATTAGTTGATAAATACCTTTAACTAGATCAAGATAATAGTCATATATATCAAAAAATCGGATTTAGATTGATCTATTATGATTAAGGTAAGTTTCCATAAGATAATTATGAAAAAATCCCGAATCTGGCCATTCCTGACGCTTGGACTCGCCGAGTGCACAAGGGGACTCACCGAGTCAGGCCTACTCGCCGAGTCCACCTTGGAACTTGCCGAGTCCATGACTCAGAAACCTAAAAATCGAATTTTTGCAGGTTTGTTTCAGTTAATCAAGCAACAATTTAAAGAAAACCAAGCTAGGCTCTGATACCACTGATGGGTTTTAGCCATAAGAACTTTCCTATGTGCGCATGCAAAACCCTAATGCTCGGATCTAGGCTTTCTAATAAACATGCTTTGAATCCAAGACTTCTAATGACTAATTAGGATAAATAACAACATTGAAACAGATCTAGAATCATACCTTTGAGTTCCTTGTTGATCTTGAGGTCTTGGAGCTTCTAGAGTCACAAATGTCACTCCTCTAATGGCTTACAAACACCAATAGCAAGGAAGATGATTTAGGAGAGAGGAGAGGGGAGGAAATCGGCCAGGGTTCTCTTACTTTAGGAGAGGTGCCGAATTCCCTATGCCATGGGGTCTATTTATACTTGTAGACTCCTTAAGGGTTACAACCTAAACCCTAATTGGATAATCTTCTCTTAAGGCAATCCAAATCCTTTCCATAGATAAGCCTTGGACGATTTTAGCTATCCTATATCTCATAGAATTCGTCCATAGCATATCCAAATGGATTTACAGTCTAAAGCTTAACTATCAAACAATTGACAGTTTATACCCCTTTATTTAATTAACCTCTTTAAGTCACCAAATTAATTCTAATTAATTCTATGACTTATATTAATCAAATAACAAATATATTATTCATTATATTATTCTCATAATATATTAATAATATTTACTCTCTCGTAATAAATCATCCTATCAAGTTGCTATGGTGAAGGCAACCCAAAAGGACCATGCACAACCGGGTCAAATACTTGCCTAATATAGTTGCAGCCTTAGACACTATTCCAACACAAACAACTCATGCAACGGACACCACTATCTTCCTACTACTGATCCTCTCCTTGTAACGGTAGTGCTTGAACCCAAAAGTTCTTCCATAGGCGATTGCCGATCATAACAGAACAAATGATAAACCTACTAAACCCTGACTCTACTGGAGAACTAAACCGCTAACCCTAACCAAAGATCCTCCAAACAATACCCCTTAAATGATCCGGACATAACTCGTAACAACAACTGAACACGTTGAAACCCGCTCAACAAGATACGATCCACTACTGATTCATTGAAGAGCTTCGGCATGCCGAATGGCACATAAAAATCTTTGATAACCCAGACAATAGTAGAGATCCAACCCGAGATATTTCTTACCCAGACTCAGGCAAAATTCCGAAGCAATACAAATTTCCGATAACAACCCAGAAGAAAGCAGAAGATAACATACATGCAAAAGCATATGTAGGAATCCTAATCTCCTCCTCCTGAGGGCATGGTGCAAAACTCACCTCCGATCCCAAATGACAAGAACTAACAACATGATCCTTCTTCCTAAAGGATTCTTGGGATCAACAAGCTTTGGGCTCCAAATGAACCCCCAAATGCCCCGCTACAATCTAGGCCCAAAAGGCCCCGAAATGACCATCAAGAAGCTCCAAAATCCCTTCCTTGGCTGAATCCAAGACCACCGAGGTTCATTGCAAAACACCACGAGTAATCTCCGATGAGATGAACTCCCGCAACCGCGCATCGATCGACTCAACACCTGCTCCTGAGCCGGAACCAGAATCTGAACCCCATTTCTGAGTGATCAACACCATACCGAAACAACATGCAAAAGATCTGCATACACCCAAGAATCCTCATCCCACAGGCTTCCTAGATTCTCCAAGACTCTCCACGATTCGAGTATGGATCCTGTGCTTTCAGTAGTACGGGCCCAATACTACCTTCCATACCTAATTATACTTTCCTCAAGAATCCTCCCGAATCCTCTAAGTCACCTTCTCACATCCATACATCAAACACTCGCTACCCAACGCAACAAGATCCACCAAAGCAATCCCTAGGCTTTCTTAGGTTCCTGACCTCACCCTGCCATCAGCTGCTGAAGCACTCACCATAATGCCAGTCACCAACCTCATGAATACAATCATATGTAACCAAGCTTAGATAATACTTCAAGTAATAGACTCAACACTACAACGGTTGGACTCAGACAAGAGCTGCGTAATAGGATCAAATCCATCACTTTGAGATTATTCAAACTTTGTCACATATGACTTCACATATTCACTGAGTAGCTAACTCCCATCACCTAAGAGTTCCACAAAGCACAAAGCAAGCAGCATTCATGCAGTAACACTCAAATCCCTAGAATAATCATGAGCCTGCAATCCTACTTACTACCAACCATAGTAGGAGCTCCCACTCCCGCTATTGATTTCCTTACGCATACAAATCATACCCAAACCAGCATCCCATGCTTCCTAAGCTACCGGGCATCACATAACAGGCCAATCTATCACTGACTGATCAGAACTAGCATGCAAATCTACAAGATCATGCAATAGGCATACAAGGCATCTCTCCTAGCATTCTATCATACAAAGCTGAACAGATCCTTAGCCCTAACTAGCATGCGATTCAGAGATTCATAAATCAAATCATATCAGATAACATATATGGGCAATTTGGGAGAAAATTACTTGAGCTCGGCTGATTGCATGCACCACACTCTTTCTTATCATAAAAAATCTTTTCTTAAAAACATTTTTCTTTTTGAAAACTTAACCAAATCCTCAGTTTGAGTTCAGACACACCCGAGAGTATGTCCGAATCCCTCAAATCAAGGCTCTGATACCAACTTGTAACGTCGAAAAAATAATGACATAAAATTTTCGTTTTTAGATTAATAAATCGTTACTGCATAACTGTCACACCCCCAAACCAGACGGCGGAAACGTCCGAGGGTGGAGGACTTCATTTGTAGTATCACAACACATGCATCATAGTAATCAAAGCACAAACAACCATTGTATTTAAAAGTATAATATTTACATGTGTTCAATCATTGTATATTGAAACCAAAATAGTTATACAAAAGAAGATGATAAGACTCTTAATGGCTTCATCTTCTCAAAAAGCTCGGGGAGTACCTGTTATTATTTCCTTGATAATACAAGTAATTTGAAAAGAGAGTATCAACAATAAGTTGAGTGAGTACATAAGTCTTTATGTTTGAATGGGTGTCTTTGTATTTTGAATATGAAAACTGTTCTAGAAAATCCCATATTTTCTGTGGTATGTGAAAAGTAGTTTTATTCCCATAAAACCATCCTATTTGTAAACCAATGTATTTGTAAAACTTGTATTTGAGAGTGTACCTGGCTTCACCAGCTGTTATTGAAAATTGTAGTATACCATTGTACTTTGTATTTTGTAAACTGGTACTTTGAAGATGTAATTACGTTTACTTGCTTATACACTAATGTCTTGTTAACATCTTTTTAATGATTTATTATAACCATACTTAGACATGAACGCCTAAAACAAACGCCTTGTGAGCGCTTAAACTGTTGATAACAATTGCCACTCATTGGCGTGTATGCCTGACTGTAGCTAGCAGCCTGAGTGCGGGGTTGTCAATCCCGATATAGATCTACACACAACTTGTTTCGATCCCCAGACTGGAGATTCTGGTTATAATGTCAGGGCTTTACTTTGGTTATCTAAAATGAATTAAACAACCTGAATTGAATGTCTCATAAAAAGCATATAAACGTTACATGTATATTAGTTATGAAAACCCAATCATTCTAAAATAAATGATTGACAGTATGTTCTTGACTTAGTATCCCGAACCTATATATGATAAGTGTAAACCCTTGATTTTTTTTGAATTAAAACCCTTGTTTCATGTAAAACAGTGTATTCATGTAAAAAAAATCATGAATTATTGCTCTATGTATCATAAATTATACCTATTATAATTTATACGTACTTTATGAATTGGTAAATAACTATTTTTGCATGTAATCCTTTGCTCAACATGTTACAAAGGGTAATTAAATTGATGAAATAACTTTTATTTCTATATACATATACAATTTTATATATAAGTAAAATTTAAACGACCTTCGGACAAATAATCGGTACTATAAGTCCACATCCAAACAAGGAAAAGGACCTTGAATGAATTATTAGTCCTAAGCCTTTTAAATCTTATATATATATATATATATATATATATATATATATATATATGTATATTTGGGAAAATATAAGTTTATAAAAGAGTTCAATATTTGAAGTATTTTTGATGCTTTAAAATCATTTTATAGTGATTTGAAATCATTTATTTATAACACAAAGTTGTTGTGTTATACTTGTATTCCCCCCCCCCCCCCCCTTAAAACAATAGAAATTATGAAAATACAGGGGTATGAACTCACTTGATAGGTGGTAATACGGGCAGCGTTTCGTTTCCCGGAAATTAGTTTGTTTGGCGAAAAACCGGCTTAAATCGGGCAGAGTTTTGACAGGAGAGAGGATGAATTCTCGAGAATTTCGGGGCTTCACGGCTTACTTTGGGCTCGAGTCTTGATACTGGGGCTTTAGGGGTTGTATATGAGCTTAAGGGAGTGGAAAAGGTGAAAGAGGGTGAAATTTAGGGTGAAAAAGTGAAAAATATTTGGAACCCTCGCATGCCTTATATAGGCCGAAGCCTCGGATCCGAGGCTTATGCGAGGCTATGTGAGGCTAACAGTTTGCGAGGGAAGCAGCTTCGGTTCGGAGGTGGTAGGCTCGGATTGGACCAGACCTCAGTCCAATGGGAAGAGGGCACGTGCGAAGGGGGTGTCCGAGGAGCGTGTGAGGGGCGTGCGAGGGGTGTCTCTGGTATGTCTCATGCGAGGCTGTCCGGTTCTAAGTGGACCTCGGCTGCGGTCCAATCAAAAGGCGACACGCGAGGCATCGGTCCAATCAGCAGCTGACACGTGGGGGCCTCGCATGCGAGGGATGCGAATATTCCCGGTTTTTGGTATTTTTCTTTATTTTTTTTTGCCAAAACTTGTAATATTCATAACTTTTGCATACGAACTCCGTTTTTGACGTTCTTTATATGCACCCGTAGGTAAAATTATACTCTATGACTTTCGTTTAGACTTCGTCAGCTAATTTTGACTTTATTTTTAATATTATTATTTTAAACAGACCGAGACGTGAATCCGTTATAAATTCATAACTTCTTCATACGACGTCCGTTTTTGTCTGTCTTTTTACCGTTGTACTACTAATGACGAGACCTTCAATTCTCGTTTAGGTTGTGTCGGCTAAAAACCACTCGATCTTTATTTCGAGTTTTTAGTTGTACACTGCTATACTGAAACTTAGAAAAATCATAACTTCCTCATACGAAGTCAGATTTTGGCGTTCTTTTTATGAAAGTTCTTGGTTTAACATAAACTATAAATTTCATTTAGATTGTTAATGCTAGAAAGCCTTTTATTAAAAATTCAGTTTTTACACTGAACAGTGTTTTGCCGGTTTTTTCGCGGATTTTCGATTGGTTATAACTTCTTCGTTATAACTCGGATTTTAGTGTTCTTTATATTTTTGGAAACCTTGTTACAATCTCTATCACTTGGTTCAACCCAATTGAGATTATTTAATAATTTATTTTTGAGGGTCAATTATATAAATATACATAGTATGCCAAAATTTTTCTTTATTAATTTACAAAGAAGAACAATTTGACCTACACTATTACATAGGTTTGAAATAACGGTTTGTTACAATAACATTTCCGTACAACCAAGTTACTTGAGATTTATAAAAACATCATCCAATTAGAGTAAATAACAGAATGCGGAAACATGTAGTGTGTGCTTTGCAATCATCCCAAGCTCTTCCATTTGAAAACCGAAGTACCTGAAACATAAACTGAAAACCGTAAGCACAAAGCTTAGTGTGTTCCACAAAATACCACATGCGATACATACACAAATAAACACATAATGGGCCCCGCCCGACATCAGACCCCGTCTAGCATCGGGCCCCACGAGACATATAGATCTATAAATCAACGGGCCCTGCCCAATGAGTGTAACATGCCTCGACCATAGTCGCATAACGGAACCCACCCACTGAGATACGGGCCCCGCCCACACTCTCATATCGAGTCCCGCCCATTGAGATACGGGCCCCGCTCACACTTATATAACCATATAATCATATAAACATTCAAACACATGCAAAAATCACAAAGATAATAGCATACTATACAATCATCGGACCCCGCCCACATACAAATTATATATGCATAACCAGATACAGAAAGTTTCCATCTCTACGCATTGGGATTACCAAAAGGGGTCCAAACCCAACCAAAAATGCTTGATAGCACAATGGCTTAACCAATAAGCACTTAATCCTTGAAGAGATAGCCCCAAAACATAGATCTGACTTCCTTGAGCTGGAAACCATGTAAAGTTGCCAACTTTATGTTCATGCATGTCTAAAAGAGGATCTTAAGCTTAAAAAGGGACTTAATAATTGACTTAATGCATGCATGACACCAAAAATCTCATAAAGCTTGAACCTTTATGCTCAAAGGGACCAAAACAAACTCAGATATGGAATAATAAGCCCTTAAAACGACTTCAATCTCTCAAGATGCAAACTTGATAACTCATAAAGATTCCCCACAAGAAGATGATTATGGATCTAAATCCTTTTCCCCTAACAAAGCAACTTCAAGTTCTCCTCTTCCTTCACAAAGACCAACAATGAGCACCAAGAACTTCTTACTAGCTCAAGAACACCAACAAGAGACTTATGGATTGATTTTAGGGTTTTTGTGACAATGAAGACTGGTAAGGAGACCAGCCATTGAGGCTTAAAGATATTATATATGGTGCAACATCCTAAAAACTAGGGTTTCCTTTCCAGCTTCCAACACGCCGTGTTTAGACACCAACACGTCATCTTGACCTTAATGAGACCCACACTTTTCCTTATCTAGACACGCCGTGTCCAGTCCTTAAAATGAGATTTATTCCTTATAATTGCTCCTCAAGATTCCGGGTGTTACATCTTCCCTATGTGCTCTAGGTCAATCTCTCGCTCTCGTTCCCTAACTATCATATAATCCAATGTCGGGTAGGCAGAAAAACTAACAGACTCTATGATGTTGGATCTCAGAATATCATGGTATCGAGACTTCCTTATCTCCTCATCAGCTGCATATTGGGGTACCAAGAACGCCCTCTCTTTAAACTTGGCGGTGATCTCCGCCATAGTCTCGATCGTCTGCCTCATATCAAGAAACTCCCTGCTAACTGTTGCACCTCAACAGCCAGTGCAAACTCTGCTTGGAACCTGGTCACAAAGTCTGACCAGGTCATGACCTAAATCGTTGGGGCACCCAAGGAATAGCCGACCTCCTCCCACCAATCACGGGCATGCTCTCTCAAACACCCTGTTGCGAACCTGTCCTTTGACCCTTCGGGGCAGAAGCTTGTCATCTGAGCATACTCGATGTCGGCTATCCAACGCCTGGATGCGATTGGGTCCTTCACCATAAAGAAATTTGGTGCCCCACATCCCCTAAAATCCTTGAAGGAGAGTGTGCGAGCCCCCGACTGGTTAGCGGCCATATCGACCCTGAAGATCCGTAAACAATCCTCCATCAACTCAATGATACCTTCCTCGATCGACCCAGACATCACATGGGTAGCATCAAGGATGCCTCTCCCAATCTCAGATGCAATGAATTCTCGCAAACCCTCAGCAATTGGTTCGAAGCCCGTGCCCGAACCAGATCCAGATCCTGACCCTCCCGCTCCATGACATGTCACCACCATACTAAAATATAACTACATAAACAATTTGTTACATACATAAAATTCATTAAAAAAATTTTAACTTTTTAAACAACCAAAAAAACATCACTGTTTACAAAATTGTTTCCAAAACATGTCTAATATCCGAGTTTTCCCAAAATCACAAAAACCAAACATAAGGAGGTGCGATCACGCCTTCGCCTTTCTGCGATCCTCTAAAGTACCTGAAACATAATCCAAAACTAAAAGGCCAAAGCTTAGTGAGTTTCCCAAAAGTACCAAAACAACACATAATTATAATATTAACAACAAACAACATGCATACAGAACCTTTAGTATGACTAGACTGACTCACCGGGCCTTCAGTCTATCTGGACCGTTCTCCGGGCCTTCGACCTGACTGGTCCGCCTCACGGGTCTTCAGTCTATCCGGGACGCCCTGGGTTTGTTGGACTTCAGCATAAAGCAGGACCGCCTCAACCCAACCACTCATACACCATGTCGACACATATATACATAACATACAATCATGCAAATAACCGGCCAATAATAATCAGACATATCTCACAGATCACTAAGCATATCATCCTCATCAGATGAGTGAGGGGTACTATAATCTTGGAGAAATCCTGAATGAATCTCTGATAGTACCCTACCATACCAAAGAATCTCCTAATATCCGAGGGAGATTTCGTAACCTCCTACTGCATCACGGCCTCGATCTTGGCCGGATCGACCAAAATCGCATCCTGGTTAACGATGTGTCCAAGGAACTGAAACTCTTGCAACCAAAACTCGCACTTCAAGAACTTAGCATAGATTTTTTCTCATCTCAAAACCCCAAGGAGCTCTCGAAGATGCTCATCATGCCGCTCCTTAGTCTTGGAATACACCAGGATATCATCGATGAACACAATAACGGAACGACTAAGCATCGGCTTGCGTACCCAATTCATTAAATCCATGAACACTATATCTCAGGTGGTTCCAAGCAGTACGACGGCTTGGCAATCGGGGCCACACCTAGCACTAGGTCGATCCTGAACTCGACCTACCTCTCGGGAGGTACACTGAGTAACTCCTCCGAAAACACATCTGCGAACTCCCTGACAACTGGGACCTCTAAAACTGAAGTCTGATCCGCAACCCATGTATCTACCACATAAGCCAAGTAGCCCGCACACCCATGTTGAATATACAACCGAGCCCTGGCTGCAAAACAAAACCCCGAACCCATCTTGGTGCCCTATGTAATGCCTGCAAATTCGGGATAGTCAATGTACAAACAATGAGCATCAAAAATGACTTTTTAATGGAAGATTATTTAGATGGAATAATCTTAACCAAGTTATAGTATATGTCACAGGGGTTCCGTACATATAAAGAATGCTGAAATCCGAGTTATAACGAAGAAGTTATAACTTGTCGAATTTTCGCGACAAAACTGACACGACGCTATGTGACATAAAAAGTGAGTTTATGATAAAGTACTTTTTAGCCTTAGTAATCTAAAAGAAAGTCGTATTATACATTAAACTGAGAGCGTGCATAGAAAGAACACCCAAATCTGACTTCGTATGAGGATGTTATGATTTTTCCAAGATTTGGCATAACAGTATGCAGCCCGGAGTTCGAATATTAGATCGATCAATTTTTAGTCAACACTACCTAAACGAGAATCAAAGATCTCGTTAATAGGAGCTCAACGATAAAAGACAGACGAAAACGGACATCGGATGACAAAGTTATGAATTTTTTACGAACTTTTCTTGTCCCGACCTGTTAAAATATAACTTTAAAAATAAAGTCAAAATTAGCCGACGGAGTCTAAACAAAATTTGTAGAGTACATCTCTACCTACGCGTGGATAAAAAGAACGTCGAAAATGGAGATCGTATGTAAAAGTTAGGAATTTTAGATGTTGGGAATGGAAATTGCGAGATGCTCAAGGAACGCCCCGCGCAAAGAAGGGGAACGCCCCGCGTATGGATACTCGGTCTCAAAGAAGCTACTTCACCCCAGCCAACTTCGGACACCTGGACCGCTCCTACGCCCTACGTTCACATGAGCACGCTACGCACCCGGACACCGCTCCGCTCCTCTGAGGAACGCCCTGCACACCGAGGCCAACCCCCTATAAATAAGATGTGAAGGTTGCCTCTTTTACTCACTCCTCACCCATTCTACTTCTCTCTACTCTATCTCTCTCTCTACTCTATCTCTATCTCTCTCTCTAAACACTCCCCAACCCATAGAATCTTCATAGTGTTAGGAGAAGGCCCCAGAGTGCCCAAAGGCTTTGAGAAGAAGAGCTTTTCAGCTCGGAAAGTCCCGCCCCCGGAGAGCCTGGTTTCTAGTAAACCTCCCGATAAGTGAGTAATGCTTACCCTACTTTAAATATTGCTTAGGTTTAAATTTATTATCATTATTATTAACTTATATATATTATAAAATATGATATAATAAGGTGTTATTATAATATTTTTTAACTACTCGTGGTACGGGGAATCTAGTTTAAAGGGCCGCACAGGGTTGTCGGATTTCAGAAGTGCTATATGCCAAAATGGTCCTGCCCTCCGTTGTTTTATGTTTCGCCCTGTCTATACATAGTGGTTGAAAATTATTATTTAACACTTATAAATTAATAATGCTCGTAATTAGTCGCGATAAATATTAGACTAAAATCTAGTGGTAATACTATTAGGTTTCATCGAAGGAAATTGTATTGTTAAGAAGCGAAGCGCTGTTCAAGTTGGAATCACCATTTTAACAAGTGAGTGCATAGTTACTTTCATATTACACATAGATATGAAGTATTTAATATAAATTACGTGCAATGTGTGTATATTATTTGTGTTCTTGATATCTACACTGGATGAACAATTTTATACATGTTTTAAATGATTTAAATTGTATACATATTTTATATCTACAAATATGTTGGGTAAAACATGGGTAGATGAATTAGACAATGTGTGAAGAAATAAAAACTGAGGAGAGGTCTTGATGTTTAAGTTGATCTAGTCATCTAGCAGAGTATAGACAATGACCACAGACTAATCTAGACAGTCCAGTGGAACATTAGCAGGCTCGTAACCTGTAGGTGTCTTTGAACTAGGTGTTCATTAAGTATTTTTGAACTAAGTGCTCACTAGGTATTTTTGAGCTAAGTGTTCACCGAGTATTTTTGAACTATGTGTTCACTAGGTGTGTTTGAACTACGTGTTTACCAGATGTACTCTAAATATCTTGGCAGTTGCGCTTAAAGGATAATATTGGCAGTTGTGCCTAACCTTTGAACTACATGTTCACCAGTTGTAATCTATAAACCCTGGTAGCGATGGACTTTGTGCCTATTCCTTAGGACAATCCTTAGGAATGAATGATAGATAGATAGAAGATTCTTAGGGTAGATCCTTAAGATAAGGGGGACGAGTATTGGGGTTAATTGTTTGACGATGAAACATAATAAACTTATTATTATGGGTTGAAAACCCTCTGAACTCACCAGGTTTCCCAACTTGACCCACTTAGTTTATTTGTATCACAAGTGTCGATACGAAGCTACATTACACTGAGAGATTAACGGAGATGTAGATCATTAGTGTAAATAAGGTCTGTTTATGTTTATGTTTCTGTATTGATGATGACATCCCAAAGTTTTAATATGAACCAAATACATTTATTCGCAAATGCTTGGATAATATACTTATCATGTTTTTCTGGGAACAAATTCCGCAATATTATTCTTTAAAATGAATACTCTGATTTTCAAATAAGCTTAAATAAAATTTTTAAAATGACCGTGAATTTGGGGATGTCACACCCTCTGCATAGATAACTAGTTCTCCCTCACTTGGGGTTCGAACTACCATGTGTTGGCCCTCATAATCAATCACAGCCTCGAACTGGCTCATCCAATCCATACCCACAATCACACAAACATCCCACATGGGAATAGGGATCAGATCGATCGGATAACGCACCCCGAAGATCTCCAGAACACAACCCGAATACACTGATGAAGCAGAAACCCCGTGTTCGTTGGCGATAGAGACCCACAACGGACATTCTAACTCCGCAATGGGCATATAAAACTCCCTACCGAACGATCTAGATACAAAAGACCGACTCGCACCCGAGTCGAAAAACACTAGAGCAGGCAAGGAGTTCACTAGGAACATACCTAATAGAAGCACATATATAAGCATAACACAAAACATAATCAACAAGATAACAAATAGAAACATACCGGTCACAACATTTGGAGCTACTCTGGACCCCTTGGCAATGAGCTGAAAAGCGTGACCTCGAGCCCTTGGGGGCTCTGCCCTCCCCTAGCGCCCATCTTTGATCCTTAAAGTAGCTGGCGCTGGGGCTTGCACCGGATCGGCGGCGAGCAAAGGAAAGTTGACCTTCACATGGCCAACCTGAACACAATGATAGCAAATCTTGGTACTCGAAGTTGAGACCATTTGGCGGCAATCCGTCACATAGTATCCCTCCTTGCCATATTTGTGGCACACATTACCCGATCGACGAACCCCCTTATCAACCTTGCCGCAGTTCCTACAAGTGCGACCCCTCTGTCCTCTAGTCCAAGAATCAACGGCCTTAAATCGCTTCGGCGATGGATGAGACTACATCGGGGTCGCTCACTGCTCCCACTTCTACAACTCCAGCTCAGTCTCACGTCGTCGGGCGGACTCCTGTATATCCAACAAGGTATCATTGCGTTGGGTAGAAACAAATTGTCGGATGTCCTTCTTGAGCATACTCAAGTAAGGGGTCATCTGATCCTGCTCAGAAGCAAACTCATAGAAAAACATGGCCCTCTCTGTGAACATCCTGGTGATCTCCGTCACTGACTCAGTCCCTTGCTTCAAGTCCAAAAACTCCTGAACCAACCTCTCACGCTCCACTCACGGCACATATTTAGTATTAAACATCTCAAAGAACTTCTCCCAAGACACTGCAGCTTTCTGATTAGTAGAATATGATCTCGTAACAAGTCTCCACCAATCCTTCGCTCCGGACCTCGGAAGGTTCATAACACGCCTGACCTTTTGGTCAGCTGCGCAGGAGTAGGTGAAAAATCATCCCTCCACATCAGATAGCCACCTCATGGCTATGATCGGGTCTTGAACTCCTTCAAAATTCAGAGGCTTCATATTGTCGAAGTCCTTATACTAAAAAACCTGCCCGACACCAATCCCTACAGCTGTGACAGCTACATTTGGCCACATCAGTAGCAGCCTCAGACAAATCAGCATATCCGTCATCAAATAACTCCATCATCACACTCTTGATAGACCCACAAAGCTATGGTATCTTCCCCCGGACAATAGTCAAAACCTCCTCATGGATAATCTCTCTAATGTGGTTTGTGACAACCCGAAATTTCCATTCTGTGCAAACGATATCAAGTCAACAGAAGTTAGAACAGTTGCAGTAAATTTTCAGACTTTTGGTATAAGTTTGAGTATTTCAGAATTTACACTTAAGGAGATATCAGGAGAGTAGATGCACTAGGGTATTGTGCAACTCTATTATTCCAAAGCTTCATGATATTAGAATTCAATGCCTAAATAAAAATATTTTCTGCCAAAAACCCTAGGGGTATATATATGGTTCTAAGCCATATTTATTCATTTGTTACATTTCCAACTAGAGAAAAGCCAATTTCTCTCTCAAGGATCTTTGGACTTTCGTCCCAAAACGTGAGTACTTCTATCTAAGTGTGATATAAGGCTTGATATGTGTCTACTACACTAGAAATCATAGGAAACCATCAAGATTTAAGAGTTTACAGCCCAAGAACATCTTGGATCGTAAACCCTTCTTTAAGGGACAAATGATGCCCTACTCCCTTTCTCTTGCAATGCAACTAGCTTAGACTCGTATCCTAATGTATTTAGGACTAGAAAACACCCCTAGAACACCAAGAGTAAGGTGTTCACGTCCCAAGAACTTCTTGGACCGTGAACTCCAAACAAAAGGACCAAAGTGTGCTTTAAACTCTCCTTAAGCCTTAGACACTAGCCTAGATTCATTCCTAGTTAAATTAGGGACTTGAAAACACCAAAAACACCCTTCCATGAGAGATTATGGCCGTAATCTCCAAGGGGTTTGGTCCCAGGGCCATGAACTCCTCAAAGGAGTTATAGGATGCCCTAAACTCTTCCAAAGACCTTGCCATTAAGTAGAAATGCTTCTTAGGGTCTTATAAAGCCTCAAAACATCAAGTGGTCAAGTAAGTAGGAGCTTACGGCCGTAAACCCATGAGTTTACGACCGTAAACTCCTTTGTTGATGACCTAAGGGCCGTGAACTCCATTATGGAGTTTTCCTTGAACCCTACACCCACTAGCCTTTCCCTACAACACTTAGATGCAATCCTTGAGGCTTAAAACACTTGTTAAAGGTGTTTAACATGTCCTAGGGTGTCTTGACTTTATTTATTAGTTGTTTATAGACTAATTTGATACATATATGTGATATTATATGTTAACTAGGATCATAGAGTGTGTTCAAGACTTTACTTGACACCTAGCAATCCTACATCTTCAGTTCATCCGTACCACTCACAACATGTGAGTTCATACCCCTTAATCAATGTTTTAAATGTTTTTAAATGTTTTATGGGGGGATACAAGTAGAATCATGCTAGTTATTATATCAATCACATGTGATTAATAAGCAGCATTCAAATGATTTACTACTCATTAGCCGTTTTACCAAACGGATTTCTTCAAATGATTTTCATAAACGTTTTATATGTTTAAAACTCTTTATTATATACAGTATGTTTCATTTCAAACTCATTTACAATTGTGTTTCAACCAAATGTTTCTTTATACTTAAACTGTTTTATCAAACCCATGCTTTCAACCCGTTTTATAGATTGGCATCCAGTCGATCTTTTCTTAGATAGTAATCATGTTCAAAGGTTTTACAAAACTTATTTTATGATTTTATATTATCAATTGCATGCCTATGTATGTATAGTTATATAAGTAATGTTTAAAGGACTTAGGAAAGCTATCCGCCTTATTTCCTTTTCGCCGTTGAGATGTGGTCTGATGGGGTACCGGGTATCCGTCCGAAGGTCGTTTAAATATTAGTTATGTATCATGTGTACATATATAGTCAGAAAGGTTCTTCCAGACAGTTCAATACCCTTGGGTAGCAAGGGTATACTTCCATGTTCATACGTACCAGTTATATTATTAGTAAGCTACCATATGGGTAGTTTAGGAAGATACTATTACGTTTACTAGAATGCGGAATCATACCACGAGTCAGTTCATTCATGAGTCTATACATGCTAGATAGAGAGAGAACACCCATTACAACTATCACAAGCAGAACATTACAGTACATTACTATACTATTACCTAGATATGTTTACATGATTACATTTACATGATTACGTTTACATGAGTACGTTTACATAGATACGTTTACATGAGTGCGTTTACATATACGATAATAGGACACACATCACTAGGCGCTATAGCATGGAGCAAGTTCAGGATCTAACTATACCAATGAATCACAATGCATTGTGATAGTTATATTGGGTATACACGATCATAGTAATGTGGATGTTCACGGCTTGCAAACATGCAGGGGTCATGTGTAGGTCCCAAAATCTCTTTGACAGGGGAGCGTTTAGCCTGGGATCTAGCCATCACATTATGCCTTATCCCTCAAATAAGGCAAAATTGGTACAGAAGTAGTCACTTATTACAAATACTACAGTACTTACTAGATTCAATAGAATTAAGGTAGTTAGTACGGTTGTAGTTTTGATACTACACCATAGTACTATTTCCTTTTCCCATTACATTCACTTCGTGAACTTTCACACGATGCACGGTAATGTAGAAGCAATATTTTTGGTTAATGATAGTCGGATTTGGGAAAATACACACTCTTACAGGAGACACACACAGATACTAGCTGCCTTGGTAGAAGGCTACTCTCAGTAGGAAGCATAGGGCTTTCTAGGATGTTCAAAACGTTTTCATACTTACAGTTCATATACATACAAATACTTATAATTCATATACATACAAATACTTACATACAAATTAAGACACTAAAATACTTATGATCTCACCAGCTTTAAAGCTGATACTCTCTTTCAAAATAACTTGTATCCTCAGGTCAACAGTAGACAGGTACCGATGCAAGGTTTAGAGAAGATGGAGCTCGTTCAAGACTCATCTTTCATTTTGATTCATACTTTAGTGTTTATCATAATTTGACAGAACACACTTGTATTAAAATTATATTATTAATGCAATGGATGATGTTGTTGCTTGTTTACTACTTTTCATTGTTGTGATACTGTACATGACGTCCTCCGCCCCAGAACGTTTCCGCCGTTCATGGTTTTGGGGTGTGACACGGTTCTCAGTCACAGCTGGCGCATCCTAGCTGCCAGCTCCTAATCCTGACCCAGATCCTGTCTTGAAATGTCTCGTCACCACCATACTAAAAATAAATCAGTGAGATATCAGATAACATACATATCAACAGGGAAACCAACTCCAACAAATCCCCATGAGTTGTGACTTCCCTATTATGCGTACGGGTCCTGTGCCTTTAGTTACGGGCCCATACTACCTTCTACACCTACCTATATTTGTCTCTGAGGATCATCACAACAACCCTAACAATACATACTGTCATGCTCATCACTCGATCCTCGCTCCCTATAGGAAGGCTAAACATCACGAGACTAGCTGGCTAACCCCACACAACTCATCCATGAAACTTCCACCAACCCTGCAACACTCGTGTATGCTAATCATACATAACACTGGACCCTATAGACAGTCGAATCTCTGATCCTATCATAAGCCCTTCATCAAACAAGAACAGGAAATAAGACTAAACCAAACATTCTCATGCTATATAATCTTACTTACATATGACCATAATACACACACTAAGTAACTACAGTAATGATGTCAATTTCATAGAAGGAAGAATCCTAGGCCATAAAACATCATATATTCAGGCGATTCTATCATGAAAATTCTTGAAGACCCCTAGCCTATCACTAGCATGTTGTTCTAACATATCACCATATCAAATAACAACGTGGTAATTTGGGGTCTACTTGTTGGCTCCGGCTGATTGTACACCCTGCATCCTCCTTGATTAATTTGAAAACGATTTGAAATTTGTTTTAAAATCCTTTTTCCTTAGTTTGAGACTGGATTCACACGAGTGTTCCTCCAATTCACTCAAACCAAGGCTCTGATACCAACTTGTAACATCCATAAAATTCATAATTTTTTTTTAACTTTTTAAACAACCCAAAAAAATCACCATTGTTTACAAAATTGTTTTCAAAACATATCTAATATCCGACTTTACCCAAAATCTCAAAGACCAAACACGAGGAGGTGTATGATCATGCCTTCGCCTTTCCAAGATCCTTTGAAGTACCTGAAAAATAATCCAAAATTTTAAGCCCTAAGCTTAGTGAGTTTCCCCAAAGTACCAGCACAACACAAAATCATAATAATAACAACAAACAACATGTATACAAAACCTTCAGTATGACTGGACCGCCTCACCGGGCCTTCGGCATATCTGGATCGTTCTCCAGGCCTTCTGCCTGACT